>NW_027212588.1:672500-1272500 GCF_041682495.2 Bombus fervidus
CGGGTGTTATATCCCCGTCGTTTCCTGACGAACGGAGCTTCGATCTTGTTGGTTGTTATATATTATAATGCACTTTACGCCCGGTCGGCGGGCTGCGTGTGTCGTCGCGCAGTCCGTCCGATTTCGTTTTCGAACGTATTTTCGTGTCGTCAATCATATGGCGACTTCCGCGCGTTCGATTCCCGTTGGTCGGACGTTTGTCGGATATCGGCTTCTTTCGAACCGAGAATAAGAGTACAAAAATCGAGTACACAAACAAAAATCCATACATAAACGATTACCCTGAACGGTGGATCACTTGGCTCGTGGGTCGATGAAGAACGCAGCTAATTGCGCGTCAACGTGTGAACTGCAGGACACATGAACATCGACATTTCGAACGCACATTGCGGTCCACGGATACAATTCCTGGACCACGCCTGGCTGAGGGTTGCTCACGTAAACCTAAGGCTGCTTGTATAGTATAAGCCCTATACTGCTGTATAGCGCTATATTTTATTACGTCATAACTTATAACGTCATATAGTATTGCGTAATAACGTATAACGTAATATAGTATTCCGCCATAACGTATAACGTCACAAAGTATAACGTCATACCGTACAACGTCATATAGTATTGCGTCATTACGACTGACGTCATATAACATTGCATCATAACGTACAACGCCACATAGCAATACGTCATAACGTATAACATCACATAGTAAGTCGTCATCATGTATAACGTCACATAGTAATTAGTCATAAGGTATAGCGCTGTGTTGTATTACGTCATAACGTATGACGTCATATAGTAATAGGTCATAACTTATAACATCACATAGTAATTCGTCATAACGTATAACGTCACATAGTAATTCGTCATAACGTATGGCGCTGTGTTGTATTGCGACCCAAAGTATGACGTCACATAGAATTACGGTATAACGTGCAACGTCTCACAGTATTACGTCATAACGTATAACGTCATACTGTATTGCGTCATCACGTATAACGTTATATGGTATTGCGTAATAACGTACGACGTCATAGAATATTGCGTCAGAACGGATGACGTCATAAAGAATTACGTCAAGACGTATAACGTTATATAGAATTACGGTACAACGTATGACGGCATATAGTATTGCGCCATGGCGTATAACGTTATAAAGTATAACGTCATAACGTATAACGTCACATAGTAATACGTCATAACGAATAACGTCATATAGAATAACGGTTTAACTTATACCGTCACATAGTTATACGTCATAACGGATAACGTCATATAGTATTGCGTCATAACGTATAACGTCATATAGTATTGCGTCATGACGTTCAACGTTATATGTTATTGTGTTATACCGTATAACGTCACATAGTAATGCGTCGTAACGTATAGCGCTATATTATATAGCGTCATAACGTATGACGTCACATAGTACTACGTCATAACGTATAATGTCATGTAGTATTAAGGTATAACGTATCACGTCACATAGTATTACGTGATAACGTATGACGTCATATAGTATTGCGTCATAACTCATAGCGTCACATAGTACTACGCCACAACGGATGACGTCATACAGAATTACGTCATAACGCACAACGTCACATAGTAATAAGTCATAACGAATAATGTCATGTAGTATTAAGGTATAACGTATGACGTCACATACTAACACGTCATGACGTATAACGTTATATATTATTCTTCATGACGTACAACGTTATATGTTATTGTGTAATAACGTATAACGTCACATAGTACTACGTCATAACGGATGACGTCATATAGAATTACGGTTTAACGTATACCGTCACATAGTTATGCGTCTTAACGTATAGCGCTATATTGTATTACGTCATAACTTATAACGTCATATAGTATTGCGTCATGACGTACAACGTCATATGTTATTGTGTAATAACGTATGACGTCACATAGTAATACGACATAACGTATAGCGGTATATTGTATAGCGTCATAACGTATGTCGTCACATAGTACCACGTCATAACGTATAATGTCATGTAGTATTGCGTCATGACGTATAACGATATATGGTATTGCGTAGTAACGTATAACGTCATATAATATTGCAGTAGCACGGATGACGTCATAAAGAATTACGTCTTGACGTATAACGTCATATAGCATTACGGTACAACGTATAGCGTCATATAGAATTACGGTACAACGTATAACGTCATATAGTATTGCGCCATGACGTATAACGTCATATAGTATTACGTCATAACGTATAACGTCATATAGAATTACGTCATAACGTACAACGTTTCAGAGTACTACGTCATAACGTATAACGTCATATGTAACTACGTCATAACGTACAACGTCACATAGTAATACGTCATGACGTATAATGCCATGTAGTATTAAGGTATATCGTATAACGTCACATAGTAATACATCATGACGTATAACGTTATATTGTGTGACGCCATAACGTATAACGTCATATAGAATTACGGTTTAACGTATAACTTCACATAGTAATACGTCATAACGAAGAATGTCATGTAGTATAGCGTCATAACGTATAACGTTATATGGTATAACGTTATATGGTATAACGTAATAATGTTGAACGTTGTACAGTATTAAGGTATAACGTATAACGTCATATAGTATTACTTCGTAACGGATGACGTCATATAGTATTACGTCATGACGTATAACGTTATATTGTGTGACGCCATAACGTATAACGTCATATAGAATTACGGTTTAACGTATAACTTCACATAGTAATACGTCATAACGAAGAATGTCATGTAGTATAGCGTCATAACGTATAACGTTATATGGTATAACGTTATATGGTATAACGTAATAATGTTGAACGTTGTACAGTATTAAGGTATAACGTATAACGTCATATAGTATTACTTCGTAACGGATGACGTCATATAGTATTACGTCATGACGTATAACGTCATATAAAATAACGTTATAACGTATAACGTCACATAGTAATACGTCATAACGTATAACGTCATATAGAATTACGTCATAACGTACAACGTTTCAGAGTATTACGTCATAACGTATAACGTCATATGTAACTACGTCATAACGTACAACGTCACATAGTAATACGTCATAACGTACAATGCCATGTAGTATTAAGGTATAACGTATAATGTCACATAGTAATACGTCATGACGTATAACGTTATATTGTGTGACGTCAGAACGAAGAACGTCATATAGAATTACGGTTTAACGTATACCGTCACATAGTTCTACGTCATACCGTATGGCACTATGTTGTATTGAGTTATAACGTATAACGTCATATAATATTGCGTCATAACGTATAACGTCACATAGTACTACGTCAGAACGGATGACGTCATATAGAATTTCGGCAAGACGTACAACGTCATATAGAATTACGTCATAACGTATAACGTCCATTAGTAATCCGCCATGACGTATAACGTAATAATGTATAACGTCATAACACATAACGTCATATAGAGTTACGGTTTAACGTATACTGTCATATAGTAATACGTCATAACGTATAGCGCTATATTGTATTGCGTCATTACGTATAACGTCATATAGAATTACGCGATGACGTATAACGTCATATAGAATTACGTCTTAACATATAACGTCATATAGTATTGCGCCATGACGTATAACGTTATAAAGTATAACGTCATAACGTATAACGTCATATAGTATCCCGCCATGACTTATAACGTTATAAAGTATAACGTCATGACGCATAACGTCATATAGTATCCCGCCATGACTTATAACGTTACAAAGTATAACGTCATGACGCATAACGTCATATCGAGTTACGGTTTAACGTAAACCGTCACATAGTATTCCGTCATAACGTATAACGTCACATAGTTCTACGTCAGAACGGATGACGTCATATAGAATTACGCCATGACGTATAGCGTCATATTGTATTACGGTTAAACGTATATCGTCACATAGTTATACGTCGTAACGCATAACGTCATATAGTATTGCGTCATTAAGAAAGACGTCATATAATATTGCGTCATAATGTATAACGTCACAGAGTAATACGTTATAACGTATAACGTCATATGGAATTACGGTACAACGTATAACGTCATATAGTATTACGCCATGACGTATAAAGTTATTTGGTATTGCGTAATATCGTATAACATCACATAGTACTACGCCACAACGGATGACGTCATATAGAATTACGTCATGACGTACAACGTCAAATAGAATTACGTCATAACGCAGAACGTAACATAGTAGTACGTCATAACGTATAACGTCACATAGTACTACGTCAGAACGGATGACGTCATATATAACTACGCCATGACGTATAACGTCATATTGTATTACGGTTAAACGTTTAACCTCACATAGTTATACGTCATAACGTATAACGTCATATAGCATTGCGCCATGACGTATAACAACATATAGTATTGCGTAATAACGTACAACGTCATACAGTATTCCGCCATGACGTATAACGTTATAAAGTATAACGCCATAACGCATAACGTCTTATAGAGTAGCGGTTTAACGTATACCGTCACATAGTATTCCGTCACAACGTATAACGTCACATAGTTCTACGTCAGAACGGATGACGTCATATCAAATTACGCCATAACGTATAACGTCATATTATATTACGTCATAACGTATAACGTCATATAGTATTGCGCCATGACGTATAACGTTATAAAGTATAACGTCATAACGTATGACGTCACATGGTGATACGTCATAACGGATGACGTCATGTGGAATTACGCCATGGCGTATAACGTCATATTGAATTACTTCATAACGTATAACGTCATATAGTTTTGCGCCATGACGTATAACGTTATAAAGTATAACGTCATAACGTATAGCGTCATATAGTATTGCGTCATTACGAATGACGTCATATAATATTGCGTCATAAAGTATAACGTCACATAGTAATACGTCATGACGTATAACGTTATATTGTGTGACGTCATAACGTATAACGTCATATAGAATTACGTCTTAACATATAACGTCATATAGTATTGCGGCATGACGTATAACGTTATAAAGTATAACGTCATAACGTAGAACGTCATATAGTATTGCGTCATTCCGAATGACGTCATATAAGATTGCGTCATAACGTATAATGTCACATAGTACGACGTCAGAACGGATGACGTCATAGAGAATTACGCCAAGACGTATAACGTCCTATAGAATTACGTCATAACGTATAACGTCATATAGTATCCCGCCATGACGTATAACGTCATATAGAACTACGGTTTAACGTATTCCGTCACATAGTTGTACGTCATAACGTATAACGTCACATAGTACTACGTCATGACGGTTGACGTCATATAGAATTACGTCATAACGTATAACGTCATATAGTATTCCGTCATAACGTATAACGTCATATAGTATTCCGTCATAACGTATAACGTCACATAGTTCTACGTCAGAACGGATGACGCCATATAGAATTACGCCATGACGTATAACGTCATATTGTATTACGGTTAAGCTTATTACGTCACATAGTTATACGTCATAACGTATGACGTCACATAGCATTGCGCCATGACGTATCACGTCATATAGTATTGCGTAATAACGTATAACGTCATACAGTATTCCGCCATGACGTATAACGTTATAAAGTATAACGTCATAACGCATAACGTCATATAGAGTTCCGGCTTAACGTATACCGTCACATAGTATTCCGTCATAACGTATAACGTCACATAGTTCTACGTCAGAACGGATGACGACATATAGAATTACGCCAAGACGCATAACGTCATATAGAATTACGTTATAACGTATAACGTCATATAGTATCCCGTCATGACGTATAACGTTATAAAGTATAACGTCATAACGCATAACGTCATACAGAGTTACGGTTTAACGTATACCGTCACATACTATTACGTCATAACGTATAACGTCACATAGTTCTACGTCAGAACGGATGACGTCATATAGTGTTGCGTCATTACGACTGACGTCATATAATATTGCGTCATAACGTATAACGTCACATAGTAAGACGTCAGAACGGATGACGTCATATAGAATTTCGGCAAGACGTATAACGTCATAAAGAATTACGTCATAAAGTATAACGTCACATAGTAAGACGTCATAACGTATAACGTCACATAGTAATACGTGATAACGTAGAACGTAACATAGTAATACGTTATAACGTATAATGTCATATAGTATTAAGGTATAACGTGTAACGTCACATAGAAAGACGTCATAACGTATAACGTCACATAGTACTACGACATAACGTGTAACGTCATATAGTTTTGCGTCATTACGACTGACGTCGTATAATATTGCGTCATAACTTATAACGTCACATAGTAAGACGTCATAACGTATAACGTCATATAGAATTACGTCTTAACGTATAACGTCATATTGAATTACTTCATAACGTATAACGTCATATAGTATTGCGCCATGACGCATAACGTTATAAAGTATAACGTCATAACGTAGAACGTCATATAGTATTGCGTCATTCCGAATGACGTCATATAATATTGCGTCATAACGTAGAATGTCATGTAGTATTGCGTCATGACGTATAAGGTTATATAGATTTACGTCATAACGTATCACGTTATATGGTATAACGTTATATTTTATAACGTAATAATGTTGAACGTTGTACAGTATTATGGTATAACGTATAATGTCACATAGTATTACTTCGTAACGGATGATGTCGTATACTATTACGTCATGACGTATAACGTCATATAGAATTACGTCATAACGTATAACATCATATAGTATCCCGCCAAAACGTATAACGTTATAATGTATAACGTCATAACGTATAACGTCATATACTTTTGCGTTATTACGATTGACGTCATATAATATTGCGTCATAACGAATAACGTCACATAGTAAGACGTCATAACGTATAACGTCATATAGAATTACGGTTTAACGTATGACGTCACATAGTAATACGTCATGTCGTATAACGTTATATTGTGTGACGTCATAACGTATAACGATATTAAGTATGACGTCATAGCGTATAACGTCATCTAGTATTCCGCCATGACGTATAACGTTATAAAGTATAACGTCATAACGCATAAGGTCATATAGAGTAACGGTTTAACGTATACCGTCACATAGTATTCCGTCATAACGTATAACGTCACATAGTTCTACGTCAGAACGGATGACATCATATCGAATTACGCCATAACGTATAACGTCATATTGAATTACTTCATAGAGTATAATGTCATATAGTATTGCGCCATGACGTATAACGTTATAAAGTATAACGTCATAACTTATCACGTCACATAGTGATACGTCATAACGGATGACGTCATATAGAATTACGTCATTACGTATAACTTCATATAGAATTACGTCATAACGTACAACGTCACATAGTAATACGTCATAACGTATAATGTCATGTAGTATTAAGGTATAACGTATAACGTCACATAGTAATTCGTCATGACGTACAACGTTATATGTTATTGTGTTATAACGTATAACATCACAAAGTAATACGTCATAACGTATAGCGCTATATTGTATTGAGTCATAACGTATAACGTCACATAGTATTACTTCGTAACTTATGACGTCATATAGAATTACGTCATGACATATAACGTCATACAGAATGACGTCATAACGCACTACGTCACATAGTAATACGTCATAACGTATAGCGCTATATTGTATTGCTGCAGAAAGGATGACGTCATAAAGAATTACGTCATGACGTACAACGTTTCAGAGTATTACGTCATAACGTATAACGTTATATATAATTACATCAGAACGTATAACATCACATAGTAATACATCATAACGTAGAATGTCATGTAGTATTGCGTCATGACGTATAATGTTATATGGAGTTACGTCATAACGTATAACGTCATATAGAATTACGTCTTAACGTATAACGTCATATTGAATTACTTCATAACGTATAACGTCATATAGTATTGCGCCATGACGTATAACGTTATAAAGTATAACGACATAAAGTATAACGTCATATGGTATTGCGTCATGACGAAGAACGTTATATGGTATTGCGTAATAACGCATAACATCACATAGTATTACGTCATGACGAAGAACGTTATATGGTATTGCGTAATAACGTATAACATCACATAGTATTACGTCATAATATAGCGCTGTGTTTTATTACGTCATAACGTATGACGTCACATAGAACTACTGTATAACGTGCAACGTCTCACAGTATTACGTCATAACGTATAGCGTCATATATAATTACGTCATAACGTATAACATCACATAGTAATACGTATAACGTATAATGTCATGTAGTATTGCGTCATGACGTATAACGTTATATAGAGTTACGTCATAACGTGTAACGTTATATGGTATAACGTAATAATGTTTAACGTTGTACAGTGTTAAGGTATAACGTATAACGTCACATAGCAATACGCCATGACGTATAACGTCATATAGCATTACGTCATAACGTACAACGTTATATAGTATTGCGCCGTGACGTATAACGTTATAAAGTATAACGCTATAACGGATGACGTCATATAGTTTTGTGTTACAAAACGTATAACGTAATAAATATAGCGCCAACATGTACAACGTAACATAGTACTACGTCATCACGTATAATGTCATGTAGTATTAAGGTATAACGTATATCGACACATAGTAATACGTCATAACGGGTGACGTCATATAGAATTTCGTCATGACGCATAACGGCATATAGAATTACGTCATAACGTACAACGTCACATAGTAATACGTCGTAACGTATAATGTTATATTGTGTGACGTCAAAACGTATAACGTCATATATTATTCCGTCATAACGTATGACGTCATATAGAATTGCGTCATGACGTATAACGTTATATGGTTTTGCGTAATAACGTATAACGTCATATAGTAATCCGCCATGATGTGTAACGTTATAATGTATAACGTCATAACGCATAACGTCATATAGAGTTGCGGTTTAACGTATACCGTCACATAGTTATACGTCATAACGTACAGCGCTATATTGTATTACGTCATAACGTATAACGTCATATGGTATTGCGTCATGACGTGTAACGTTACATGTTATTGTGCAATAAGGTATAACGTCAAATAGTAACACGTCATAACTTATAGCGCTATATTTTATTGCGTCATGATGTACAACGTTACATGTTATTTTGTAATAACGTATAACGTCACAAAGCAATACGTCATAACGTATAACGTTATAAAGTTTAGCGTGATAACGTATAACGTCACATAGTACTACGTCACAGCGGATGACGTCATATAGTATTGCGCCATAACGTATAACGTCACATAGTATTACGTCATAACGTATAACGTTACATAGTAATGCGTCATATCGTATAGCGCTATATTGTATAGCGTCATAACGTATAACGTCACATAGTACTACGTTATAACGGATGGCGCCATATAGTACTACGTCATAACGGATGACGTCATATACAATTACGTCATAACGGATGACGTCATATACAATTACGTCATAACGTATAACGTTATATAGAATTACGTCATAACGTATAACGTCATATAGTATTGCGTCATGACGAAGAACGTTATATGGTATTGCGTAATAACGTATAACGTCATATAGTATTGCGTCATGACGACGAACGTTATATGGTATTGCGTAATAACGTATAACATCACATAGTATTACGTCATAATATAGCGCTACGTTTTATTACGTCATAACGTATGACGTCACATAGAACTACGGTATAACGTGCAACGTCTCACAGTATTACGTCATAACGTATAGCGCCATATATAATTACGTCATAACGTATAACATCACATAGTAATACGTATAACGTATAATGTCATGTAGTATTGCGTCATGACGTATAACGTTATATAGAGTTACGTCATAACGTGTAACGTTATATGGTATAGCGTAATAATGTTTAACGTTGTACAGTGTTAAGGTATAACGTATAACGTCACATATCAATACGCCATGACGTATAACGTCAGATAGCAGTACGTCATAACGTATAACGTCATATAGTATTGCGCCGTGACGTATAACGTTATAAAGTATAACGTAATAATGTTTAACGTTGTACAGTGTTAAGGTATAACGTATAACGTCACATAGCAATACGCCATGACGTATAACGTCATATAGCATTACGTCATAACGTATAACGTCATATAGTATTGCGCCGTGACGTATAACGTTATAAAGTATAACGTAATAATGTTTAACGTTGTACAGTGTTAAGGTATAACGTATAACGTCACATAGCAATACGTCATAACGTATAGCGCTATATTGTATTGCGTCATAACGTATAACGTCACATAGCATTACGTCATAACGTATAACATCACATAGTACTACGTCAGAACGGATGACGTCATATAGAATTACGCCATGACGTATAACGTCATACAGAATTACGTCATAACGTATAACGTCATATAGAATTACGTCATGACGTATAACCGCACATAGTAATACGTCATAACGTACAATGACATGTAGTATTAAGGTATACGTATATCGTCACATAATAATACGTCACAACGTATAGCGCTATATTGTATTCCGTCATAACGTATAACGTCATATAGCATTGCGCCATGACGTATAACGTCATATGGAATTACGGTTTAACGTATACCGTCAAATAGTTATACGTCATAAGGTATAATGTCATGTACTATTAAGGTATAACGTATAACGTCACAGAGTACTACGTCAGAACGGATGACGTCATATAGAATTACGCCATGACGTATAACGTCATATAGAATTACGTCATAACGTATAACATCATATAATTATACGTCATAACGTATAACGTCATATGGAATTACGGATTAACGTATACCGTCACATAGTTATACGTCATAACGTATAGCGCCATATAGTATTCCGCCATGACGTATAACGTTATAAAGTATAACGTCGTAACGCATAACGTCATATAGAGTTACGGTTTAACGTATACCGTCACATAGTATTCCGTCATAACGTATAACGTCACATATTATTACGTCATAACGTATGACGTCACATAGTACCACGCCACAACGGATGACGTAATATAGAATTACGTCATAACGTATAACTTCACATAGTAGTACGTCATAACGTAGAATGTCATGTAGTATTGCGTCATGACGTATAACGCTATATAGAGTTACGTCATAACGTATAACGTCATATAGTATTGCGTCATGACGTATAACGTTATATGGCATTGCGAAATAACGTATCGCATCATATAGTAATACGTCGTAACGTATAACGTCACATAGTACTACGCCCCAACGGATGACGTCATATAGAATTGCGCCGTGACGTGTAACGTCATATTGAGTTACGTCAAAACGTATAACGTCATATAGTATTGCGTAATGACGTATGACGTTGTATGGTATTGCGTAATAACGTATAACGTCATATAATATTGTGTCAGAGCGGATTACGTCATGAAGAATTACGTCATGACGTATAACGTTATATAGAGTTACGTCATAACGTATAACGTTATACGGTATAACGTAATAATCTTTAACGTTGTACAGTATTAAGGTATAACGTATAACGTCACATAGTGATTCGTCATAACGTACAACGTCACACAGTAATACGTCATGACGTATAACGTTGTATTGTGTGACGGCATAACGTATAACGTCAGATACAATTACGGTTGAACGTATAACGTCACATAGTATTACGTCATAACGTAGCGCCCTATATTGTATTGCGCCATAGCGTATAACGTCATGTAATATTGCGTCATGGCGTATAACGTCACATAGAATTACGTCATAACGTATAGCGCTATATTGTATTGCGTCATAACGTATAACGTCACATAGGACTACGTCAGAACGGATGGCGTCATATAGTATTGCGTCATAACGTAGAACGTCACATAGTACTATGCCACAACTTATAGCGTCATATAGAATTACGTCATGACGTGCAACGTCATATAGAATTACGTCATAACGTACAACGTAATATGGTAATACGTCATAACGTATAATGTCATGTAGTATTACGGTATAGCGTATAACGTCACATAGTAATACGTCATGACGTATAACGTTATATTGTGTGACGTCATACCGTATAACGTCATATAGAATTACGTCATAACGTACAACGTAATATGGTAATACGTTATAACGTATAATGTCATGTAGTATTAAGGTATAACGTATAACGACACATAGTACAACTTCAGAACGGATGACGTCATATAGAATTGCGCCTTGACGTATAACGTCATAGTGAGTTACGTCAAAACGTATAACGTCATATAGTATTGCGTAATGACGTATGACGTTGTATGGTATTGCGTAATAACGTATAACGTTATATAATATTGTGTCAGAGCGGATGACGTCATGAAGAATTACGTCATGACGTATAACGTTATATAGAGTTACGTCATAACGTATAACGTTTCAGAGTATTACGTCATAACGTATAACGTCACATAGTAATTCGTCATAATGTATAACGTCATATAGTATTGCGTCATTGCTAATGACGTCATATAATATTGCGTCATATCGTTTAACGCCACATAGTAATACGTCATAACGGATGACGTCATATGGAATTACGCCATGATGTATAACGTCATATTAAATTACTTCATAACGTATAACGTCATATAGAATTACGTCATAACGTACAACGTCATATAGTATTGCGTCATACCGTATAACGCTATAAAGTATAGCGTCATAACGTATAACGTCACATAGTACTTCGTCATAACGGATGACGTCATATAGTATTGAGTCATAACGTATAACGTCATATAGTAATACGCCCCAACGGATGACGTCATATAGAATTACGTCTTGACGTACAACGTAACATAGTAATACGTCATAACGTATAACGTTATATAGTATTGCGTAATGACGTATGACGTTGTATGGTATTGCGTAATAGCGTATAACGTCATATAATATTGTGTCAGAGCGGATGACGCCATGAAAAATTACGTCATGACGTATAACGTCACATAGTTATTCGTCATAACGTACAACGTCACATAGTAATACGTCATGACGTATAACGTTGTATTGTGTGACGTCATAACGTATAACGTCAGATACAATTACGGTTGAACGTATAACGTCATATAGAATTAGGGTTTAAAGTATAACGTCATATAGCAATGCGTCATAACGGGCAGCGCCATATAGTAATTGCGTCATAACGTATAACGTCATATAGTATTGCGTCAGGACGTATAACGTCATATGGAGTTACGTCATAACGTATAACATCACATAGTAATACGTCATAACGTATAACGTTATAGAGAATTATGTCATAACGTATAACGTCACATAGTAATACGTCATAACGTATAACGTCATATAGAATTCCGGTTTAACGTATAACGCCATATAGCAATGCGTCATAACGGATAACGTCATATAGTAATGCGTCATAACGTATAACGTCATATGGTATTGCGTCATGACGTATAACGTCATATAGAATTACGGCATAACGTATAACGTCACATAGTATTACGTCATAATGTTTAACGTCACATAAAATTACGGTTTAACGTATAACGTCACATAGTAATACGTCATAATGTATAACGTCATATAGAATTACGTCATAACGTATAACGTCATATAGTAATACGTCATAACGTACAATGTCATGTAGTATTAAGGTATAAAGTATATCGTCACATAGTGATACGTCATAACGGATAGAGCTATATTGTATTGCGCCATAACGTATAACGTCACATAGTATTACGTCATAACATATGACGTCACATAGGACTACGTCATAACGGATGACGTCGTATAGAATTACGTCAATACGTATGACGTCATATAGAATTACGGGACAACGTATAACGTCATATAGTATTGCGTCATTACAACTGACGTCATATAATATTGCGTCACAACGTATAACGTCACATAGTAATACGTCATAACGTATAACGTCACATAGAATTACTGTTTAACGTATAACGTCACATAGTAATACGTCATAACGTATAACGTCATATAGAATTACGTCATAACGTATAACGCCATATAGAATTACGTCATAACGTATAACATCACATAGTAATGCGTCATAACGTATAACATCACATAGTAATGCGTCATAACGTATAACGCCATAGAGTAATACGTCATAACGTATAACGTCATATAGAGTTACGGCATAACGTATAACGTCACATAGTGATATGTCATAACGTATAACGTCAAACAGTAATTCGTCATACCGTATAACGTCATATAGAATTACGTCATAACGTATAACGTCATATAGTAAGGCGACATGACGTATAACGTCATATAGAATTACGTCATAACGTATAACGTCATACAGTAAGGCGTCATGACGTATAGCGTCATATAGAATTACGGTTTAACGTATAACGTCATATAGTAATGCGTCATAACGGATAACGCCATATAGTAATGCGCCATAACGGATAACGTCATATAGTAATGCGTCATAGCGTAGAACGTCACATAGAATTACGGTTTAACAAATAACGTCACATAGCAATACGTCATAATGTATAACGTCATATAGAATGACGTCATAACGTATAGCGTCACAAAGTAATACGTCATAACGTATAACGTCACATAGAATTACGGTTTAACGTATAACGTCACATAGTAATACGTCATAATGTATAACGTCATATAGAATTACGTCATAACGTATAACGTCATATAGAATTACGTCATAACGTATAACGTCATATAGTAATGCGTCATACCGTATAACGTCATATAGTATTACGGCATAACGTATAACGTCATATAGAATTACGTCGTAACGTACAACGTCATATAGTATTGCGTCATAACGTATAACATTATAAAGTATAGCGTCATAACGTATAACGTCACATAGTACTACGTCATAACGGATGACGTCATATAGTATTGCGTCATAACGTATAACGCCACATAGTACTACGTCATAACGGATGACGTCATATAGTATTGCGTCATAACGTATAACGTCACATAGTAATACGTCATAACGTATAGCGCTATATTGTATTACGCCATAACGTATAACGTCACAAGGTATTACGTCATAACGTATGACGTCACATATTAATACGTCATAACGTATAGCGCTATATAGTACAGCGTCATAACGTATAACGTCACATAGTACTACGTCATAACGGATGACGTCATATAGTATTGCGTCATAACGTATAACGCCACAT
Source organism: Bombus fervidus (assembly GCF_041682495.2). Classification (NCBI taxonomy): domain Eukaryota; kingdom Metazoa; phylum Arthropoda; class Insecta; order Hymenoptera; family Apidae; genus Bombus; species Bombus fervidus. The sequence continues at coordinate 687,854 of NW_027212588.1, forward strand.
AGTACTACGTCATGACGTATGACGTCATATAGTATTGCGTCATAACGTATAACGTCACATAGTACTACGTCATAACGGATGACGTCATATAGAATTGCGCCATGACGTATAACATCATAAAGTATAACGTCATAACGCATAACGTCATATAGAGTTACAGTTTAACGTATAACGTCATATAGTATTCCGTCATAACGTATAACGTCATATAGTATTGCGTCAGGATGTTTAACTTTATATGGTATTGCGTAATAACGTATAACGACACACAGTACTGCGCCACAACGGATGACGTCATATAGAACTACGTCATGACGTATAAAGTCATATAGAATTTCGTCATAACCTATAACGTCATATAGTATCGCGTCATGACGTATAACGTTATATGGTATTGCGTAATAACGTATAACGTCATGTAGTATTGCGCCGTGACTTATATCGTCATACAGAATTACGTCATAACGCACTACGTCACATAGTAATACGTTATAACGTATAATATCATGTAGTATTAAGGTATAACGTATTACGTCACATAGGAATACGTCATGACATATGACGTTATTTTGTGTGACGTCATAACGTATAACGTCATATAGAACTACGTTACAACGTATAACGTCATATAGTATTGCGCCATGACGAATAACGTTATAAAGTATAACGTCATAAGGTATAATGTCACTTAGTACTACGCCACAACGGATGACGTCATATAGAATTACGTCATGACGTACAACGTAACATAGTAATACGTCATAACGTATAATGTCACGTAGTATTAAGGTATAACGTATAACGTCACATTGCATCACGTCCTGACGTATAACGTCATATAGCACTACGTCATAACGTATAACTTCATATAGTATTGCGTCATGACGTACAACGTTATATGTCATATAATATTGCGTCAGAACGGCTGATGTCATAAAGAATTGCGTCATGACGTATAACGTCATATAGAATTACGGTAAAACGTATAACGTCATATAGTATTGCGCCATGACGTATAACGTTATATAGTATAATGTTATAACGTATAACGTCATATAGTATTGCGTCATTGCGAATGACGTCATATAATATTTCGTCATAACGTATAACGTCACATAGTAATACGTCATAACGTACAGCCGCACATAGTAATTCGTCATAGCGTACAATGTCATGTAGTATTAAGGTATAACGTATATCGTCACATAGTAATACGTCGTGACGTATAATGTTATATTGTGTGATGTCATAACGTATAACGTCATATAATATTCCGTCATAACGTATAACGCCATATAGTATTGCGCCATGACGTATAACGTTAGAAAGTATAACGACATAAAGTATAACGTCATATAGTATTGCGTCATGACGAAGAACGTTATATGGTATTGCGTAATAACGTATAACATCACATAGTATTGCGTCATAATATAGCGCTGTGTTTCATTACGTCATAACGTATGACGTCACATAGAACTACGGTATAACGTGCAACGTCTCACAGTATTACGTCATAACGTATAACATCACATAGTAATACGTATAACATATAACGTCATATAGTATTGCGTCATGACGTACAATGTTATATAGAATTACGTCATGACGTACAACGTAACACAGTAATACGTCATAACGTATAATGTCACATAGTATTGCGCCATGACGTATAACGTCACATAGTAATACGTCATAACGTATAACGTCATATATAATTACGTCATAACGTATAACGTCATATAGTATTGCGTCATGACGTAGAACGTTATATGTTGTTGTGTTATAACGTATAACGTTACATAGTAATGCGTCGTAACATATAGCGCTATATGGTATAGCGTCATAACGTATGACGTCTCATAGTACTACGCCGTAACGTATAATGTCATGTAGTATTAAGGTAGAACGTATAACGTCACATAGTAATACGTCATAACGTATAGCGCTACATTGTATTGCTGCATAACGTATAACGTCACATAGTATTACGTCATAACGTATGACGTCATATAGTATTGCGTCATAACGTATAACGTCACATAGTACTGCGTTATAACGGATGACGTCATATACTATTGCGTCATAACGTATAACGTCACATAGTACTACGTCATAGCGGATGACGTCATATAGTATTGCGTCATAACGTATAACGTCACATAGTAATACGTCATAACGTATAGCTCTATATTGTATTGCGCCATAACGTATAACGTTACATAGTAATGCGTCGTAACATATAGCGCTATATGGTATAGCGTCATAACGTATGACGTCTCATAGTACTACGCCGTAACGTATAATGTCATGTAGTATTAAGGTAGAACGTATAACGTCACATAGTAATACGTCATAACGTATAGCGCTACATTGTATTGCTGCATAACGTATAACGTCACATAGTATTACGTCATAACGTATGACGTCATATAGTATTGCGTCATAACGTATAACGTCACATAGTACTGCGTTATAACGGATGACGTCATATACTATTGCGTCATAACGTATAACGTCACATAGTACTACGTCATAGCGGATGACGTCATATAGCATTGCGTCATAACGTATAACGTCACATAGTAATACGTCATAACGTATAGCTCTATATTGTATTGCGCCATAACGTATAAAGTCACATAGTATTACGTCATAACGTATGACGTCATATAGTATTGCGTCATACCGTATAACGTCACATAGTAATGCGTCATATCGTATAGCGCTATATTGTATAGCGTCATAACGTATAACGTCATATAGTACTACGTCATAAAGGATGACGTCATATAGTACTGATTCATAACGGATGACGTCATATACAATTACGTCATAACGGATGACGTCATATACAATTACGTCATAACGTATAACGTTATATAGAATTACGTCATAACGTATAACGTCATATAGTATTGCGTCATGACGAAGAACGTTATATGGTATTGCGTAATAACGTATAACATCACATAGTAATACGTGTAACGTATAATATCATGTAGTATTGCGTCATGACGTATAACGTTATATAGAGTTACGTCATAACGTGTAACGTTATATGGTATAACGTAATAATGTTTAACGTTGTACAGTGTTAAGGTATAACGTATAACGTCACATAGCAATACGCCATGACGTATAACGTCATATAGCATTACGTCATAACGTATAACGTCATATAGTATTGCGCCGTGACGTATAACGTTATAAAGTATAACGTCATATCGTATAACGTCATGTAGTATTGCGTCAGAACGGATGACGTCATAAAGAATTACGTCATGACGTATAACGTCATCTAGAATTACGGTACAACGTATAACGTCATATAGTATTGCGCCATGACGTATAATGTTATAAAGTATAACGCTATAACGGATGACGTCATATAGTTTTGTGTTACATAACGTATAACGTAATAAGTATAGCGCCAACATGTACAACGTAACATAGTAATACGTCATAACGTATGATGTCATGTAGTATTAAGGTATAACGTATATCGACACATAGTAATACGTCATAACGGATGACGTCATATAGAATTTCGTCATGACGCATAACGGCATATAGAATTACGCCATAACGTACAACGTCACATAGTAATACGTCGTAACGTATAATGTTATATAGTCTGACGTCAAAACGTATAACGTCATATATTATTCCGTCATAACGTATAACGTCATATAGAATTGCGTCATGACGTATAACGTTATATGGTTTTGCGTAATAACATATAACGTCATATAGTAATCCGCCATGATGTATAACGTTATAATGTATAACGTCATATCGCATAACGTCATATCGCTACGGTTTCACGTATACTGTCACATAGTAATACGTCATAACGTATAGCGCTATATTGTATTACGTCATAATGTATAACGTCACATAGTTTTACGTCATAACGTATAACGTCACATGGTATTACTTCGTAACGGATGACGGCATATAGAATTACGTCATGACGTATAAAGTCATACAGAATTACGTCATAACGTATAACGTCATATAGTATTGCGCCATGACGTATAACGTTATAAAGTATAACGTCATAACGCATAACGTCATATAGAGTTGCGATTTAACGTATACCGTCACATAGTTATACGTCATAACGTACAGCGCTATATTGTACTGCGTCATAACGTATAACGTCATATAGAATTACGGTTTAACGTATACCGTCACATAGTTATACGTCATAACGTATAGCACCTATATTGTATAGCGTCATAACGTATAACGTCATATAGAATTACGTCATAACGTATGACGTCATATAGTATTGCGACAGAACGTATAGCGTCACACAGTACTACGCCACAACGGATGACGTCATATAGAATTACGCCATGACGTATAACGTCATACAGAATTACGTCATAACGTATAACGTCATATAGAATTACGCCATGACGTATAACGTCATACAGAATTACGTCATAACGTATAACGTCATATGGTATTGCGTCATGGCGTGTAACGTTATATGTTATTGTGCAATCAGGTATAACGTCACATAGTAGCACGTCATAACTCTTAGCGCTATATTTTATTGCGTCATAACGTATAACGTCACATAGTATTGCGCCATGACGTATAACGTTATAAATTGTAACGTCATAACGTATAACGACATATAGGATTGCGCCATGACGTATAACGTCATAAAGTATAACGTCATAACGTATAACGTCATATAGTAATCCGCCATGATGTATAACGTTATAATGTATAACGTCATATCGCATAACGTTATATTGTTACGGTTTAACGTATACTGTCACATAGTAATATGTCGTAACGTATAGCGCTATATTGTATTGCGTCATAACGTATAACGTCATATAGAATCACGGTACAACGTATAACGTCATATAGTATTGCGCCATGACGTATAACATTATAAAGTATTGCGTCATGACGTATAACGTTATATAGAATTACGTCATAACGTATAACGTCATATAGTATTGCGTCATGACGTAAAACGTTACATGTTATTGTGTAATAACGTATAACGTCACATAGTAATACGTCACAACGTATAGCGCTATATTGTACTGCGTCATAACGTATAACGTCATATAGCATTACGTCATAACGTATAACGTCATATAGTATTGCGTCATGACAAACAACGTTATGTGTTGTTGTGTAATAACGTATAACGTCATATAATATTGCGTCAGAACGGATGACGTCATAAAGAATTACGTCATGACGTATAACGTGATATAGAATTAGGGTACCACGTATAACGTCATATAGTATTGCGCCATGACGTATAACGTCACATACTAATACGTCGTAACGTTTAGCGCTATATTGTATTGCGTCATAACGTATAACGTCATATAGAATTACGGTACAACGTATAACGTCATATGGTATTGCGCCATGACGTACAACGTTATAAAGTATTGCGTCATGACGTATAACGTCATATAGAATTACATCAAAACGTATAACGTCACATTGTATTGCTCCATGACGTATAACGTTATAAAGTATAACGTCATAACGTATAACGTCACATACTAAAATGTCGTAACGTATAGCGCTATATTGTACTGCGTCATAACGTATAACGTCATATAGAATCACGGTACAACGTATAACGTCATATAGTATTGCGCCATGACGTATAACAATATAAAGTATTGCGTCAAGACGTATAACGTCATATGGAATTACGTCATAACGTATAACGTCATATAGTATTGCGTCATGACGTACAACGTTATATGTTATTGTGTAATAACGTGTAACGTCACATAGTAATACGTCAAAACGTATAGCGCTATATTGTATTGCGTCATAACGTAAAACGTCACATAGTACTACGTCACAACGTATAGCTCTATATTGTATTGCGTCATGACGTATAACGTCATATAGAATTACGTCATGACGTATAACCGCACATAGTAATACGTCATAACGTACAATGACATGTAGTATTAAGGTATACGTATATCGTCACATAATAATACGTCATAACGGATGACGTCATATAGAATTACGTCATGACGTCTATCGTCATATAGAATTAGGGCATAACGTATAACCGCACATAGTAATACGTCATAACATACAATGTCATGTAGTATTAAGGTATAACGTATATCGTCACATAGTAATACGTCATAACGGATGACGTCATATAGAATTACGTCATGACGTATAACGTCATATAGAATTACGTCATGACGTACAACGTCACATAGTAATACGTCGTAACGTATAACGTCACATACTAATACGTCGTAACGTATAACGTCGCATAGTAATAATTCATAACGTAGAACGTCCTATATAATTACCGTTTAACGTATACCGTCACATAGTTATACGTCATAACGTACAGCGCTATATTGTTTTACGTCATATCGTATAACGTCATATAGTATTGCGTCACGACGTGTAACGTTATATGTTATTGTGTAATAAGGTATAACGTCACATAGTAACACGTCATAACGTATAGCGCTATATGGTTTTACGTCATAACGTAAAACGTCACATAGTACTACGTCATATCGGATTACGTCATATAGAATTACGTCATGACGTATAACGTCATATAGAATTACGTCATAACGTACAACGTCACATAGTAATACGTCGTAACGTATAATGTTATATTGTGTGACGTCATAACGTATAACGTCATATATTACTCCGTCATAACGTATAACGTTACATACTAATACGTCGTAACGTATAGCGTTATATAGTATTGCGTCATGACGTATAACGTCATAAAGTATAACGTCATAACGTATAACGTCACATACTAATACGTCGTAACGTATAGCGTTATATTGTTTTGCGTCATAACGTATAACGTCATATAGTAATGCGCCATGGCGTATAACGTTACAAAGTGTAACGTCATAACGTATAACGTCATATAGCATTGCGCCATGACGTATAACGTTACAAAGTGTAACGTCATAACGTATAACGTCATATAGCATTGCGCCATGACGTATAACGTCATATGGAATTACGGTTTGACGTATACCGTCACATAGTTATACGTCATAACGTATAATGTCATGTACTATTAAGGTATAACGTATAACGTCACATAGTAATACGTCATAACGTATAAAGTCATATGGAATTACGGTATAACGTATACCGTCACATAGTTAGACGTCATAACGGATAGAGCTATATTGTATTGCGTCATAACGTATAACGGCACATAGTAATACGTCATAACGGATGACGTCATATAGAATTACGTCATGACGTATAACGTCATATAGAATTACGTCATAACGTATAACGTCACATAGTAATACGTCATAACGTATAATGTCATGTAGTATTAAGGTATAACGTATAACGTCACATAGTAATACGTCATAACGTACAGCGCTATATTGCATTGCGCCATAACGTATAACATCACATAGTATTACGTCATAACGTATGACGTCATATAGTATTGCGTCATAACGTAGAACGTCACATAGTACTATGCCACAACGGATAACGACATATAGAATTACGTCATGACGGACAACGTCATATAGTATTGCGTCATGACGTAAAACGTTACATGTTATTGTGTAATAACGTATAACGTCACATAGTAATACGTCACAACGTATAGCGCTATATTGTACTGCGTCATAACGTATAACGTCATATAGAATCACGGTACAACGTATAACGTCATATAGTATTGCGCAATGACGTATAACGTTATATAGTATATATAGAGTATAACGTCATAACGTATAACGTCATATAGTATTACGTCATAACGTATATCGTCATATAGTATTACGTCATGACGTAAAACGTTATATGTTATTGTGTTATAACGTATAACGTCACATAGTACTACGTCACAACGGATGACGTCAGATAGAATTACGCCATGACGCATAACGTCATATTGAATTACGTCATAACGGATGACGTCATATAGAATTACGTCATGACGAATAACGTCATATAGAAATACGTCATAACTTATATCGTCATATAGTAATACGTCATAACGCATAATGTCATGTACTATTAAGGTATAACGTATAACGTCACATAGTAATACGTCATAACGTATGACGTCATATAGTATTGCGTCATAACGTACAACGTCACATAGTAATACGTCATAACGTATAATGTCATGTAGTATTAAGGTATAACGTTTAACGTCACATGGTAATACATCATGACGTATAACGTTATATTGTGTGACGCCATAACGTATAACGTCATATAGAATTACGGATCAACGTATAACGTCATATAGTATTGCGCCATGACGTATAACGTCATATAGTATTACGTCATAACGTGCACCGTCATATAGAATTGCGTCATGACGTACAGCGTTATATGTTATTGTGTAATAACGTATAACGTCACGAAGTAATACGTCATAACGTATAGCGCTATATTGAATTGCGGCATAACGTATAACGTCACCCAGTGTTACGTCATATCGTATAACGTCACATAGTATTACGTCATAACGTATGACGTCATATAGTATTGCGTCATAACGTATAGAGTCACATAGAACTACGCCACAACGTATAACGTCATATAGAAATACGGTACAACGTATAACGTCATATAGTATTGCGCCATGTCGTATAACGTCATACAGAATTACGTCATAACGATCAAAGTCACATAGTAATAGGTCATAACGTATAATGTCATGTAGTATTAAGGTATAACGTATAACGTCACATAGTAACACGTCATAACGTATAGCGCTATATTGTATTGCGTCATGACGTACAACATCACATAGTATTACGTCATAACGTATGACGTCATATAGTATTGCGTCATAACGTATAACGTCACATAGTACTACGCCACATCGGATGACGTCATACAGAATTACGTCATGACGTACAACGCCATACAAAATTAAGTCATAACGTACAACGTAACATAGTAATACGTCACAACGTATAGCGCAATATTGTATTGCGCCAAAACGTATAACGTCACATATTATTAAGGCATAACGTATGACGTCATGTATTACTGCGTCATAACGTATAACGTCACATAGTAATACGTCACAACGTATAGCGATATATTGTATAGCGTCGTAACGTATGTCGTCACATAGTACTACGTCATAACGTATAATGTCATGTAGTATTAAGGTATAACGTATAACGTCACATAGTAATACGTCATAACGTATGGCGCTATATTGAATTGAGTCATAACGTTAAACGTCATATAGTATTGCGTCATGACGTACAACGTTATATGATATTGTGATAACGTATAACGTCACATAGTACTACGTCATAACGGATGACGTCATATAGAATTACGTCATAACGTATGACGTCATATAGTATTACGTCATAACGTATAACATCATATAGTAATACGTCATAACGTATAGCGCTATATTGTATTGCGTCATAACGTATAGCGTCACATAGTACTACGCCACAACGGATGACGTCATATAGAATTACGTCATAACGTATAACGTCATATAGTATTGCGTCATGACGTATAATGTTATATAGAGTTACGTCATAGCGTATAACGTTATATGGTATAACGTTATATGGTATTACGTAATAACCTTGAACGTTGTACAGTATTAAGGTATAACGTATAATTTGACATTGTATTATTTCGTAACGGATGATGTCATATAGTATTACGTCATGACGTATAACGTCTTATAGAATAACGTCGTAACGTATAACGTCACATAGTATTACGTCATAACGTATAATGTCATGTAGTATTAAGGTATAACGTATGACGTCACATAGTAATACGTCATAACGTATAGCGTTATATTGTATTGCGCCATAACGTATAACGTCACATAGTATTTCGTCATACCGTATAACGTCATATAGTATTGCATCATTCCGAATGACGTCATATAATATTGCGTCATAACGTATAACGTCTCATAGTAATACGCCATAACGTATAACGTCACATACCTACTACGTCAGAACGGTTGACGTCATATAGAATTACGTCATGACGTATAACGTCATATTGAATTACGTCATAACGTATAACGTCACATAGAATTACGCCATAACGTATAACGTCATATAGTATTGCGTCATTACGACTGACGTCATATAATATTGCGTCATAACGTATAACGTCTCATAGTAATACGTCATAACGTATAACGTCATATAGAATTACGGTTTAACGTATACCGTCAAATAGTTATACGTCATAACATATAGCGCTATATTGTATTGCGTCATAACGTATAACGTCAAATAGTATTACGTCATAACGTATAACGCCACATAGTACTACGTCATAACGTATAACGTCATATAGTATTGCGTAATAACGTATAACGTCATATAGTATTCGACCAGGACGTACAACGTTATGAAGTAGACCGTCATAACATATAACGTCATATAGTATTGCGCCATTACGTCTCACGGCATATAATATTCCGTCATAACGTATAACGTCACATAGTAATACGCCACAACGGATGGCGTCATATAGAATTACGGTTTAACGTATACCGTCACATAGATATGCGTCATAACGTATACCGTCACATAGTTATACGTCATAACGTATAGCGCTGTATTGTATTACGTCACAAAGTATAACGTCATATAGAATTACGGTACAAGGAATAACGTCATATAGTATTGCTCCATGACGTATAACGTTATAAAGTATAACGTCATAACGTATAAAGTCATATAGTATTACGTCATAACGTATAACGTCCCATAGTAATACGTCATAACGTATAACGTCATATGGAATTACGGTTTAACGTATACCGTCAAATAGTTATACGTCATAACATATAGTGCTATATTGTATTGCGTCATAACGTATAACGTCACATAGTAATACGTCATAACGTATAACGTCATATAGAATTACGGTTTAACGTATACCGTCAAATAGTTATACGTCATAACATATAGCGCTATATTGTATTGCGTCATAACGTATAACGTCACATAGTTATACGTCATAACGTATAGCGCTGTATTGTATTACGTCATAAAGTATAACGTCATATAGAATTACGGTACAACGAATAACGTCATATAGTAATACGTCATAACGCATAATGTCATGTAATATTAAGGTATAACGTATAACGTGACATAGTAATACGTCACAACGTATAGCGCTATATTGTATTGCGCCAAAACGTATAACGTCACATATTATTAAGGCATAACGTATGACGTCATATAGAACTGCTTCATAACGTATAACGTCACATAGTAATACGTCATAACGTATAGCGCTATATTGTATTGCGCCATAACGTATAACGTCATATAGAATTGCGTCATAACGTATAGCATCAATAATACTACGCCACAACGGATGACGTCATATAGAATTACGTCATGACGTATAACGTCATACAGAATTACGTCATAACGCACAACGTCACACAGTAATACGTCATAACGTATAATGTCATGTTGTATTAAGGTATAACGTATAACGTTACACAGTAATACGTCATGACTTATAACGTTATACTGTGTGACGTCATAACGTATAACGTGATATTGAATTACGGTACAACGTATAACGTCATATAGTATTATGTCATAACGTATAACGTCACATAGTAATACGTCTTAACGTATAGCGCTATATTGTATTGCGCCAAAACGTATAACGTCACGTAGTATTACGTCATAACGTATGACGTCACATCGTAATACGGCATAACGTATATTGTCATGTAGTATTCATTTATAACGTATAACGTCATATAGAATTACGGTACAACGTATAACGTCATATAGTATTGCGCCATGACGTACAACGTCATATAGCATTACGTCATAACGTATAACGTCATATAGCATTACGTCATAACGTATAACGTTTCAGAGTACTACGTCATAACGTATAACGTCATATATAATTACGTCATAACGTATAACTTCACATAGTAATACGTCATAACGTAGAATGTCATGTAGTATTGCGTCATGACGTATAATGTTATATAGAGTTACGTCATAACGTATAACGTTATATGGTATAACGTAATGACGTTTAACGTTGCACAGTATTAAGGTATAACGTATAACGTCAGATAGTATCACTTCGTAACGGATGACGTCATATATAATTACGTCATAACGTATAACTTCACATAGTAATACGGCATAACGTATAACGTCATATAGAATTACGCCATGACGTATAACGTTATAAAGTGCAAAGTCATAACGTATAACGTCGCATAGTAATACGTCATAACGTAGAACGTCCTATAGAATTACGGTTTAACCTATACCGTCACATAGTTATACGTCATAACGTACAGCGCTATATTGTATTACGTCATAACGTATAACGTCATATAGTATTGCGTCATGACGTATAGCGTTATATGTTATTGTTAAATAAGGTATAACGTCACATAGTAACACGTCATAACGTACAGCGCTATATTGTATTGCGTCATAACGTATAACGTCACATAGTGCTACGCCATAACGGATGACGTCATATAGAATTACGTCATGACGTATAACGTCATATAGAATTACGTCATGACGTGTAACGTTATATGGTATTGCGTAATAATGTACAACGTAATATAGTATTGCGTCATGACGTATATCGTCACATAGTATTGCATCATACCGAATGACGTCATATAATATTGCGTCATAACGTATAACGTTATAAAGTATAACGTCATAACGTATAACGTCATATAGTATTACGTCATAACGTATAACGTCATATAGTATTGCGTCATGACGTAGAACGTTATATGTTATTGTGTAATAACGTAGAACGTCACATAGTAATACGTCATAACGTATAGCGCTATATAGTATAGCGTCATCACGTATAACGTCACATAGTACTACGTCATAACGGATGACATCATATAGTATTGCGTCATAACGTATAACGTCATATAGTATTGCGTCATGACATAGAACGTTATATGTTATTGTGTAATAACGTATAACGTCACATAGTACTACGCCATAACGGATGACGTCTTATAGAATTACGTCATGAGGTATAACGTCATATAGAATTACGTCATAACGTACAACGTCACATCGTAATACGTCATAACGTATTATGTCGTGTAGTATTAAGGTATAACGTATAACGTCACACAGTAATACGTCATAACGTATAATGTCATGTAGTATTAAGGTATAACGTATAACGTCACACAGTAATAGGTCATGACGTATAACGTTATATTGTGTGACATCATAACGTATAACGTCATATAGAATTACGGTACAACGTATGACGTCATATAATATTACGTCATAACGTACAACGTCACATAGTTCTACGTCAGAACGTATAGCACTATATTGTATAGCGCCATAACGTTTAACGTCATATCGAATTACGTCATAACGTATAACGTCATATAGTATTGCGTCAGAACGGATGACGTCATATAATATTGCGTCATAACGTATAACGTCATATAGTATTGCGCCAACACGTATAACGTTATAAGGTATAACGTCATATGGTATAAAGTCATATAGGATTGCGTCATTAATACTGACGTCATATAATATTACGTCATAACGTATAACGTCACATAGTATTCCGTCATAACGTATAACGTCATATAGTCTTGCGCCATGATGTGTAACGTTATAAAGTATAACGTCATAAGGTATAACGTCGCATACTAATACGGCGTAACGTATAGCGCTACACTGTATTGCGTCATAACGTATAACGTCATATAGAATTACGTCATAACGTATAACGTCATATAATATTGCGTCATAACGTATAACGTCACATAGTAATACGTCATAACGTACAGCCGCTCATAGTAATTCGTCATAACGAACAATGTCATGTAGTATTAAGGTATAACGTATTTCGTCACATAGTAATACGTCATAACGGATGACGTCATATAGAATTACATCATGACGTATAACGTCATATCGAATTACGTCATAACGAACAACGTAACATAGTAATACGTCATAACGTATAATGTCATGTAGTGTTAAGGTATAACATATAACGTCCCGTAGTAATACGTCATGACGTATAACTTTGTATTGTGTGACGTCATAACGTATAACGTCATATAGAATTACGCCATGACGTATAACGTTATAAAGTGCAAAGTCATAACGTATAACGTCGCATAGTAATACGTCATAACGTAGAACGTCCTATAGAATTACGGTTTAACCTATACCGTCACATAGTTATACGTCATAACGTACAGCGCTATATTGTATTACGTCATAACGTATAACGTCATATAGTATTGCGTCATGACGTATAACGTTATATGTTATTGTTAAATAAGGTATAACGTCACATAGTAACACGTCATAACGTATAGCGCTATATTGTATTGCGTCATAACGTATAATGTCACATAGTGCTACGTCATAACGTATAACGTTATAAAGTGCAACGTCATAACGTATAACGTCCCATAGTGTTGCGTCATGATGTACAACGTTATATGTTATTGTGTAATAACGTATTACGTCACATAGTAATACGTCACAACGTATAGCGCTATATTGTATTGCGTCATAACCCTATAACGTCACATAGTATTACGTCATAACGTATAACGTCACATACTAATACGTCGTAACGTATAACATCATATCGAATTAAGTCATAACGTAAAACGTCACATAGTAATACGTTGTAACGTACAATGTCATGTAGTATTAAGGTATAACGTATATCGTCACATAGTAATACGTCATAACGGATGACGTCATACAGAATTACGTCACGACGTATAACCTCATATCGAGTTACGTCATAACGTGAAACGTCACATAGTAATACGTTGTAACGTACAATGTAATGTAGTTTTAAGGTATACGTATATCGTCACATAGTAATACATCGTAACGTATAATGTTATATTGTGTGACGTCATAACGTATAATGTCATTTAGTATTCCGTCATTACGTATAACGTCATATGGTATTGCGCCATGATGTATAACGTTATATGGTATTGCGTAATAACGTATAACGTCATATAGTAATCCGCCATGACGTATAACATTATAATGTATTACGTCATATCGCATAACGTCATATAGGGTTACGCTTTAACGTATACTGTCACATAGTAATACCTCATATCGTATAGCGCTTTATTGTATTGCGTCATAACATATAACGTCACATAGTGAAACGTCACAATGTACAGCGCTGTATTGTATAGCGTCATAAAGTATAACGTCATATAGTATTTCGTCAGAACGGATGACGTCATAAAGAATTACGTCATGACGTATAACGTCATATCGAATTACGTCATAACGTACAACGTCACATAGTAATACGTTGTAACGTACAATGTCATGTAGTATTAAGGTATACGTATATCGTCACATAGTAATACGTCGTGACGTATAGCGCTATATTGTACTGCGTCATAACTTATAACGTCACATAGTAATACTTCATAACGTATAACGTCCTATAGAATTACGGTTTAACGTATACCGTCACATAGTTATACGTCATGACGTATAGCGCTATATTGTACTGCGTCATATCTTATAACGTCACATAGTATTACGTCATAACGTATAACGCCACATACTACTACGTCATAACTTATAACGTCTTATAGAATTACGTTACAACGTATAACGTCATATAGTATAACGTCATAACGTATAAAGTCATATAGTATTGCGCCATGACGTATAGCGTTATATTGTATTATGTCATAACGTATAACGTCATATAGTATTGCGTAATAACGTATAACGTCACATAGTATTATGTAATAACGGATGTCGTCTTATAGAATTACGTCATGACGAATAACGTCTCACAGTATTACGTCAAAACGTATAACGTCATATAGTACTGCGTCATAACGTATAACGTCACATAGTACTACGCCACAACGGATGACGTCATATAGAATTACGTCATGACGTATAACGTCATATAGAATTACGTCATAACGTACAACGTCACATAGTAATACGTTATAACGTAGAATGTCATGTAGTATAGCGTCATGACGTATATCGTTATATAAGGTTACGTCATAGCGTATAACGTTATATGGTATAACGTTATATGGCATAACGTAATAATATTGAACGTTGTACAGTATTAATTTATAACGTATAATGTCACATAGTATTAGTTCGTAACGGATGATGTCATATAGTATTACGTCATGACGTATAACGTCATATAGAATAACGTCATAACGTATAACGTCACATAGTAATACGTCATAACGTATAATGTCATGTAGTATTAATTTATAACGTATAACGTCACATAGCAATACGTCATAACGTATAATGTTATGTAGTATTAATTTATAACGTATAACGTCACATAGCAATACGTCATAACGTATAGCGCTACATTGTATTGCGCCATAACGTATAACGTCACATAGTATTACGTCATACCGTATAACGTCATATAGTATTGCGTCATTCCGAATGACGTCATATAATATTGCGTCATAGCGCATAACGTCACATAGTAATACGTCATAACGTATAACGTCATACAGAATTACGGTTTAACGTATACCGTCACATAGTTATACGTCATAACGTATAGCGCTATATTGTATTGCGTCATAACGTATAACGTCACACAGTGTTACGTCATATCGTATATCG
Organism: Bombus fervidus; assembly: GCF_041682495.2. Classification (NCBI taxonomy): domain Eukaryota; kingdom Metazoa; phylum Arthropoda; class Insecta; order Hymenoptera; family Apidae; genus Bombus; species Bombus fervidus. The sequence continues at coordinate 704,536 of NW_027212588.1, forward strand.
TCACATAGTATTACTTCGTAAAGGATGACGTCATATAGAATTACGTCATGATGTATATAGTCATATAGAATTACGTCATAACGTATAACGTCATATAGTATTGCGTCATGACGTATAACGTTATGTGGTACTTCGAAATAACGTATAACGTCATATGATATTTCGTCAGAACGGATGACGTCAGAAAGAATAACGTCAGAACGTATAACGTCACATAGTGAAACGTCATAACGTATGACGTCACATCGTAATACGGCATAACGTATATTGTCATGTAGTATTTATTTATAACGTATAACGTCACATAGGAATACGTCACAACGTATAGCGCTATATTGTATTGCGCCAAAACGTATAACGTCACATATTATTAAGGCATAACGTATGACGTCATATAGCATTACGGTACAACGTATAACGTCATATAGAATTACGGTACAACGTATAACGTCATATAGTATTGCGCCATGACGTATAACGTCATATATCATTACGTCATAACGTATAACGTTTCAGAGTATTACGTCATAACGTATAACGTCATATATAATTACGTCATAACGTATAACTTCACATAGTAATACGTCATAACGTAGACTGTCATGTAGTATTGCGTCATGACGTATAATGTTATATAGAGTTACGTCATAACGTATAACGTTATATGGTATAACGTAATGACGTTTAACGTTGTACAGTATTAAGATATAACGTATAACGTCACATAGTAATACGTCACAACGTATAGCGCTAAATTCTATTGCGTCAAAACGTATAACGTCACATAGCATTACGTCAGAACGTATGACGTTATATAGTATTGCGTCATAACGTATAACGTCACATAGTACTACGCCACAACGGATGACGTAATATAGAATTACGTCATGACGTATAACGTCATATAGAATTACGTCATAACGTACAACGTCACATAGTAATACGTCATAACGTAGAATGTCATGTAGTATTGCGTCATGACGTATAACGTTATATAAGGTTACGTCATAGCGTATAACGTTATATGGTATAACGTTATATGGTATAACGTATTAATATTGAACGTTGTACAGTATTAATTTATAACGTATAATGTCACATAGTATTAGTTCGTAACGGATGATGTCATATAGTATTACGTCATGACGTATAACGTCGTATAGAATAACGTGATAACGTATAACGTCACATAGTAATACGTCATAACGTATAGCGCTATATTGAATTGCGTCATAACGGATAACGACACATAGTTTTGCGTCATTCAGAATGACGTCATATAATATTGCTTCATAACGTATAATGTCACATAGTAATACGCCATAACGTATATTGGCATATAGTATTTTGTCATTCCGAATGACGTCATATAATATTGCGCCATGACGTATAACGTCATATAGTATTGTGTCATGACGTTCAACGTTATATGTTATCGTGTAATAACGTATAACGTCACAAAGTAATTCGTCATAACGTATAGCGCTATATTGTATTGCGCCATAACGTATAACGTCACATAGTATTACGTCATAACGTATAACGTCATATAGTATTGCGTCATGACGTACAACGTTTCAGAGTATTACGTCATAACGTATAACGTCACATATAATTACGTCATAAAGCACAACGTCACATAGTAATACGTCATAACGTATAATGTCATGTAGTATTAAGGTATAACGTATAACGTCACACAGTAATACGCCATGATGTATAACGTTATATTGTGTGACGTCATAACGTATAACGTCATATCGAATTACGGTACAACGTATAACGTTATATTGTGTGACGTCATAACGTATAGCGTCATACAGAATTACGATACAACGTATAACGTCATATAGTATTGCGCCATGGCGTATAACGTCATATAGTACTACGTCATAACGTATAACGGCTTATAGTATTGCGTCATTCCGATTGACGTCATATAATATTACGTAATAACGTAGAACGTCACATAGTAATACGTCGTATCGTATAGCGATATATTGTATAGCGTCATAACGTATGTCGTCACATAGTACTACGTCATAACGTATAATGTCATGTAGTATTAAGGTATAACGTATATCGTCACATAGTAACACGTAATGACGTATAACGTTAAATTGTGTGACGTCATAACGTTTAACGTCATATAGAATTACGGTAAAACGTATAACGTTATATAGTATTGCGCCATGACGTATAACGTTATATTGTGTGACGTCATAACGTATAACGTCATATAGAATTATGGTACAACGTTTAACGTCATATAGTATTGCGCCATGACGTATTATGTTATAAAGTATAACGTCATATCGCATAACGTCATATAGAGTTACGGTTTAACGTTTACTGTCACATAGTAATACGTCCTAACTTATAGCGCTATATTGTATTGCGTCATAACGTATAACGTCACACAGTATTACGTCATTACGTATAACGTCATATAGTACTACGTCAAAACGGCTGACGTCATGTAGAATTACGCCATGACGTATAACGTCATATAGTATTGCGACATTACGACTGACGTCATATAATATTGCGTCATAACGTATAACGTCACATAGTAATACGTCATAACGTACAACGTCACATAGTAATACGTCATAACGTATAATGTCATGTAGTCTTAAGGTATAACGTATATCGTCACATATTAATACGCCATGACGTATAACGTTATATTGTGTGACGTCATAACGTATAACGTGATATAGTATTGCGCCATGCCGTATAACGTCATACTATTGTGTCATAACGTATAACGTCATATAGAATTACGTCATGACGTACAACGTCATTCAGAATTACGTCATAACGTACAACGTAACATAGTAATACGTCATAACGTATAATGTCATGTAGTATTAAGGTATAACGTATAACGTCACATAGTAATACGTCATAACGTATAGCGCTATATTGTATAGCGTTATAACGTATAAAGTCACATAGTACTATGTCAGAACGTATGACGTCATATAGAATTACATCATGATGTATAACGTCATACAGAATTACGTTATAACTCACAATGTCACATAGTAATACGTCATAACGTATAACGTCATATGGAATTACGGTTTAACGTATACCGTCACATAGGTATACGTCTGAATATATAGCGCTATATTGTATTACGTCATAACGTATAACGTCATATAGTATTGCGTCATGACGTACAACGTTATATGTTATTGTGTAATAACGTATAACGTCACATAGTAATACGTCATAACGTATAGCGCTATATAGTATAGCGTCATAACGTATAACATCACATAGTAATACGTCATAACGTATAATGTCATGTAGTATTAAGGTATAACGTATAACGTCACACAGTAATACGCCATGATGTATAACGTTATATTGTGTGACGTCATAACGTATAACGTCATATCGAATTACGGTACAACGTATAACGTTATATTGTGTGACGTCATAACGTATAGCGTCATACAGAATTACGATACAACGTATAACGTCATATAGTATTGCGCCATGGCGTATAACGTCATATAGTACTACGTCATAACGTATAACGGCTTATAGTATTGCGTCATTCCGATTGACGTCATATAATATTACGTAATAACGTAGAACGTCACATAGTAATACGTCGTATCGTATAGCGATATATTGTATAGCGTCATAACGTATGTCGTCACATAGTACTACGTCATAACGTATAATGTCATGTAGTATTAAGGTATAACGTATATCGTCACATAGTAACACGTAATGACGTATAACGTTAAATTGTGTGACGTCATAACGTTTAACGTCATATAGAATTACGGTAAAACGTATAACGTTATATAGTATTGCGCCATGACGTATAACGTTATATTGTGTGACGTCATAACGTATAACGTCATATAGAATTATGGTACAACGTTTAACGTCATATAGTATTGCGCCATGACGTATTATGTTATAAAGTATAACGTCATATCGCATAACGTCATATAGAGTTACGGTTTAACGTTTACTGTCACATAGTAATACGTCCTAACTTATAGCGCTATATTGTATTGCGTCATAACGTATAACGTCACACAGTATTACGTCATTACGTATAACGTCATATAGTACTACGTCAAAACGGCTGACGTCATGTAGAATTACGCCATGACGTATAACGTCATATAGTATTGCGACATTACGACTGACGTCATATAATATTGCGTCATAACGTATAACGTCACATAGTAATACGTCATAACGTACAACGTCACATAGTAATACGTCATAACGTATAATGTCATGTAGTCTTAAGGTATAACGTATATCGTCACATATTAATACGCCATGACGTATAACGTTATATTGTGTGACGTCATAACGTATAACGTGATATAGTATTGCGCCATGCCGTATAACGTCATACTATTGTGTCATAACGTATAACGTCATATAGAATTACGTCATGACGTACAACGTCATTCAGAATTACGTCATAACGTACAACGTAACATAGTAATACGTCATAACGTATAATGTCATGTAGTATTAAGGTATAACGTATAACGTCACATAGTAATACGTCATAACGTATAGCGCTATATTGTATAGCGTTATAACGTATAAAGTCACATAGTACTATGTCAGAACGTATGACGTCATATAGAATTACATCATGATGTATAACGTCATACAGAATTACGTTATAACTCACAATGTCACATAGTAATACGTCATAACGTATAACGTCATATGGAATTACGGTTTAACGTATACCGTCACATAGGTATACGTCTGAATATATAGCGCTATATTGTATTACGTCATAACGTATAACGTCATATAGTATTGCGTCATGACGTACAACGTTATATGTTATTGTGTAATAACGTATAACGTCACATAGTAATACGTCATAACGTATAGCGCTATATAGTATAGCGTCATAACGTATAACATCACATAGTAATACGTCATAACGTATAATGTCATGTAGTATTAAGGTATAACGTATATCGTCACATAGTAATACGTCATGACGCATAACGTTATATTGCTTGACGTCATAACGTATAACGTCATATAGTATAGCGTAATAACGTATAACGTCACATAGTAATACGTCATAACGTATAATGTCATGTAGTATTAAGGTATAACGTATATCGTCACATAGTAATACGCCATGACGTATAACGTTATATTGTGTGACGTCATAACGTATAACGTGATATAGTATTGCGTCATAACGTACAACGTTATATGTTATTGTTTATTAACGTATAACGTCATTTAGTATTGCGCCATGACGTATAACGTTATAAAGTATATCGTCATAACGTATAACGTCATATAGTATTACGTCATAACGTATAACGTCATATAGTATTGCGTCATGACGTATAACGTTATATGGTATTGCGTAATAACGTATAACGACACATAGTACTACGCCACAACGGATGACGTCATATGGTAGTACGACATAACGTATAACGTCATATAGTATTGCGTCATTCCGAATGACGTCACCTAATATTGCGTCATAACGTATAACGTCACATAGTACTACGCCATAACGGATGACGTCATATAGAATTACGTCATGACGTATAACGTCATATAGAATTACGTCATAACGTACAACGTCACATAGTAATACGTCATAACGTATAATGTCATGTAGTATTAAGGTATAACGTATATCGTCACATATTAATACGCCATGACGTATAACGTTATATTGTGTGACGTCATAACGTATAACGTGATATAGTATTGCGCCATGCCGTATAACGTCATACTATTGTGTCATAACGTATAACGTCATATAGAATTACGTCATGACGTACAACGTCATTCAGAATTACGTCATAACGTACAACGTAACATAGTAATACGTCATAACGTATAATGTCATGTAGTATTAAGGTATAACGTATAACGTCACATAGTAATACGTCATAACGTATAGCGCTATAATGTATAGCGCTATAACGTATAAAGTCACATAGTACTATGTCAGAACGTATGACGTCACAAAGTATTGCATCATGACGTATAGCGTCACATAGTACTACGCCCCAACGGATGACGTCATATAGAATTACATCATGATGTATAACGTCATACAGAATTACGTTATAACTCACAATGTCACATAGTAATACGTCATAACGTATAACGTCATATGGAATTGCGGTTTAACGTATACCGTCACATAGGTATACGTCTTAATATATAGCGCTATATTGTATTACGTCATAACGTGTAACGTCATATAGTATTGCGTCATGACGTACAACGTTATATGTTATTGTGTAATAACGTATAACGTCACATAGTAATACGTCATAACGTATAGCGCTATATAGTATAGCGTCATAACGTATAACATCACATAGTAATACGTCATAACGTATAATGTCATGTAGTATTAAGGTATATCGTATATCGTCACATAGTAATACGTCATGACGCATAACGTTATATTGCTTGACGTCATAACGTATAACGTCATATAGTATAGCGTAATAACGTATAACGTCACATAGTAATACGTCATAACGTATAATGTCATGTAGTATTAAGGTATAACGTATATCGTCACATAGTAATACGCCATGACGTATAACGTTATATTGTGTGACGTCATAACGTATAACGTGATATGGTATTGCGTCATAACGTACAACGTTATATGTTATTGTTTATTAACGTATAACGTCATTTAGTGTTGCGCCATGACGTATAACGTTATAAAGTATATCGTCATAACGTATAACGTCATATAGTATTACGTCATAACGTATAACGTCATATAGTATTGCGTCATGACGTATAACGTTATATGGTATTGCGTAATAACGTATAACGACACATAGTACTACGCCACAACGGATGACGTCATATGGAAGTACGACATAACGTATAAAGTCATATAGTATTGCGTCATGACGATTAACGTCATATGGTATTGCGTAATAACGTATAACGATACATAGTACTACACCACAACGGATGACATCATATAGAATTACGTCATGACGTATAAAGTCGTATAGAATTACGTCATAACGTATAACGTCATATAGTATTGCGTCATGACGTATAACGTTATATGGTATTGCGTAATAACGTATAACGACACATAGTACTACGCCACAACGGATGACGTCATGTAGAAGTACGACATAACGTATAGCGTCATATAGTGTTGCGTCATTCCGAATGACGTCATCTAATATTGCGTCATAACGTATAACGTCACATAGTACTACGCCATAACGGATGACGTCATATAGAATTATGTCATGACGTATAACGTCATATAGAATTACGTCATGACGTGTAACGTTATATGGTATTGCGTAATAATGTACAACGTAATATAGTATTGCGTCATGACGTATAACGTCACATAGTATTGCATCATTCCGAATGACGTCATATAATATTGCGTCATAACGTATAACGTTATAAAGTATAACGTCATAACGTATAACGTCATATAGTATTACGTCATAACGTATAACGTCATATAGTATTGCGTCATGACGTACAACGTTATATGTTATTGTGTAATAACGTAGAACGTCACATAGTAATACGTCATAACGTATAGCGCTATATAGTACTACGCCACAACGGATGACGTCATATAGAATTACGTCACAACGTACAACGTCACATAGTAATACGTCATAACGTATTATGTCGTGTAGTATTAAGGTATAACGTATAACGTCACACAGTAATACGTCATAACGTATAATGTCATGTAGTATTAAGGTATAACGTATAACGTCACACAGTAATAGGTCATGACGTATAACGTTATATTGTGTGACATCATAACGTATAACGTCATATAGAATTACGGTACAACGTATGACGTCATATAATATTACGTCATAACGTACAACGTCACATAGTAATACGTCATAACGTATAATGTCATGTAGTATTAATTTATAACGTATAACGTCACATAGTAATACGTCATAACGTATAACGTCACATAGTTCTACGTCAGAACGTATGGCACTATATTGTATAGCGTCATAACGTTTAACGTCATATAGAATTACGTCTTAACGTATAACGTCATATAGTATTGCGTCAGAACGGATGACGTCATATAATATTGCGTTATAACGTCATATAGTATTGCGCCATGACGTATAACGTTATAAAGTATAACGTCATATCGCATAAAGTCATATAGGATTGCGTCATTAATACTGACGTCATATAATATTACGTCATAACGTACAACGTCACATAGTAATACGTCATAACGTATAATGTCATGTAGTATTAATTTATAACGTATAACGTCACATAGTAATACGTCATAACGTATAACGTCACATAGTTCTACGTCAGAACGTATAGCACTATATTGTATAGCGTCATAACGTTTAACGTCATATAGAATTACGTCATAACGTATAACGTCATATAGTATTGCGTCAGAACGGATGACGTCATATAATATTGCGTCATAACGTATAACGTCATATAGTATTGCGCCAACACGTATAACGTTATAAGGTATAACGTCATATCGTATAAAGTCATATAGGATTGCGTCATTAATACTGACGTCATATAATATTACGTCATAACGTATAACGTCACATAGTATTCCGTCATAACGTATAACGTCATATAGTATTGCGTCATGACGTATTACGTTATATAGTATTGCGTAATAACGTATAACGTCATATAGTAATCCGCCATGACGTATAACGTCATATAGAATTACGTTTTAACGTGTAACGTCATATAGTGTTGCGCCATGACGTATAACGTTATAAAGTATAACGTCATAAGGTATAACGTCGCATACTAATACGGCGTAACGTATAGCGCTACACTGTATTGCGTCATAACGTATAACGTCATATAGAATTACGTCATAACGTATAACGTCATATAATATTGCGTCATAACGTATAACGTCACATAGTAATACGTCATAACGTACAGCCGCTCATAGTAATTCGTCATAACGAACAATGTCATGTAGTATTAAGGTATAACGTATATCGTCACATAGTAATACGTCATAACGGATGACGTCATATAGAATTACATCATGACGTATAACGTCATATCGAATTACGTCATAACGTACAACGTCACATAGTAATACGTTGTAACGTACAATGTCATGTAGTATTAAGGTATACGTATATCGTCACATAGTAATACGTCGTGACGTATAATGTTACATTGTTTGACGTCATAACGTATAACGTCATATAGTATTTCGTCATAACGTACAACGTCACATAGTAATACTTCATAACGTAGAACGTCCTATAGAATTACGGTTTAACGTATACCGTCACATAGTTATACGTCATGACGTATAGCGCTATATTGTACTGCGTCATAACTTATAACGTCACATAGTATTACGTCATAACGTATAACGCCACATAGTACTACGTCATAACTTATAACGTCTTATAGAATTACGTTACTACGTATAACGTCATATAGTATAACGTCATAACGTATAAAGTCATATAGTATTGCGCCATGACGTATAGCGTTATATTGTATTATGTCATAACGTATAACGTCATATAGTATTGCGTAATAACGTATAACGTCACATAGTATTATGTAATAACGGATGTCGTCTTATAGAATTACGTCATGACGAATAACGTCTCACAGTATTACGTCAAAACGTATAACGTCATATAGTATTGCGTCATAACGTATAACGTCATATAGAAATACGGTTTAACGTATACCGTCACATAGTTATACGTCATAACGTATAGCGCTATATTGTATTACGTCATAACGTATAACGTCACATAGTAATGCGTCATAACGTATAACGTCATATAGAAATACGGTTTAACGTATACCGTCACATAGTTATACGTCATAACGTATAGCGCTATATTGTATTACGTCATAACGTATAACGTCACATAGTAATGCGTCATAACGTATAACGTCATATAGAAATACGGTTAAACGTATAACGTCACATAGTTATACGTCATAACGTATAGCGCTGTATTGTATTACGTCATAACGTATAACGTCATATAGCATTGCGCCATGACGTATAACGTTATAAAGTATAACGTCATAACGTATAACGTCATATAGTATTGCGTCATGACGTATAACGTTATATAGAGTTACGTCATAACGTATAGCGTTACATGGTATAACGTAACAATGTTTAACGTTGTGCAGTATTAAGTTATAACGTATAACGTCACATAGTATCACTTCGTAACGGATGACGTCATATAGAAGTACGACATAACGTATAACGTCATATAGTATTGCGTCATTCCGAATGACGTCATCTAATATTGCGTCATAACGTATAACGTCACATAGTACTACGCCATAACGGATGACGTCATAAAGAATTACGGCATGACGTGTAACGTTATATAGTATTACGTCATAACGTATAACGTCATATAGTATTGTGTCACGACGTTCAACGTTATATGTTATTGTGTAATAACGTATAACGTCACACAGTAATACGTCATAACGTATAGCGCTATATTGTATTACGTCATAACGTATAATGTCATGTAGTACTAAGAGATAACGTTTAACGTCACATAGTAATACGTCATAACATATAGCGCTATATGGTATTGCGTTATAACGTATAACGTCACATAGTAATACGTCATGACGTACAATGTTATATGTTATTGTGTAATAACTTATAACGTCACATAGTAATACGTCATAACGTATAGCGCTATATTGTATTGCGTTATAACGTATAACGTCACATAGTAATACGTCATGACGTACAATGTTATATGTTATTGTGTAATAACTTATAACGTCACATAGTAATACGTCATAACGTATAGCGCTATATTGTATTACGTCGTAATGTATAACGTCATATAGAATTACGGTACAACGTATAACGTCATATAGTGTTGCGCCATGACGTATAACGTTATATGGTATTGCGTAATAACGTATAACGTCATATAATATTGCGTCAGAACGGATGACGTCATAAAGAATTACGGCATGACGTGTAACGTTATATGGTATTGCGTAATAACGCATAACGACACATAGTACTACGCCACAACGGATGACGTACTACAGAATTACTTCATAACGTACAACGTCACATAATAATACGGCATAACCAATAATGTCATGTAGTATTAAGGTATAACGTACAACGTCACATAGTAATACGTCATAACGTATAACGTCATGTAGTATTAAGGTATAACGTATAACGTCACACAGTAATACGTCATAACGTATAGAGCTATATTGTATTACGTCAAAACGTATAACGTCATATAGTACTGCGTAATAACGTATAACGTCATATGGTATTCCGCCATGACGTATAACGTTATAAAGTATAACGTCATAACGCATAACGTCGTATAACGTTATATGGTATTGCGTAATAACGTATAACGTCATATAATATTGCGTCAGAACGGATGACGTCATAAAGAATTACGGCATGACGTGTAACGTTATATAGTATTACGTCATAACGTATAACGTCATATAGTATTGTGTCACGACGTTCAACGTTATATGTTATTGTGTAATAACGTATAACGTCACACAGTAATACGTCATAACGTATAGCGCTATATTGTATTACGTCAAAACGTATAATGTCATATAGTACTGCGTAATAACGCATAACGACACATAGTACTACGCCACAACGGATGACGTACTACAGAATTACGTCATGACGTATAACGTCATATAGTATTACGTCATGACGTACAACGTTTCAGAGTATTACGTCATAACTTATAACGTCACATAGTAATACGTCATAACGTATAATGTCATGTAGTATTAAGGTATAACGTATATCGTCACATAGTAACACGTCATGACGTATAACGATAAATTGTGTGACTTCATAACGTATAACGTCATATAGAATTACGGTAAAACGTATAACGTCATATAGTATTGCGCCATGACGTATAACGTTATATTGTGTGACGTCATAACGTATAACGTCATATTGTATTGCGTCATAACGTATAACGTCACATAGTATTACGTCATAACGTATAACGTCATATAGAATTACGGTTTTACGTATACCGTCACATAGTTATACGTTATAACGTATGGCGGTATATTGTATTGAGTCATAACGTATAACGTCATATAGTATTGCGTCATGACGTATAACGTTATGTGGTATTGCGTAATAACGTGTAACGTCATATAGAATTACGGTACAACCTATAACGTCTTATAGTATTGCGTCATGACGTACAACGTTATATGTTATTGTGTAATAACGTATAACGTCACATAGATATACGTCATAACGTATAGCGCTATATTGTATTACGTCATAACGTATAACGTTATATAGTATTGCGTCATGACGTACAACGTTATGTGTTATTGTGAAATAACGAATAACGTCACATAGTAATACGTCATAACGTATAGCGCTATATTGTATTGCGTCATAACGGATAACGTCACATAGTTTTGCGTCATTCCGAATGACGTCATATAATATTGTGTCATAACGTATAGCGTCACATAGTATTACGTCATAACGTATAACATCATATAGTATTGTGTCATGACGTTCAACGTTATATGTTATTGTGTAATAACGTATAACGTCACATAGTAATACGCCATAACGTATAATGTCATGTAGTATTACTATATAACGTATAACGTCAAATAGTAATACGTCATAACGTATAGCGCTATATTGTATTGCGTCATAACGTATAACGTCACATAGTAATACGTCATAACGTAGAGTGCTATATTGTATTACGTCACTACGTATGACGTCATATAGTATTGCGTCATGACGTACAACGTTATGTGTTATTGTGAAATAACGTATAACGTCACATAGTAGTACGTCATAACGTATAGCGCTATATAGTATGGCGTCATAACGTATAACGGCACATAGTACTACGTCATAACGGATGACGTCATATAGTATCGCGTCATGCCGTATAACGTGATATAGAGTTACGTCATAACGTATAACGTCATACAGAATTACGTTATAACGCACAACGTCACATAGTAATACGTCATAACGTATAACGTCATATGGAATTACGGTTTAACGTATACCGTCACATTGGTATACGTCTTAACATATAGCGCTATATTGTATTACGTCATAACGTGTAACGTCATATGGTATTGCGTCATAACTGATAGCGTCTCATAGTACTACGCCACAACTGATGACGTCATATAGTATTACATCATAACGCACGTCACATAGTAATACGTCATAACGTATAATGTCATGTAGTATTAAGGTAGAATGTATAACGTCACACAGAAATACGTCATGACGCATAACGTTATATTGTGTGAAGCCATAACGTATAACGTCATATAGTATTGCGTCATGACGTACAACGTTATATGTTATTGACTAATATCGTGTGACGTCACCAAGTAATTCGTCATAACGTATAGCGCTATATTGTATTGTGTCATAACGTATAACGTCACATAGTATTGCGTCATAACGTATGACGTAATATATTATTGCGTCATAACGTATAGCGTCTCATAGTACTACGCCACAACGGATGACGTCATATAGTATTACATCATGACGCACGTCACATAGTAATACGTCATATCGTATAATGTCATGTAGTATTAAGGTAGGACGTATAACGTCACACAGTAATACGTCATGACGCATAACGTTATATTGTGTGACGCCATAACGTATAACGTCACATAGAATTACGGTACAACGTATAATGTCAGATAGTATTGCGCTATGCCGTATAACGTCATAGTATTACGTCATAACGTATAACGTCACTCAGAATTACGTCATGACGTACAACGTAACATAGTAATACGTCATAACGTATAATGTCATGTAGTATTAAGGTATAACGTATAACGTCACATAGTAATACGTCATAACGTATAACGTCATGTGGTATTAAGGTATAACGTATAACGTCAGCAAGTACTACGTCACAACGGATGACGACATATAGAATTACGTCATGACGTATAACGTCATATAGAATTACGTCATAACGTACAACGTCACATAGTAATACGTCATAACGTGTAATGTCATGTAGTATTAATTTATAACGTATAAAGTCACATAGTACTACGTCAGAACGGACGACGTCATATATAATTACGCCATGACGTATATCGTCAAATAGAATTACGTCATGACGTGTAAAGTCATATAGAATTACGTCATAACGTATAACGTCACATCGTAATACGTCATGACGTATAACGTCATACAGAATTACGGTTTAACGTATAACGTCACATAGTTATACGTCATAACGTATAACGTCATGTGGTATTAAGGTATAACGTATAACGTCAGCTAGTACTACGTCACAATGGATGACGTCATAAAGAATTACGTCATGACGTATAACGTCATATGAAATTACGGTACAACGTATAAAGTCATATAGTATTGCGTCATGACGTATAACGTTAAAAAGTATAACGTCATAACGCATAACGTCACATAGAGTTACGGTTTAACGTATGCCGTCACATAGTATCCCGTGATAACGTATAACGTCATATAGTACTACGTCATAACGGATGACGTCATATAGAATTACGTCATGACGTATAACGTCAGATAGAATTACGTCATAACGTACAACGTCACATAGTACAACGCCACAACGGATGACGTCTGATAGTAATACGTCATGACGGATAATGTTATCTTGTGTGACGTCATAACGAATAACGTCATATAGAATTACGGTAGAACGTATAACGTCATATAGTATTGCTCCATGACGTATAGCGTTATATGGTATTGCGTAATAACGTATTCCGTCACAAAGTACTATGCCACAACGGATGACGTCATATAGAATTACGTCATGACGTATAACGTCATATAGAATTACGTCATAACGTAGAACGTCACATAGTAATACGTTATAACGTATAATGTCATGTAGTATTAAGGTATAACGTATAACGTGACATAGTAATACGTTATAACGTATAATGTCATGTAGTATTAAGGTATAACGTATAACGTCACATAGTAATACGTCATGACGTATAACGTTATATTGTGTGACGTCATAACGTATAACGTCATATAGAATTACGGTACAACGTATACTGTCATATAGTATTGCTCCATGACGTATAGCGTTATATGGTATTGCGTAATAACGTATTCCGTCACAAAGTACTATGCCACAACGTATAACGTCATATAGATTTACGTCATAACGTACAACGTTTCAGAGTATTACGTCATATCGTATAACGTCATATATAATTACGTCATAACGTATAACTTCACATAGTAATACGTCATAACGTATAATGTCATGCAGTATTAAGGTATAACGGATAACGTCACACAGTAATACGTCATGACGTATAACGTTATATTGTGTGACGTCATAACGTATAACGTCATATAGAATTACGGTACAACGTATAATGTCATATATTATTGCGCCATGACGTATAACGTCATATAGTATTACGTCATAACGTACAACGTCACATAGTAATACGTCATAACGTATAATGTCATGTAGTATTAATTTATAACGTATAACGTCACATAGTACTTCGCCATAACGGATGACGTCATATAGAATTACGTCATGACGTATAACGTCATATAGAATTACGGTACAACGTATAATGTCATATAGTATTGCGCCATGACGTATAACGTCATATAGAATTACGTCATAACGTAGAACGTCACATAGTAATACGTTATAACGTATAATGTCATGTAGTATTAAGGTATAACGTATAACGTGACATAGTAATACGTTATAACGTATAATGTCATGTAGTATTAAGGTATAACGTATAACGTCACATAGTAATACGTCATGACGTATAACGTTATATTGTGTGACGTCATAACGTATAACGTCATATAGAATTACGGTACAACGTATACTGTCATATAGTATTGCTCCATGACGTATAGCGTTATATGGTATTGCGTAATAACGTATTCCGTCACAAAGTACTATGCCACAACGTATAACGTCATATAGATTTACGTCATAACGTACAACGTTTCAGAGTATTACGTCATATCGTATAACGTCATATATAATTACGTCATAACGTATAACTTCACATAGTAATACGCCATAACGTATAACGTCATATGGAATTACGGGTTAACGTATACCGTCACATAGTTATACGTCTTGACATATAGCGCTATATTGTATTACGTCATAACGTATAACGTCATATAGTATTGCGTCATGACGTACAACGTTATATGTTAATGTGTAATAACGTATAACGTCACATAGTAATACGTCATAAAGTATAGCGCTATATAGTATAGCGTCATAACGTATAACGTCTCATAGTACTACCTCATAACGGATGACGTCATATAGTATTGCGTCATAACGTGTAACGTCACATAGTAATACGTCATAACGTACAATGTTATGTAGTATTAAGGTATACGTATATCGTCACATAGTAATACGTCGTGACGTATAATGTTACATTGTTTGACGTCATGACGTACAACGTCATATAGTATTCCGTCCTAACGTATAACGTCACATAGTAATACTTCATAACATAGAACGTCCTATAGAATTGCGGTTTAGCGTATACCGTCACATAGTTACACGTCATAACGTATAGCGCTATATTGTATTACGTCATAACGTACAACGTCACATAGTACTACGTCATAACGGATGACGTCATATAGAATTACGCCATGACGTGTAACGTCATATTGAATTACGTCATAACGTACAACGTAACATAGTCATACGTCATAACGTATAACGACATACAGAATTACGGTTTAACGTATACAGTTACATAGTTATACGTCATAACGTATAGCGCTATAATGTATACGTCATGACGTATAACGTCATATAGTATTACGTCATAACGTATAACGTCATATAGTATTGCGTCATGTGTATAACGTTATATGGTATTGCGTAATAACGTATAACGTCATATAATATTGCGTCAGAACGGATGACGTCATAAAGAATTACGTCATGACGTATAACGTCATATAGAATTAGGGTACAACGTACAACGTCATATAGTATTGCGCCATGACGTATAACGTTATAAAGTATAATGTCATAACGTATAACGTCATATAGTATTGCGTCATTCCGAATGACGTCATATAATATTGCGTCATAACGTATAACGTCACATAGTCATACGTCATAACGTACAACCGCACATAGTAATACGTCATAACGTACAATGTCATGTAGAATTAAGGTATAACGTATATCGTCACATAGTAATACGTCATAACGGATGACGTCATATTGGATTACGCCATGACGTATAACGTCATATCGAATTACGTCATAACGTACAACGTCACATAGTAATACGTTATAACGTACAATGTCATGTAGTATTAAGGTATACGTATATCGTTACATAGTAATACGTCGTGACGCATAGTGTTATATTGTGTGACGTCATAACGTATAACGTCATATAGTATTCCTTCATGACGTATAACGTTAGAAAGTATAACGTCATAACGTATAACGTCACATCCTAATACGTTGTAACGTATAGCGCTATATTGTATTGAGTCATAACGTATAACGTTATAAAGTATAACGCCATAACTTATAACGTTACATAGTAATACGTCATAACGTATAACGTCGTACAGAATTACGTCATAACGCACAACGTCACAGAGTAATACGTCATAACGTATAATGCCATGTAATACTATGGTATAACGTATAACGTCACATAGTAATACGTCATAACATATAGCGCTATATGGTATTGCGTCATAACGTATAACGTCACATAGTAATACGTCATGACGTACAACGTTATGTGTTATTGTGAAATAACGAATAACGTCACATAGTAATACGTCATAACGTATAGCGCTATATAGTATGGCGTCATAACGTATAACGTCACATAGTACTACGACATAACGGATGACGTCATATAGTATTGCGTCATAACGTATAACGTCATATAGTATTGCGTCATGACGTACAACGTTTCAGAGTATAACGTCATAACGTATAACGTCATATATAATTACCTCATAACGTATAACATCACATAGTAATACGTCATGACGTAGAATGTCATGTAGTATTGCGTCATGACGTATAACGTTACATAGAGTTACGTCATAACGTATATCGTTATATGGTATAACGTTATATGGTATAACGTAATAATGTTGAACGTTGTACAGTATTAAGGTATAACGTATAACGTCACATACTATTACTCCGTAACGGATGATGTCATATAGTATTGCGTCATGACGTATAACGTCATATAGAATAACGTCATAACGAATAACGTCACATAGTAATACGTCATAACGTATAATGTCATGTAGTATTAATTTATAACGTATAACGTCACATAGTAATACGTGATGACGTATAACGTTATATTGTGTGACGTCATAACGTATAACGTCATATAGAATTACGGTACAACGTATAACGTCATATAGAATTACGGTTTAACGTATACCGTCACATAGTTATACGTCATAACGTATAGCGCCATATTCTATTACGTCATAACGTATAACGTCATATAGTATTGCGTCATGACGTATAAAGTTATATGTTATTGTGTAATAAGGCATAGCGTCACATAGTAATACGTCATAACGTATAATGTCAGATAGTATTAAGGTATAGCGTATAACGTCACATAGTAATACGTTATGACGTATATCGTCATATAGTATTGCGCCATGACGTACAACGTTATATGTTATTGTGTAATAACGTATAACGTCACATAGTAGTACGCCATAACGTATAACGACACATAGTACTACGTCTTAACGTATAGCGCTATATTGTATTGCGCCAAAACGTATAACGTCACATATTATTAAGGCATAACGTATGACGTCATATAGTACTGCGTCATAACGTATAACGTCATATAGTATTGCGTCATTCCGAATGACGTCACATAGTACTACGTCATAACGGATGACGTCATATAGAATTACGTCATAACGTATAACATCAAATAGTATTGCGTCATGACGTATAACGATATATGGCATTGCGCAATAACGTATAACGTCATATAATATTGCGGCAGAACGGATGACGTCATAAAGAATTACGCCATAACGTATAACGTCACATAGCATTACGTCATAACGTATGACGTTATATAGTATTGCGTCATAACGTATAACGTCACATAGTTATACGTCATAACGTATAGCGCTGTATTGTATTACGTCATAAAGTATAACGTAATATAGAATTACGGTACAACGATTAACGTCATATAGTATTGCTCCATGACGTATAACGTTATAAAGTATAACGCCATAACGTATAACGTCATATAGTATTGCGTCACAACGTATAGCGTCACATAGTACTACGCCACAACGGATGACGTCATATAGAATTACGTCATGACGTATAACGTCATCCAGAATTACGTCATGACGCACAAAGTCACATAGTAATACGTCATAACGTATAATGTCATGTAGAATTAAGGTATAACGTAGAACGTCATATAGCATTACGGTACAACGTATAACGTCATATAGAATTACGGTACAACGTATAACGTCATATAGTATTGCGCCATGACGAATAACGTCATATAGCATTACGTCATAACGTATAACGTCATATAGAATTACGTCATAACGTACAACGTTTCAGAGTATTAAATCATAACGTATAACGTCATATATAATTACGTCATAACGTATAACATCACATAGTACTACGCGACAACGGATGACGTCATACAGAATTACGTCATAACGTATAACTTCATATAGTATTGCGCCATGACGTATAACGTTATAAAGTATAACGTCATAACGCATAACGTCAAATAGAGTTGCGGTTTTACGTATACCGTCACATAGTATTCCGTCATAACATATAACGTCACATAGTTCTACGTCATAACGTATAACGTCATATAGTATTGCGTCATTACGACTGACGTCATATAATATTGCTTCATAACGTATAATGTCACATAGTAATACGTCATAACGTATAACGTCATATAGAATTACGGCTTAACGTATACCGTCACATGGTATTCCGTCATAACGTATAACGTCACATAGTTATACGTCAGAACGGATGACGTCATATAGAATTACGAAATGACGTGTAACGTCATATTGAAATACGTCATAACGTACGACGTAATGTAGTATTGCGTCGTAACGTATAACGTTATAAAGTATAACGTCATAACATATATCGTCACATCGTAATACGTCATAACGTATAACGTCATATAGAATTACGGTTTAACGTATACCGTCACATAGTTATGCGTCTTAACGTATAGCGCTATATTGTATTACGTCATAACTTATAACGTCATATAGTATTGCGTCATGACGTAAATCGTCACACAGTAATACGTCATAACGGATGACGTCATATAGAATTACGCCATGACGTGTAACGTCATATTGAATTACGTCATAACGTACAACGTAACATAGTAATTCGTCATAACGTATCACGACATACAGAATTACGGTTTAACGTATACCGTTACATAGTTATACGTCATAACGTATAGCGCTATAATGTATTACGTCATAACGTATAACGTCATATAGTATTGCGTCAAGACGTACAACGTTATATGTTATTGTGTAATAACGTATAACGTCGCGTAGTGATACGACATAACGTATCAAGACATACAGAATTACGGTTTAACGTATACCGTTACATAGTTATACGTCATAACGTATAGCGCTATAATGTATTACGTCAAAACGTATAACGTCATATAGTTTCCGCCATGACTTATAACGTTACAAAGTATAGCGTCAAAACGCATAACCGCATATAGAGTTACGGTTTAACGTATAAGGTCACATAGTAATGCGCCATAACGTATAACGTGGCATAGTATTACGTCATAACGTGTGACGTCATATAGTATTGCGTCATGACGTATAACGTTATATATTATTGTGTTATAACGTATAACGTCACATAGTAATACCTCATAACGTATAGCGCTATATTGTATAGCGTCCTTACGTATAACGTCATATCGTATTGCGTAATAACGTATAACGTTATAAAGTATAAGGTCATAACGTATAACGTCATACAGTATTCCGTCATAACGTATAACGTCACATAGTACTACGCCACAACGGCTGACGTCATATATAATTACGTCATAACGTATAACTTCACATAGTACTACGCCACAAGGGATGACGTCATATAGAATTACGTCATAACGTATAACGTCATATAGTATTGCGCCATGACGTATAACGTTATAAAGTATAACGTCATAACGTATAGCGCCATATTCTATTACGTCATGACGTATAACGTCCTACAGTATTACGTCATAACGCACAACGTCACATAGTAATAGGTCATAACTTATAATGTCATGTAGTATTATGGTATATCGTATAAGGTCACATAGTAATACGTCATGACGTATAACGTTATACTGTTTGACGTCATAACGTATAACGTCATACAGAATTACGGTTTAACGTATTCCGTCACATAATTATACGTCATAACGTATATCGCTATATTGTATTACGTCATAACGTATAACGTCACATAGTATTGCGTCATGACGTATAACGTTATATAGAGTTACGTCATAACGTATAACGATATATGGTATAACTTTATATGGTATAACGTAATAATGTTGAACGTTGTAGAGTATTAAGGTGTAACGTATGACGTCACATAGTATTACTTCGTAACGGATGATGTCATATAGTATTACGCCATGACGTATAAAGTCATATTGAATTACGTCATAACGTATAGCGTCATATAATAATACATCATAACGCATAACGTCATATAGAATTACGATTTAACGTATTCCGTCACATAGTTATACGTCATAACGTATAGCGCTATATTGTATTACGTCATAACGTATAACGTCATATAGTATTGTGTCATGACTTATAACGTCACATTGAATTACGGTTTAACGTATTCCGTCACATAGTTATACGTCATAACGTATAGCGCTATATTGAATTACGTCATAACGTATAACGTCATATAGTATTGCGTCATGACGTATAACGTTATATAGTATTGCGTAATAACGTATAACGTCACATAGTACTACGCCATAACGGATGACGTCATATATAATTACGTCGGAACGTATACCGTTACATGGTATGACGTAATAATGTTTAACGTTGTACAGTATGAACGTACAGTATAACCTCACATAGTATAACTTCATAAGGGAAGACGTCATATAGAATTACGGTTTAACGTATACCGTCACATAGTTATACGTCATAACGTATAACGTCACATAGTAATACGCCACAACGGATGACGTCATATAGTATTGCGTCATGATGTATAACGGTATATGGCTTTGCGTAATAACGTATAACGTCACATAGTACTACGTCAGAACGGATGACGTCATATAGAATTACGCCATGACGTATAACGTCATCTAGAATTACGGTTTAACGTATTCCGTCACATAGTTATATGTCATAACGTGTAGCCCTATATTGTATTACGTCATAACGTATAACGTCATATAGTATTGCGTCATGACGTATAATGTCATATAGAATTACGGTTTAACGTATACCGTCACATAGTTATACGTCATAACGTATTGCTCTATATTGTATTGCGTCATAACGTATAACGTCACATAGTATCGCGTCATAACGTATAACGTCACATAGTAATACGCCACAACGGATGACGTCATATAGTATTGCGTCATGATGTATAACGGTATATGGTTTTGCGTAATAACGTATACCGTCACATAGTCATACGTCATAACGTATAGCGCTATATTGTATTACGTCATAACGTATAACGTCATATAGTATTGCGCCATGACGTATAACGTTATAAAGTATAACGTCATAACGTATAACGTCATATAGTATTGGGTCATGCCATATAACATTATATAGAGTTACGTCATAACGTATAACGTTACATGGTATAACGCAATAATGTTTAACGTTGTAGAGTATTAAGGTATAACGCATAACGTCACATAGTACTACGTCAGAACGTATTCCGTCACATAGTTATACGTCATAACGTATAGCGCTATATTGCATTACATCATAACGTATAACGTCATATAGTATTGCGTAATGACGTATAACGTTATATGGTATTTCGAAATAACGTATAACGTCACATAGTATCACTTGGTAATGGATGACTTCATATAGAATGACGTCATGACGTATAACGTCATATTGAAGTACGTCATAACGTATAACGTCATAGAGTATTGCGCCATGACGTATAACGTTATAAAGTATATCGTCATAACGTATAACGTCATATAGTATTGCGTCATAACGTATAACGTCACATAGTAATTAGTCGCAACGGATGACGTCATATAGAATTACGCCATGACGTATAACGTCATATTGAACTACGTTATAACGTATAGCGACATATAGTATTGCGCCATGACGTATAACGTCATAAAGAATAACGTCATATCGTATAGCGTCATATAGTAATTCATCATAACGCATAACGTTTCATAGAATTACAGTTTAACGTATTCCGTCACATAGTTATATGTCATAACGTACAGCGCTATATTGTATTACGTCATAACGTATAACGTCATAGAGTATTGCGCCATGACGTATAACGTTATAAAGTATAACGTCATAACGTATAACGTCATATAGTATTGCGTCATGACGTATAACGTCATATATTATTGCGTCATTACGAATGGCGTTATATAGTATGGTGTCATGACGTATAACGTCATATAGAATTGCGGTTTAACGTATTCCGTCACATAGTTATACGTCATAAGTATAGCGCTTTATTGTATTACGTCATGACGTATAACGTCATATGGAATTGCGCCATAACGTATAACGTTATATGGTATTGCGTAATAACGTATAACGTCCTAGAGTATTGCGCCATAACGTATAACGTCACATAGTAATACGCCGCAACGGAAGACGTCATATAGAATTACGGTTTGACGTATACCGTCACCTACTTATACGTCATAACGTATAGCCATGTATTGTATTACGTCATAACGTATAACGTCATATTGTATTGCGCCATGACGTATAACGTTATAAAATATAACGTCATAACATATAACGTCATATAGTATTGCGTCATGACGTATAACGTTATATGGTTTTGCGTAATAACGTATAACGTCACACAGTACTACGCCACAACGGATGACGTCATATAGAAATACGTCATGACGTATAACGTCATATAGAATTACGTCATAACGTACAACGTCTCACAATAGTACGTCATGACGTATAACGTCATATATAATTTCGTTATAACGAATAACTTCACATAGTAATACGTCATAACGTGTAATGTTATGTAGTATTGCGTCATGACGTATAACGTTATATAGAGTTACGTCATAACGTATAACGTTATATGGTATAACTTAATAATGTTTAACGTTTTACAGTATTAAGTTATAACGTATAACGTCACATAGTATCACTTCGTAACGGATGACGTCATATAGATTTACGGTTTAACGTATACCGTCACATAGTTATACGTTATAATGTATAGCGCTGTATTGTATTACGTCATAACGTATACCGTCATATTGTATTGCGCCATGACGTATAACGTTATATGTTTTTGCGTAATAACGTATAACGTCACATAGTACTACGCCACAACGGATGACGTCATATAGTATTGCGTCATGACGTATAACGTTATATGGTATTGCGTAATAACGTAAAACCTCACTTCGTAAGACGTCATGATTTAGAACGTCATATAGTACTACGTCAGAACGGATGACGTCATATAGAATTACGCCATGACGTATAACGTCACCTAGAATTACGGTTTAACGTATTCCGTCACATAGTTATATGTCATAACGTGTAGCCCTATATTGTATTACGTCATAACGTATAAAGTCATATAGTATTGCGTCATGACGTATAACGTTATATGTTATGGTGTAATAAGGTATACCGTCACATAGCTATACGTCATGACGTATAGCGCTGTATTGTATTACGTCATAACGTATAACGTCATAGAGTATTGCGCCATGACGTATAACGTTATAAAGTATAACGTCATAACGTATAACGTCACATAGTACTAGGCCACAACGGATGACGTCATGTAGAATTACGTCATGACGTATAACTTTATATAGTATTGCGTCGTAACGTATAACGTTATAAAGTATAACGTCATTACGTATATCGTCACATAGTAATACGTCATAACGTATAACGTTATATAGAATTACGGTTTAACGTATACCGTCACATAGTTCTACGTCAGAACGGATGACGTCATATAGAATTACGCCATGACGTGTAACGTCATATTGAAATACGTCATAACGTACAACGTCATATAGTATTGCGTCGTAACGTATAACGTTATATGGTATTGCGTAATAACGTATAACGTCATATAATATTGCGTCAGATCGGATGACGCAATAAAGAATTACGTCATGACATATAACGCGATATAGAATTAGGGTACAACGTATAACGTCATATAGTATTGCGCCATGACGTATAACGTTATAAAGTATAATGTCATAACGTATAACGGCATATAGTATTGCGTCATTCCGAATGACGTCATATACTATTGCGTCATAACGTATAACGTCACATAGTATTGCGTCATTCCGAATGACGTCATATAATATTGCGTCATAACGTATAACGTCACATAGTCATACGTCATAACGTACAACCGCACATATTAATACGTTATAACGTACAATGTCATGTAGTATTAAGGTATACGTATATCGTCACATAGTAATACGTCGTGACGTATAGTGTTATATTGTGTGACGTCATAACGTTTACCGTCACACAGTATTACGTCATAACGTATAACATCACATAGTACTACGTCAGAACGGATGACGTCATATATTATTACGCCATGACAGTATAACGTCATATAGAATTATTTCATAACGTATAACGTCACATAGTATTCCGCCATGACGTATAACGTCATATAGAATTACGTCATAACGTATAACTTCACATAGTACAACGACACAACGGATGACGTTATATAGAATTACGTCATAACGTATGACGTCATATTGTATTGCGTCATAACGTATAACGTCACATAGTATTCCGCCATGACGTATAACGTTATAATGTATAACGTCATAACGCATAACGGCATATAGATTTACGGTTTAACGTATACCGTCACATAGTAATACGTCATGACGTATAACGTTATATTGCGTGACGTGATGACGTACAACGTCATATAGAATTTCGTCATATCGTATAACGTCATATAGTATTGCGACATGACGTACAACGTTATATGCTATGGTGTAATAACGTATAACGTCACATAGTGATACATCATAACGTATAGCGCTATATTGTATAGCGTCATAACGTATAACGTCATATAGAATTACGTCATAACGTATAACGTCATATAGAATTACGGTTTAACGTATACCGTCACATAGTTATACGTCATAACGTATAGCGCTATATTGTATTACGTCATAACTTATAACGTCATATAGTATAGCGCCATGACGTATAACGTTATAAAGTATAATGTCATAACATATAACGTCATATAGAATTACGTCAAAACGTATAACGTCATATAGTATTGCGTCAGAACGGATGACGTCATAAAGTATTACGTCATGACGTATAACGTCATATAGAATTACGGTACAACGTATAACGTCATATAGTATTGCGCCATGACGCAGAACGTTATAAAGTAGAATGTCATAACGTATAACGTCATATAGTATTGCGTCATTCCGAATGACGTCATATAATATTGCGTCATAACGTATAACGTCACATAGCACTACGTCAGAACGGATGACGTCATATCGAAATACGCCATGACGTATAACGTCATATTGAATTACTTCATAACGTATAACGTCATATAGTATTGCTCCATGACGTATAACGTCATAAAGTATAACGTCATAACGTATAACGTCATATATTATGGCGTCATTACGAATGACGTCATATAATATTGCGTCATAACGTATAACGTCGCATCGTAATACTTCATAACGTAGAACGTCCTATATAATTACGGTTTAACGTATACCGTCACATAGTTATACGTCATAACGTACAGCGCTGTTATGTATTACGTCATAACGTATAACGTCATATAGTATTGCGTCATGACGTGTAACGTTATATGTTATTGTGTAATAAGGTATAACGTCACATAGTAACACGTCACAACGTATTGCGCTATATTGTATTGCGTAATAACGTATAACGTCACATAGTACTACGTGATAACGTATAACGTTATAAAGTGTATCGTCATAATGTATAACGTCATATAGTATTGCGTCATTACGACTGACATCATATGATATTGAGTCATAACGTACAACGTCACATAGTAATACGTCATAAAGTATAATGTTATGTAGTATTAAGGAATAACGGATACCATCACACAGTAATACGTCATAACGGATGACGTCATATAGAATTACGGTACAAAGTATAACGTCATATAGTATTGCGCCATGACGTATAACGTTATAAGTATAACGTCATAACGTATAACGTCACATACTAATACGGCGTAACGTATAGCGCTATATTGTATTGCGTCATAACGTTAAACTTCATATAGAATTGCGACATTACGACTGACGTCATATAATATTGAGTCATAACGTACAACGTCACATAGTAATACGTCATAACGTATAACGTCATACAGAATTACGGTTTAACGTATAACGTTACATAGTTATACGTCATAACGTATAGCGCTATATTGTATTACGTCATAACGTATAACGTCATATAGTATTGCGTCATGGCGTACAGCGATATATGTTATTGTGTAATAACGTATAACGTCACAAAGTAATACGTCATAACGTATAGCGCTATATTGTATTGCACAATAACGTATAACGTCACATAGTATTACGTCATAACGTACGACGTCACATAGTACTACGCCACAACGGATGACGTCATACAGAATTACGTCATGACGTACAACATCATACTAAATTACGTCATGACGTACAACGTAACATAGTAATACGACATAACGTATAACGTCATATAGAATAACGTCATAACGTATAACGTCACATAGTAATACGTCATAACGTATAACGTCATATAGTATTGCGTCATTCCGAATGACGGCATATAATATTGCGTCCTAAGGTATAAGGTCACATAGTAATACGTCATAAGTATAACGTCGTATAGAATTACGGTTTAACGTATACCGTTACATAGTTATACGCCATAACGTATAGCTCTATAATGTATTACGTCGTATCGTATAACGTCATATAGTATTGCGTCATGACGTACAACGTCATATGTTATTGTGTAATAACGTATGACGTCAGATAGTAATACGTCATAACGTATAGCGATATATTGTATAGCGTCATAACGTATGTCGTCACATAGTACTACGTCATAACGTATAATGTCATGTAGTAATAGGGTATAACGTATAACGTAACAGAGTAATTCGTCATAACGTATAGCGCTATATTGTGTAGCGTTATAACGTATGTCGTCACATAGTACTACGTCATAACGTATAATGTCATGTAGTATTAAGGTATAACGTATAACATTACATAGTAATACGTCATAACGTATAACGTCATATAGAGTTACGGTTTAACGTAAACCGTCACATAGTATTCCGTCATAACGTATAACGTCACATAGTTCTACGTCAGAACGGATGACGTCATATAGAATTACGCCATGACGTGGAACGTCATATTGAAATACGTCATAACGTACAACGTCATATAGTATTGCGTCGTAACGTATAACGTCGCATAGTAATACTTCATAACGTAGAACGTCCTATATAATTACGGTTTAACGTATACCGTCACATAGTACTACGTCATAACGGATGACGTCATATAGTATTGCGTCATAACGTGTAACGTCACATAGTACTACGTCATAACGGACGACGTCATATAGTATTGCGTCATAACGTATAACGTCACATAGTATTACGTCATAACGTATAGCGCTATATTGTATATCGTCATAACGTATAACGTCGCATAGTACTACGTCATAACGGATGACGTCATATAGTATTGCGTCATAACGTATAACGTCATATAGTATTGCGTCGTGACGTACAACGTTTCAGAGTGCTACGTCATAACGTATAACGTCATATATAATTACCTCATAACGTATAACATCACATAGTAATACGTCATAACGTAGAATGTCATGTAGTATTGCGTCATGACGTATAACGTGATATAGATTTACGTCATAACGTATAACGTCACATAGCAATACGTCATAACGTATAGCGCTATATTGTATTGCGTCATAACGTATAACGTCACATAGTATTGCGTCATAACGTATGACGTCATATAATATTGCGTCATAACGTATAACGTCACATAGTACTAAACCACAACGGGTGACGTCATATAGAATTACGTCATGACGTACAACGTCATTCAGAATTACGTCATAACGTATAACGTCATATAGTATTGCGCCATGACGTATAACGTTACGTGTTATTGCGTAAGAAGGTAAAACGTCACATAGTAATACGTCATAACGTATAGCGCTATATTGTATTACGTCATAACGTATAACGTCACATAGTACTACGTCATAACGGATGACGTCATATAGTATTGCGTCATAACGTGTAACGTCACATAGTACTACGTCATAACGGATGACGTCATATAGTATTGCGTCATGTCGTATAAAGTCATATAGAATTACGTCATAACGTATAACGTCATATAGTACTGCGTAATAACGTAAAACGTCATATAGTATTCCGCCATGACGTATAACGTCATATTGAATTGCGTCATAACGTATAACGTCACATAGTAATACGTCATAACTTATAACGTCATATGGAATTACGGTTTAACGTATACCGTCACATAGTTATACGTCATAACGTATGGCGGTATATTCTATTGAGTCATAACGTGTAACGTCATATAGTATTGCGTCATGACGTTTAACGTTATGTGGTATTGCGTTATAACGTGTAACGTCATATAGAATTACGGTACAACGTGTAACGTCTGATAGTATTGCGTCATGACGCATAACGTTATAAAGTATAACGTCATAACGTATAGCGCTATATTGTATAGCGTCATAACGTATAACGTCACATAGTACTACGTCATAACGGATGACGTCATATAGAATTACGTCATGACGTATCACGTCGTATAGAATTACGGTACAATGTATAATGTCATACAGTACTGCGCCATGACGCATAACGTTATAAAGTATAACGTCATAACGTATAGCGCTATATTGTATAGCGTCATAACGTATAACGTCACATAGTACTACGTCATAACGGATGACGTCATTTAGTATTGCGTCATAACGTATAACGTCATATAGTATTGCGTCGTGACGTACAACGTTTCAGAGTGTTACGTCATAACGTATAACGTCATATATAATTACCTCATAACGTATAACATCACATAGTAATACGTCATAACGTAGAATGTCATGTAGTATTGCGTCATGACGTATAACGTGATATAGAGTTACGTCATAACGTATAACGTTATATGGTATAACGTTATATGTTATAACGTAATAATGTTGAACGTTGTACAGTATTAAGGTATAACGTATAACGTCACATAGTATTACTTCGTAACGGATGACGTCATATAAAATTACGGTTTAACGTATACCGTCACGTAGTAATGCGTCTTAACGTATAGCGCTATATTGTATTACGTCATAATGTATGACGTCATATAGTATTGCGTCATAAGGTATAACGTCACAAAGTACTACGCCACAACGTATGACGTCATATAGAATTACGTCATAACGTATAACTTCACATAGTACTACGCCACAACGGATGACGTCATATAGAATTACGTCATAACGTATAACGTCATATAGTATTGCGCCATGACGTATAACGTTACAAAGTATAACGTCATAATGCATAACGTCATATAGAGTTGCGGGTTTACGTATACCGTCACATAGTATTCCGTCATAACGTATAACGTCACATAGTTCTACGTCATAACGTATAACGTCATATAGTATTGCGTCATTACGACTGACGTCATACAATATTGCGTCATAACGTATAATGTCACATAGTAATACGTCATAACGTACAACGTCACATAGTAATACGTTGTAACGTACAATGTCATGTAGTATTAAGGTATACGTATTTCGTCACATAGTAATACGTCGTGACGTATAATGTTATATTGTGTGACGTCATAACGTATAACGTCATATAGTATTCCGTCATAAGGTATAACATCATATAGTATTGCGCCATGACGTATAACGTTATTTGGTATAGCGTAATAACGTATAACGTCACATAGCATTGCGCCATGACGTATAACGTCATAAAGTATAACGTCATAACGTATAACGTCATATAGTATGGCGTCATTACGAATGACGTCATATAATATTGCGTCATAACGTATAACGTCGCATAGTAATACTTCATAACGTAGAACGTCCTATATAATTACGGTTTAACGTATACCGTCACATAGTTATACGTCATAACGTATAACGTCACATAGTATGGAGTCATTACGAATGACGTCATATAATATTGCGTCATAACGTATAACGTCGCATAGTAATACTTCATAACGTAGAACGTCATATAGTATGGCGTCATTACGAATGACGTCATATAATATTGCGTCATAACGTATAACGTCGCATAGTAATACCTCATAACGTAGAACGTCCTATATAATTACGGTTTAACGTATACCGTCACGTAGTAATGCGTCTTAACGTATAGCGCTATATTGTATTACGTCATAACGTATGACGTCAAATAGTATTGCGTCATGACGTATAACGTTATATGTTATTGTGTAATAAGGTATAACGTCACATAGTATTACGTCATAACGTATGACGTCATATAGAATTACGTCATAACGTATAACGTCATATAGTATTGCGCCATGACGTATAACGTTACAAAGTATAACGTCATAATGCGTAACGTCATATAGAGTTGCGGTTTTACGTATACCGTCACATAGTATTCCGTCATAACGTATAACGTCACATAGTTCTACGTCATAACGTATAACGTCATATAGTATTGCGTCATTACGACTGACGTCAGATAATATTGCGTCATAACGTATAATGTCACATAGTAATACGTCATAACCTATAACGTCATATAGAATTACGGTTTAACGTATACCGTCACATACTTATACGTCATAACGTATAGCGCTATGTTGTACTACGTCATAACGTATCACTTCACATAGTACTATGCCACAACGGATGACGTCATATAGAATTACGTCATAACGTATGACGTCATATTGTATGCGTCGTAACGTATAACGTCACATAGTATTACGTCATAACGTATAACGTCACGTAGCAATACTTCATAACGTAGAACGTCCTATAGAATTACGGTTTAACGTATACCGCCACATAGTTATACGTCATAACGTATAGCGCTATGTTGTATTACGTCATAACGTATAACTTCACATAGTACTACGCCACAACGGATGACGTCATATAGAATTACGTCATAACGTATGACGTCATATTGTATTGCGTCGTATCGTATAACGTCACATAGTATTACGTCATAACGTATAACGTCACGTAGCAATACTTCATAACGTAGAACGTCCTATAGAATTACGGTTTAACGTATACCGTCTCATAGTTATACGTCATAAAGTGTAGCGCTATGTTGTATTACGTCATAACGTATAACTTCACATAGTACTACGCCACAACGGATGACGTCATATAGAATTACGTCATAACGTATGACGTCATATTGTATTGCGTCGTATCGTATAACGTCACATAGTATTACGTCATAACGTATAACGTCACGTAGCAATACTTCATAACGTAGAACGTCCTATAGAATTACGGTTTAACGTATACCGTCACATAGTTATACGTCATAACGTATAGCGCTATGTTGTATTACGTCATAACGTATAACGTCACATAGTATTACTTCATAACGTATAACGTCACGTAGCAATACTTCATAACGTAGAACGTCCTATAGAATTACGGTTTAACGTATAGCGTCACATAGTTATACGTCATAACGTATAGCGCTATATTGTATTGCGCCATAACGTATAACGTCATATAGTATTGCGCCATGACGTATAATGTTATGTGTTATTGTGTAATAAGGTATAACGTCACATAGTAATACGTCATAACGTATAGCGCTATATTGTATAGCGTCATAACGATTAACGTCACATAGTACTACTTCATAACGGATGACGTCATATAGTATTGCGTCATAACGAATAGCGTCACATAGTACTACGCCACAACGGATGACGTCATATAGAATTACGTCATGACGTTAAACGTCGTACAGAATTACGTCATAACGCACAAGGTCACATAGTAATACGTCATAACGTATAACGTCAAATAGTAATACGTCGTAACGTATAACGTCATATGGAATTACGGTTTAACGTATACCGTCACATAGTTATACGTCATAACGTATGGCGGTATATTGTATTGAGTCATAACGTGTAAAGTCATATAGTATTGCGTCATGACGTATAACGTTATGTGGTATTGCGTAATAACGTGTAACGTCATATAGAATTACGGTACAACGTATAACGTCTGATAGTATTACGTCATGACATACAACGTTATATGTTATTGTGTTACAACGTATAACGTCAAAAAGTAATACGTCATAACGTATAGCGCTATATTGTATTGCGTCATAACGGATAACGTCACATAGTATTACTTCGTAACGGATGACGTCATATAGAATTACGTCATGACGTATCACGTCGTATAGAATTACGGTACAACGTATAATGTCATACAGTACTGCGCCATGACGTATAACGTTATAAAGTATAACGTCATAACTTATAACGTCACATAGTAATACGTCATGACGTGCAATGTTATGTGTTATTGTGAAATAACGTATAACGGCACATAGTAATACGTCATAACGTATAGCGCTATATAGTATGGCGTCATAACGTATAACGTCACATAGTACTACGTCATAACGGATGACGTCATATAGTATTGCGTCATAACGTGTAACGTCACATAGTACTACGTCATAACGGATGACGTCATATAGTATTGCGTCATAACGTATAACGTCACATAGTATTTCGTCATAACGTATAGCGCTATATTGTATATCGTCATAACGTATAACGTCACATAGTACTACGTCATAACGGATGACGTCATATAGTATTGCGTCATAACGTATAACGTCATATAGTATTGCGTCGTGACGTACAACGTTTCAGAGTGCTACGTCATAACGTATAACGTCATATATAATTACCTCATAACGTATAACATCACATAGTAATACGTCATAACGTAGAATGTCATGTAGTATTGCGTCATGACGTATAACGTGATATAGATTTACGTCATAACGTATAACGTCACATAGCAATACGTCATAACGTATAGCGCTATATTGTATTGCGTCATAACGTATAACGTCACATAGTATTGCGTCATAACGTATGACGTCATATAATATTGCGTCATAACGTATAACGTCATATATAATTACCTCATAACGTATAACATCACATAGTAATACGTCATAACGTAGAATGTCATGTAGTATTGCGTCATGACGTATAACGTGATATAGAGTTACGTCATAACGTATAACGTTATATGGTATAACGTTATATGTTATAACGTAATAATGTTGAACGTTGTACAGTATTAAGGTATAACGTATAACGTCACATAGTATTACTTCGTAACGGATGACGTCATATAAAATTACGGTTTAACGTATACCGTCACGTAGTAATGCGTCTTAACGTATAGCGCTATATTGTATTACGTCATAATGTATGACGTCATATAGTATTGCGTCATAAGGTATAACGTCACAAAGTACTACGCCACAACGTATGACGTCATATAGAATTACGTCATAACGTATAACTTCACATAGTACTACGCCACAACGGATGACGTCATATAGAATTACGTCATAACGTATAACGTCATATAGTATTGCGCCATGACGTATAACGTTACAAAGTATAACGTCATAATGCATAACGTCATATAGAGTTGCGGGTTTACGTATACCGTCACATAGTATTCCGTCATAACGTATAACGTCACATAGTTCTACGTCATAACGTATAACGTCATATAGTATTGCGTCATTACGACTGACGTCATACAATATTGCGTCATAACGTATAATGTCACATAGTAATACGTCATAACGTACAACGTCACATAGTAATACGTTGTAACGTACAATGTCATGTAGTATTAAGGTATACGTATTTCGTCACATAGTAATACGTCGTGACGTATAATGTTATATTGTGTGACGTCATAACGTATAACGTCATATAGTATTCCGTCATAAGGTATAACATCATATAGTATTGCGCCATGACGTATAACGTTATTTGGTATAGCGTAATAACGTATAACGTCACATAGCATTGCGCCATGACGTATAACGTCATAAAGTATAACGTCATAACGTATAACGTCATATAGTATGGCGTCATTACGAATGACGTCATATAATATTGCGTCATAACGTATAACGTCGCATAGTAATACTTCATAACGTAGAACGTCCTATATAATTACGGTTTAACGTATACCGTCACATAGTTATACGTCATAACGTATAACGTCACATAGTATGGAGTCATTACGAATGACGTCATATAATATTGCGTCATAACGTATAACGTCGCATAGTAATACTTCATAACGTAGAACGTCATATAGTATGGCGTCATTACGAATGACGTCATATAATATTGCGTCATAACGTATAACGTCGCATAGTAATACCTCATAACGTAGAACGTCCTATATAATTACGGTTTAACGTATACCGTCACGTAGTAATGCGTCTTAACGTATAGCGCTATATTGTATTACGTCATAACGTATGACGTCAAATAGTATTGCGTCATGACGTATAACGTTATATGTTATTGTGTAATAAGGTATAACGTCACATAGTATTACGTCATAACGTATGACGTCATATAGAATTACGTCATAACGTATAACGTCATATAGTATTGCGCCATGACGTATAACGTTACAAAGTATAACGTCATAATGCGTAACGTCATATAGAGTTGCGGTTTTACGTATACCGTCACATAGTATTCCGTCATAACGTATAACGTCACATAGTTCTACGTCATAACGTATAACGTCATATAGTATTGCGTCATTACGACTGACGTCAGATAATATTGCGTCATAACGTATAATGTCACATAGTAATACGTCATAACCTATAACGTCATATAGAATTACGGTTTAACGTATACCGTCACATACTTATACGTCATAACGTATAGCGCTATGTTGTATTACGTCATAACGTATCACTTCACATAGTACTATGCCACAACGGATGACGTCATATAGAATTACGTCATAACGTATGACGTCATATTGTATGCGTCGTAACGTATAACGTCACATAGTATTACGTCATAACGTATAACGTCACGTAGCAATACTTCATAACGTAGAACGTCCTATAGAATTACGGTTTAACGTATACCGCCACATAGTTATACGTCATAACGTATAGCGCTATGTTGTATTACGTCATAACGTATAACTTCACATAGTACTACGCCACAACGGATGACGTCATATAGAATTACGTCATAACGTATGACGTCATATTGTATTGCGTCGTATCGTATAACGTCACATAGTATTACGTCATAACGTATAACGTCACGTAGCAATACTTCATAACGTAGAACGTCCTATAGAATTACGGTTTAACGTATACCGTCTCATAGTTATACGTCATAAAGTGTAGCGCTATGTTGTATTACGTCATAACGTATAACTTCACATAGTACTACGCCACAACGGATGACGTCATATAGAATTACGTCATAACGTATGACGTCATATTGTATTGCGTCGTATCGTATAACGTCACATAGTATTACGTCATAACGTATAACGTCACGTAGCAATACTTCATAACGTAGAACGTCCTATAGAATTACGGTTTAACGTATACCGTCACATAGTTATACGTCATAACGTATAGCGCTATGTTGTATTACGTCATAACGTATAACGTCACATAGTATTACTTCATAACGTATAACGTCACGTAGCAATACTTCATAACGTAGAACGTCCTATAGAATTACGGTTTAACGTATAACGTCACATAGTTATACGTCATAACGTATAGCGCTATATTGTATTGCGCCATAACGTATAACGTCATATAGTATTGCGCCATGACGTATAATGTTATGTGTTATTGTGTAATAAGGTATAACGTCACATAGTAATACGTCATAACGTATAGCGCTATATTGTATAGCGTCATAACGATTAACGTCACATAGTACTACTTCATAACGGATGACGTCATATAGAATTACGTCATAACGTATAACGTCATATAGTATTGCGCCATGACGTATAACGTTACAAAGTATAACGTCATAATGCATAACGTCATATAGAGTTGCGGGTTTACGTATACCGTCACATAGTATTCCGTCATAACGTATAACGTCACATAGTTCTACGTCATAACGTATAACGTCATATAGTATTGCGTCATTACGACTGACGTCATACAATATTGCGTCATAACGTATAATGTCACATAGTAATACGTCATAACGTACAACGTCACATAGTAATACGTTGTAACGTACAATGTCATGTAGTATTAAGGTATACGTATTTCGTCACATAGTAATACGTCGTGACGTATAATGTTATATTGTGTGACGTCATAACGTATAACGTCATATAGTATTCCGTCATAAGGTATAACATCATATAGTATTGCGCCATGACGTATAACGTTATTTGGTATAGCGTAATAACGTATAACGTCACATAGCATTGCGCCATGACGTATAACGTCATAAAGTATAACGTCATAACGTATAACGTCATATAGTATGGCGTCATTACGAATGACGTCATATAATATTGCGTCATAACGTATAACGTCGCATAGTAATACTTCATAACGTAGAACGTCCTATATAATTACGGTTTAACGTATACCGTCACATAGTTATACGTCATAACGTATAACGTCACATAGTATGGAGTCATTACGAATGACGTCATATAATATTGCGTCATAACGTATAACGTCGCATAGTAATACTTCATAACGTAGAACGTCATATAGTATGGCGTCATTACGAATGACGTCATATAATATTGCGTCATAACGTATAACGTCGCATAGTAATACCTCATAACGTAGAACGTCCTATATAATTACGGTTTAACGTATACCGTCACGTAGTAATGCGTCTTAACGTATAGCGCTATATTGTATTACGTCATAACGTATGACGTCAAATAGTATTGCGTCATGACGTATAACGTTATATGTTATTGTGTAATAAGGTATAACGTCACATAGTATTACGTCATAACGTATGACGTCATATAGAATTACGTCATAACGTATAACGTCATATAGTATTGCGCCATGACGTATAACGTTACAAAGTATAACGTCATAATGCGTAACGTCATATAGAGTTGCGGTTTTACGTATACCGTCACATAGTATTCCGTCATAACGTATAACGTCACATAGTTCTACGTCATAACGTATAACGTCATATAGTATTGCGTCATTACGACTGACGTCAGATAATATTGCGTCATAACGTATAATGTCACATAGTAATACGTCATAACCTATAACGTCATATAGAATTACGGTTTAACGTATACCGTCACATACTTATACGTCATAACGTATAGCGCTATGTTGTATTACGTCATAACGTATCACTTCACATAGTACTATGCCACAACGGATGACGTCATATAGAATTACGTCATAACGTATGACGTCATATTGTATGCGTCGTAACGTATAACGTCACATAGTATTACGTCATAACGTATAACGTCACGTAGCAATACTTCATAACGTAGAACGTCCTATAGAATTACGGTTTAACGTATACCGCCACATAGTTATACGTCATAACGTATAGCGCTATGTTGTATTACGTCATAACGTATAACTTCACATAGTACTACGCCACAACGGATGACGTCATATAGAATTACGTCATAACGTATGACGTCATATTGTATTGCGTCGTATCGTATAACGTCACATAGTATTACGTCATAACGTATAACGTCACGTAGCAATACTTCATAACGTAGAACGTCCTATAGAATTACGGTTTAACGTATACCGTCTCATAGTTATACGTCATAAAGTGTAGCGCTATGTTGTATTACGTCATAACGTATAACTTCACATAGTACTACGCCACAACGGTTGACGTCATATAGAATTACGTCATAACGTATGACGTCATATTGTATTGCGTCGTATCGTATAACGTCACATAGTATTACGTCATAACGTATAACGTCACGTAGCAATACTTCATAACGTAGAACGTCCTATAGAATTACGGTTTAACGTATACCGTCACATAGTTATACGTCATAACGTATAGCGCTATGTTGTATTACGTCATAACGTATAACGTCACATAGTATTACTTCATAACGTATAACGTCACGTAGCAATACTTCATAACGTAGAACGTCCTATAGAATTACGGTTTAACGTATAACGTCACATAGTTATACGTCATAACGTATAGCGCTATATTGTATTGCGCCATAACGTATAACGTCATATAGTATTGCGCCATGACGTATAATGTTATGTGTTATTGTGTAATAAGGTATAACGTCACATAGTAATACGTCATAACGTATAGCGCTATATTGTATAGCGTCATAACGATTAACGTCACATAGTACTACTTCATAACGGATGACGTCATATAGTATTGCGTCATAACGAATAGCGTCACATAGTACTACGCCACAACGGATGACGTCA
Organism: Bombus fervidus; assembly: GCF_041682495.2. Classification (NCBI taxonomy): domain Eukaryota; kingdom Metazoa; phylum Arthropoda; class Insecta; order Hymenoptera; family Apidae; genus Bombus; species Bombus fervidus. Next base: position 744,636 of record NW_027212588.1, read on the forward strand.
TATAGAATTACGTCATGACGTTAAACGTCGTACAGAATTACGTCATAACGCACAAGGTCACATAGTAATACGTCATAACGTATAACGTCAAATAGTAATACGTCGTAACGTATAACGTCATATGGAATTACGGTTTAACGTATACCGTCACATAGTTATACGTCATAACGTATGGCGGTATATTGTATTGAGTCATAACGTGTAAAGTCATATAGTATTGCGTCATGACGTATAACGTTATGTGGTATTGCGTAATAACGTGTAACGTCATATAGAATTACGGTACAACGTATAACGTCTGATAGTATTGCGTCATGACATACAACGTTATATGTTATTGTGTTACAACGTATAACGTCAAAAAGTAATTCGTCATAACGTATAGCGCTATATTGTATTGCGTCATAACGGATAACGTCACATAGTATTACTTCGTAACGGATGACGTCATATAGAATTACGTCATGACGTATCACGTCGTATAGAATTACGGTACAACGTATAATGTCATACAGTACTGCGCCATGACGTATAACGTTATAAAGTATAACGTCATAACTTATAACGTCACATAGTAATACGTCATGACGTGCAATGTTATGTGTTATTGTGAAATAACGTATAACGGCACATAGTAATACGTCATAACGTATAGCGCTATATAGTATGGCGTCATAACGTATAACGTCACATAGTACTACGTCATAACGGATGACGTCATATAGTATTGCGTCATAACGTGTAACGTCACATAGTACTACGTCATAACGGATGACGTCATATAGTATTGCGTCATAACGTATAACGTCACATAGTATTACGTCATAACGTATAGCGCTATATTGTATATCGTCATAACGTATAACGTCACATAGTACTACGTCATAACGGATGACGTCATATAGTATTGCGTCATAACGTATAACGTCATATAGTATTGCGTCGTGACGTACAACGTTTCAGAGTGCTACGTCATAACGTATAACGTCATATATAATTACCTCATAACGTATAACATCACATAGTAATACGTCATAACGTAGAATGTCATGTAGTATTGCGTCATGACGTATAACGTGATATAGATTTACGTCATAACGTATAACGTCACATAGCAATACGTCATAACGTATAGCGCTATATTGTATTGCGTCATAATGTATAACGTCACATAGTATTGCGTCATAACGTATGACGTCATATAATATTGCGTCATAACGTATAACGTCACATAGTACTAAACCACAACGGGTGACGTCATATAGAATTACGTCATGACGTACAACGTCATTCAGAATTACGTCATAACGTATAACATCATATAGTATTGCGCCATGACGTATAACGTTACGTGTTATTGCGTAAGAAGGTAAAACGTCACATAGTAATACGTCATAACGTATAGCGCTATATTGTATTACGTCATAACGTATAACGTCACATAGTACTACGTCATAACGGATGACGTCATATAGTATTGCGTCATAACGTGTAACGTCACATAGTACTACGTCATAACGGATGACGTCATATAGTATTGCGTCATGTCGTATAAAGTCATATAGAATTACGTCATAACGTATAACGTCATATAGTACTGCGTAATAACGTAAAACGTCATATAGTATTCCGCCATGACGTATAACGTCATATTGAATTGCGTCATAACGTATAACGTCACATAGTACTACGTCATAACTTATAACGTCATATGGAATTACGGTTTAACGTATACCGTCACATAGTTATACGTCATAACGTATGGCGGTATATTCTATTGAGTCATAACGTGTAACGTCATATAGTATTGCGTCATGACGTTTAACGTTATGTGGTATTGCGTTATAACGTGTAACGTCATATAGAATTACGGTACAACGTGTAACGTCTGATAGTATTGCGTCATGACGCATAACGTTATAAAGTATAACGTCATAACGTATAGCGCTATATTGTATAGCGTCATAACGTATAACGTCACATAGTACTACGTCATAACGGATGACGTCATATAGAATTACGTCATGACGTATCACGTCGTATAGAATTACGGTACAATGTATAATGTCATACAGTACTGCGCCATGACGCATAACGTTATAAAGTATAACGTCATAACGTATAGCGCTATATTGTATAGCGTCATAACGTATAACGTCACATAGTACTACGTCATAACGGATGACGTCATTTAGTATTGCGTCATAACGTATAACGTCATATAGTATTGCGTCGTGACGTACAACGTTTCAGAGTGTTACGTCATAACGTATAACGTCATATATAATTACCTCATAACGTATAACATCACATAGTAATACGTCATAACGTAGAATGTCATGTAGTATTGCGTCATGACGTATAACGTGATATAGAGTTACGTCATAACGTATAACGTTATATGGTATAACGTTATATGTTATAACGTAATAATGTTGAACGTTGTACAGTATTAAGGTATAACGTATAACGTCACATAGTATTACTTCGTAACGGATGACGTCATATAAAATTACGGTTTAACGTATACCGTCACGTAGTAATGCGTCTTAACGTATAGCGCTATATTGTATTACGTCATAATGTATGACGTCATATAGTATTGCGTCATAAGGTATAACGTCACAAAGTACTACGCCACAACGTATGACGTCATATAGAATTACGTCATAACGTATAACTTCACATAGTACTACGCCACAACGGATGACGTCATATAGAATTACGTCATAACGTATAACGTCATATAGTATTGCGCCATGACGTATAACGTTACAAAGTATAACGTCATAATGCATAACGTCATATAGAGTTGCGGGTTTACGTATACCGTCACATAGTATTCCGTCATAACGTATAACGTCACATAGTTCTACGTCATAACGTATAACGTCATATAGTATTGCGTCATTACGACTGACGTCATACAATATTGCGTCATAACGTATAATGTCACATAGTAATACGTCATAACGTACAACGTCACATAGTAATACGTTGTAACGTACAATGTCATGTAGTATTAAGGTATACGTATTTCGTCACATAGTAATACGTCGTGACGTATAATGTTATATTGTGTGACGTCATAACGTATAACGTCATATAGTATTCCGTCATAAGGTATAACATCATATAGTATTGCGCCATGACGTATAACGTTATTTGGTATAGCGTAATAACGTATAACGTCACATAGCATTGCGCCATGACGTATAACGTCATAAAGTATAACGTCATAACGTATAACGTCATATAGTATGGCGTCATTACGAATGACGTCATATAATATTGCGTCATAACGTATAACGTCGCATAGTAATACTTCATAACGTAGAACGTCATATAGTATGGCGTCATTACGACTGACGTCATATAATATTGCGTCATAACGTATAACGTCGCATAGTAATACCTCATAACGTAGAACGTCCTATATAATTACGGTTTAACGTATACCGTCACGTAGTAATGCGTCTTAACGTATAGCGCTATATTGTATTACGTCATAACGTATGACGTCAAATAGTATTGCGTCATGACGTATAACGTTATATGTTATTGTGTAATAAGGTATAACGTCACATAGTATTACGTCATAACGTATGACGTCATATAGAATTACGTCATAACGTATAACGTCATATAGTATTGCGCCATGACGTATAACGTTACAAAGTATAACGTCATAATGCGTAACGTCATATAGAGTTGCGGTTTTACGTATACCGTCACATAGTATTCCGTCATAACGTATAACGTCACATAGTTCTACGTCATAACGTATAACGTCATATAGTATTGCGTCATTACGACTGACGTCAGATAATATTGCGTCATAACGTATAATGTCACATAGTAATACGTCATAACCTATAACGTCATATAGAATTACGGTTTAACGTATACCGTCACATACTTATACGTCATAACGTATAGCGCTATGTTGTATTACGTCATAACGTATCACTTCACATAGTACTATGCCACAACGGATGACGTCATATAGAATTACGTCATAACGTATGACGTCATATTGTATGCGTCGTAACGTATAACGTCACATAGTATTACGTCATAACGTATAACGTCACGTAGCAATACTTCATAACGTAGAACGTCCTATAGAATTACGGTTTAACGTATACCGCCACATAGTTATACGTCATAACGTATAGCGCTATGTTGTATTACGTCATAACGTATAACTTCACATAGTACTACGCCACAACGGATGACGTCATATAGAATTACGTCATAACGTATGACGTCATATTGTATTGCGTCGTATCGTATAACGTCACATAGTATTACGTCATGACGTATAACGTCACGTAGCAATACTTCATAACGTAGAACGTCCTATAGAATTACGGTTTAACGTATACCGTCACATAGTTATACGTCATAACGTATAGCGCTATGTTGTATTACGTCATAACGTATAACGTCACATAGTATTACGTCATAACGTATAACATCACGTAGCAATACTTCATAACGTAGAACGTAGTATAGAATTACGGTTTAACGTATACCGTCACATAGTTATACGTCATAACGTATAGCGCTATATTGTATTGCGCCATAACGTATAACGTCATATAGTATTGCGCCATGACGTATAATGTTATGTGTTATTGTGTAATAAGGTATAACGTCACATAGTAATACGTCATAACGTATAGCGCTATATTGTATAGCGTCATAACGATTAACGTCACATAGTACTACTTCATAACGGATGACGTCACATAGTAATACGTCATAACGTATAATGTCATGTAGTATTAAGGTATAACGTATAACGTTATAAAGTATAACGTCATAACGTATAACGTCGTATAGTATTACGTCATAACGTAAAACGACATATAGCATTGCACCATGACGTACAACGTTATATGTTATTGTGTTATAACGTATAACGTCACAAGGTAATACGCCATAACGTATAATGTCATGTAGTATTAATTTATAACGTATAACGTCACATAGTAATACGTCAATACGTATAGCGCTATATTGTATTGCCTCATAACGGATAACGTCACATAGTATTGCGTCATTCCGAATGACGTCATATAGTATTCCGTTATGACGTATAACGTCATATTGAATTACGTCATAACGTATAACGTCATATTGAATTACGTCATAACGTATAACGTCACACAGTTCTACGTCAGAACGGATGACGTCATATAGCATTACGCCATGACGTATAACGTCATATTGAATTACGTCATAACGTATAAAGTCATATAGTATTGCGCCATGACGTATAACGTTATGTGTTATTGTGTAAAAAGGTATAACGTCACATAGTACTACGCCACAACGGATGACGTCATATAGTATTACGTCATAACGCACGTCACATAGTAATACGTGATATCTTATAATGCCATGTAGTATTAAGGTAGAACGTATAACGTCACACAGTAATACGTCTTGACGCATAACGTTATATTGTGTGACGTAATAACGTATAACGTCATATAGAATTCCGGTACAACGTATAACGTCACATAGTTCTACGTCAGAACGGATGACGTCATATAGAATTACGCCATGACGTATAACGTCACATCGTAATACGTCATAACGTATAACGTCATATAGTATTGTGTCATGACGTTCAACGTTATATGTTATTGTGTAATAACGTATAACGTCACGTAGTAATACGTCATAACGTATAGCGCTATATGGTATAGCGTCACAACGTATAACGTCACATAGTACTACGTCATAACGGATGACGTCATATAGAATTACGTCATGACGTATAACGTCATACAGAATTACGTCATAACGTGCAACGTCACATAGTAATACGTCATAACGTATAATGTCATGTAGTATTAAGGTATAACGTATAACGTCACATAGTAATACGTCATGACGTATAACGTTATATTGTGTGACGTCATAACGTATAACGTCACATAGTAATACGTCATAACGTATAGCGCTATATTGTATAGCGTCATAACGTATAGCGTCACATAGTCACATAGAATTACGTCATGACGTATAACGTCGTACAGAATTACGTCATAACGCACAACGTCACAGAGTAATACGCCATAACGTACAATGTCATGTAGTACTAAGGTATAACGTATAACGTCACATAGTAATACGTCATAACATATAGCGCTATATGGTATTGCGTCATAACGTATAACGTCACATAGTAATACGTCATAACGTATAGCGCTATATTGTATTACGTCATGACGTATGACGTCATATAGTATTGCGTCATAACGTACAACGTCACATAGTAATACGTCATAACGTATAGCGCTATATTGTATAGCGTCATAACGTATAGCGTCACATAGTCACATAGAATTACGTCATGACGTATAACGTCGTACAGAATTACGTCATAACGCACAACGTCACAGAGTAATACGCCATAACGTACAATGTCATGTAGTACTAAGGTATAACGTATAACGTCACATAGTAGTACGTCATAACATATAGAGCTATATGGTATAGATCACAACGTATAACGTCACATAGTACTACGTCATAACGGATGACGTCACATAGTAATACGTCATGACCTATAACGTTATATTGTGTGGCGTCATAACGTATAACGTCCGATAGTAATACGTCATAACGTATATCGCTATGTTGTATGGCGTCATAACGTATAACGTCACATAGTACTACATCATAACGGATGACGTCATATAGTATTGCGTCATAACGTATAACGTCACATAGTATTGCGTCATGACGTACAACGTTTCAGAGTATTACGTCATAACGTATAACGTCATATATAATTATCTCATAACGTATAACATCACATAGTAATACGTCATAACGTAGAAAGTCATGTAGTATTGCATCATGACGTATAACGTGATATAGAGTTACGTCATAACGTATAACGTTATATGGTATAACGTTACATGGTATAACGTAATAATGTTGAACCTTGTACAGTATTGAGGAATAACGTATAACGTCACATAGTATTACTTCGTAACGGATGATGTCATATAGTATTACGTCATGACGTATAACGTTATATAGAATAACGTCATAACGTATAACGTCACATAGTAATACGCCATAACGTATAATGTCATGTAGTATTCCGCCATGACGTATAACGTCATATTGAATTACGTCATAACGTATAACGTCATATTAAATTACGTCATAACGTATAACGTCACATAGTAATACGTCATAACGTATAGCGCTATATTGTATTGCGTCATAACGGATAACATCACATAGTATTGTGTCATGACGAACAACGTTATATTTTAATGTGTAATAACGTATAACGTCACATAGTAGTACGCCATAACGTATCACGTCATATAGTATTGTGTCATTCCGAATGACGACATAGAATATTGCGTCATAACGTACAACGTCACATAGTAATACGTCATAACGGATAATGTCATGTAGTAATAAGGTAGAACGTATAACGTCACATAGTAATACGTCATAACATATAGCGCTATATTGAAATGCGCGATAACGTATAACGTCACATAGTATTACTTCATAACATATGACGTCATATAATATTGCGTCATAACGTATAACGTCACATAGTAATACGCCACAACGGATGACGTCATATAGAATTACGTCATGACGTACAACGTCATACAGAATTACGTCATAACGTACAATGTAACATAGTAACACGTCATAACGTATAATGTCATGTAGTATTAAGGTAGAACGTATAACGTCACACAGTAATACGTCTTGACGCATAACGTTATATTGTGTGACGTCATAACGTATAACGTCACATAGTAATACGTGATAACGTATAGCGCTATATTGTATAGCGTCATAACGTATAGCGTCACATAGTCACATAGAATTACGTCATGACGTATAACGTCGTACAGAATTACGTCATCACGCACAACGTCACAGACTAATACGCCATAACGTACAATGTCATGTAGTACTAAGGTATAACGTATAACGTCACATAGTAATACGTCATAACATATAGCGCTATATGGTATAGATCACAACGTATAACGTCACATAGTACTACGTCATAACGGATGACGTCACATAGTAATACGTCATGACGTATAACGTTATATTGTGTGACGTCATAACGTATAACGTCAGATAGTAATACGTCATAACGTATATCGCTATGTAGTATGGCGTCATAACGTATAACGTCACATAGTACTACATCATAACGGATGACGTCATATAGTATTGCGTCATAACGTATAACGTCACATAGTAATACGTCATAACGGATAATGTCATGTAGTAATAAGGTAGAACGTATAACGTCACATAGTAATACGTCATAACATATAGCGCTATATTGAAATGCGCGATAACGTATAACGTCACATAGTATTACTTCATAACATATGACGTCATATAATATTGCGTCATAACGTATAACGTCACATAGTAATACGCCACAACGGATGACGTCATATAGAATTACGTCATGACGTACAGCGTCATACAGAATTACGTCATAACGTACAATGTAACATAGTAACACGTCATAACGTATAATGTCATGTAGTATTAAGGTAGAACGTATAACGTCACACAGTAATACGTCTTGACGCATAACGTTATATTGTGTGACGTCATAACGTATAACGTCACATAGTAATACGTCATAACGTATAGCGCTATATTGTATAGCGTCATAACGTATAGCGTCACATAGTCACATAGAATTACGTCATGACGTATAACGTCGTACAGAATTACGTCATCACGCACAACGTCACAGACTAATACGCCATAACGTACAATGTCATGTAGTACTAAGGTATAACGTATAACGTCACATAGAAATACGTCATAACATATAGCGCTATATGGTATAGATCACAACGTATAACGTCACATAGTACTACGTCATAACGGATGACGTCACATAGTAATACGTCATGACGTATAACGTTATATTGTGTGACGTCATAACGTATAACGTCAGATAGTAATACGTCATAACGTATATCGCTATGTAGTATGGCGTCATAACGTATAACGTCACATAGTACTACATCATAACGGATGACGTCATATAGTATTGCGTCATAACGTATAACGTCACATAGTATTGCGTCATGACGTACAACGTTTCAGAGTATTACATCATAACGTATAACGTCATATATAATTATCTCATAACGTATAACGTCATACAGAATTACGTCATAACGTACAACGTCACATAGTAATACGTCATAACGTATAATGTCATGTAGTATTAAAGTATAACGTATAACGTCACATAGTATTGCGTCATGACGTACAACGTTTCAGAGTATTACGTCATAACGTATAATACGCTAGCGCTATATTGTATTACGTCATGACGTATAACGTTATATGGTATTGCGTAATAACGTATAACGACATATAGTATTACGTCATAACGTATAGCGTCACATAGTACTACGTCATAACGGATGACGTCATATAGAAATACGTCATGACGTATAACGTTATTTAGTATTGCGCCATGACGTACAACGTAATATGTTATTGTGTAATAACCTATAACGTCACAAAGTAATTCGTCATAACGTATAGCGCTATATTGTATTGCGTCATAACGTATAACGTCACATAGTATTGCGTCATAACGGATGACGTCATATAGAATTACGTCATGACGTACAACGTCATTCAGAATTACGTCATAACGTACAACGTAACATAGTAATACGTCATAACGTATAATGTCATGTAGTATTAAGGTACAACGTATAACGTCACATAGTAATACGTCATAACGTACAGCGCTATATTGTATAGCGTTATAACGTATAACGTCAGCTAGTACTACGCCACAACGGATGACGTCATATAGACTTACGTCATGACGTATAACGTCATATAGTATTACGCCATAACGTACAACGTCACATAGTAATACGTCATAACGTATAATGTCATGTAGTATTAATTTATAACGTATAAAGTCACATAGTACTACGTCATAACGTATGACGTCATAAAGTATTGCGTCATGACGTATAGCGTCACATAGTATTACGCCACAACGGATGACGTCATATAGAATAACGTCATATAGAATTACGTCATAAAGCACAACGTCACATAGTAATACGTCATAACGTATAATGTCATGTAGTATTGAGGTATAACGTATAACGTCATATAGTATTGCGCCATGGCGTATAACGTTATATGGTATTGCGTAATAACGTATAACGTCATATAATATTGTGTCAGAACGGATGACGTCATAAAGAATTACGTCATGACGTATAACGTCATACACAATTACGTCATAATGCACAACGTCACTGAGTTATACGTCATAACGTATAATGTCATGCAGTAGTAAGGTATAACGTATAACGTCACATAGTAATACGTCATGACGTTTAACGTTATATTGTGTGACGTCGTAACGTATAACGACAAATAGAATTACGGTACAACGTATAACGTCATATAGTATTGCGCCATGACGTATAACGTTATATGGTATTGCGTAATAACGTATAACGTCATATAATATTGTGTCAGAACGGCTGACGTCATAAAGAATTACGTCATGACGTTTAACGTTATATGGTATTGCGTCATGACGTACAACGTTTCAGAGTATTACGTCATAACTTATAACGCCACATAGTAATACGCCATAACGTATCACGGCATATAGTATTGTGTCATTCCGAATGACGACATATAATATTGCGTCATAACGTACAACGTTTCATAGTAATACGTCATAACGTATAATGTCATGTAGTATTAAGGTAGAACGTATAACGTCACACAGTAATACGTCTTGACGCATAACGTTATATTGTGTGACGTAATAACGTATAACGTCATATAGAATTACGGTACAACGTATAACGTCATATAGTATTGCGCCATGCCGTATAACGCCATAGTATTACGTCATAACGTATAACGTCATATAGTATTGCGTAATGACGTACAACGTTATATGTTATTGTGTAATAACGTATAACGTCATATAGTATTGCGTAATGACGTACAACGTTATATGTTATTGTGTAATAACGTATAACGTCACAAAGTAATTCGTCATAACATATAGCGCTATATTGTATTGCGTCATAACGTATAACGTCACATAGTATTGCGTCATAACGGATGACGTCATATAGAATTACGTCATGTCGTATAACGTCATGTAGAATTACGTCATAACGTACATCGTAACATAGTAATACGTCATAACGTATAATGTCATGTAGGATTAAGGTATAACTTATAGCGTCACATAGTAATACGTCATGACGCATAACGTTATATTGTGTGGCGTCATAACGTATAACGTCATATAGTATTACGTCATGACGTATAACGTCATATAGTATTCGTCATGACGTACAACGTTATATGTTATTGTGTAATAACGTATAACTTCACAAAGTAATACGTCATAACGTATAGCGCTATATTGTATTGCGTCATAACGTATAACGTCACATAGTGTTACGTCATATCGTAAAACGCCACATAGTATTACTTCGTAACGGATGACGTCATATGGAATTACGTCATGACGTATAAAGTCATATAGAATTACGTCATAACGTATAACGTCATATAGTATTGCGTCATGACGTATAACGTTATGTGGTATTGCGTAATAACGTATAACGTCACATAGTAATACGCCATAACGTATAACGTCATATAGAATTACGGCTTAACGTATACCGTCACAAGGTAATACGTCTTAACGTATAGCGCTATATTGTATTACGTCATAACGTATAACGTCACATAGTATTGCGTCATAACGGATGACGTCATATAGAATTATGTCAAGACGTACAACGTCATTTAGAATTACGTCATAACGTACAACGTAACATAGTAATACGTCATAACGTATAATGTCATGTAGTATTAAGGTATAACGTATAACGTCACATAGTAATATGTCATAACGTACAGCGCTATATTGTATAACGTTATAACGTATAACGTCAGCTAGTACTACGCCACAACGGATGACGTCATATAGAATTATGTCATGACGTACAACGTCATTCAGAATTACGTCATAACGTACAACGTAACATAGTAATACGTCATAACGTATAATGTCATGTAGTATTAAGGTATAACGTATAACGTCAGGTAGTACTACGCCACAACGGATGACGTCATATAGACTTACGTCATGACGTATAACGTCATATAGAATTACGTCATAACGTACAACGTCACATAGTAATACGTCACAACGTATAAGGTCATATAGAATATCGGTTTAACGTATACCGTCACATAGTTATACGCCATAACGTATAGCGCTATATTGTGTTACGTCATGACGTATAACGTTATATGGTATTGCGTAATAACGTATAACGACATATAGTATTACGTCATAACGTATAACGTCACATAGTACTACGTCGTAACGGATGACGTCATATAGAAATACGTCATGACGTATAACGTTATTTAGTATTGCGCCATGACGTACAACGTAATATGTTATTGTGTAATAACCTATAACGTCACAAAGTAATTCGTCATAACGTATAGCGCTATATTGTATTGCGTCATAACGTATAACGTCACATAGTATTGCGTCATAACGGATGACGTCATATAGAATTACGTCATAACGTACAACGTTTCATAGTAATACGTCATAACGTATAATGTCATGTAGTATTAAGGTAGAACGTATAACGTCACACAGTAATACGTCTTGACGCATAACGTTATATTGTGTGACATAATAACGTATAACGTCATATAGAATTACGGTACAACGTATAACGTCATATAGTATTGCGCCATGCCGTATAACGCCATAGTATTACGTCATAACGTATAACGTCATATAGTATTGCGTAATGACGTACAACGTTATATGTTATTGTGTAATAACGTATAACGTCATATAGTATTGCGTAATGACGTACAACGTTATATGTTATTGTGTAATAACGTATAACGTCACAAAGTAATTCGTCATAACGTATAGCGCTATATTGTATTGCGTCATAACGTATAACGTCACATAGTATTGCGTCATAACGGATGACGTCATATAGAATTACGTCATGTCGTATAACGTCATGTAGAATTACGTCATAACGTACATCGTAACATAGTAATACGTCATAACGTATAATGTCATGTAGGATTAAGGTATAACTTATAGCGTCACATAGTAATACGTCATGACGCATAACGTTATATTGTGTGGCGTCATAACGTATAACGTCATATAGTATTACGTCATGACGTATAACGTCATATAGTATTCGTCATGACGTATAACGTTATGTGGTATTGCGTAATAACGTATAACGTCACATAGTAATACGCCATAAAGTATAACGTCATATAGAATTACGGCTTAACGTATACCGTCACAAGGTTATACGTCTTAACGTATAGCGCTATATTGTATTACGTCATAACGTATAACGTCACATAGTATTGCGTCATAACGGATGACGTCATATAGAATTATGTCATGACGTACAACGTCATTCAGAATTACGTCATAACGTACAACGTAACATAGTAATACGTCATAACGTATAATGTCATGTAGTATTAAGGTATAACGTATAACGTCAGGTAGTACTACGCCACAACGGATGACGTCATATAGACTTACGTCATGACGTATAACGTCATATAGAATTACGTCATAACGTACAACGTCACATAGTAATACGTCACAACGTATAAGGTCATATAGAATATCGGTTTAACGTATACCGTCACATAGTTATACGCCATAACGTATAGCGCTATATTGTGTTACGTCATGACGTATAACGTTATATGGTATTGCGTAATAACGTATAACGACATATAGTATTACGTCATAACGTATAACGTCACATAGTACTACGTCATAACGGATGACGTCATATAGAAATACGTCATGACGTATAACGTTATTTAGTATTGCGCCATGACGTACAACGTAATATGTTATTGTGTAATAACCTATAACGTCACAAAGTAATTCGTCATAACGTATAGCGCTATATTGTATTGCGTCATAACGTATAACGTCACATAGTATTGCGTCATAACGGATGACGTCATATAGAATTACGTCATGACGTACAACGTCATTCAGAATTACGTCATAACGCACAACGTAACATAGTAATACGTCATAACGTATAATGTCATGTAGTATTAAGGTACAACGTATAACGTCACACAGTAATACGTCTTGACGCATAACGTTATATTGTGTGACGTAATAACGTATAACGTCATATAGAATTACGGTACAACGTATAACGTCATATAGTATTGCGCCATGCCGTATAACGCCATAGTATTACGTCATAACGTATAACGTCATATAGTATTGCGTAATGACGTACAACGTTATATGTTATTGTGTAATAACGTATAACGTCATATAGTATTGCGTAATGACGTACAACGTTATATGTTATTGTGTAATAACGTATAACGTCACAAAGTAATTCGTCATAACGTATAGCGCTATATTGTATTGCGTCATAACGTATAACGTCACATAGTATTGCGTCATAACGGATGACGTCATATAGAATTACGTCATGTCGTATAACGTCATGTAGAATTACGTCATAACGTACATCGTAACATAGTAATACGTCATAACGTATAATGTCATGTAGGATTAAGGTATAACTTATAGCGTCACATAGTAATACGTCATGACGCATAACGTTATATTGTGTGGCGTCATAACGTATAACGTCATATAGTATTACGTCATGACGTATAACGTCATATAGTATTCGTCATGACGTACAACGTTATATGTTATTGTGTAATAACGTATAACTTCACAAAGTAATACGTCATAACGTATAGCGCTATATTGTATTGCGTCATAACGTATAACGTCACATAGTGTTACGTCATATCGTAAAACGCCACATAGTATTACTTCGTAACGGATGACGTCATATGGAATTACGTCATGACGTATAAAGTCATATAGAATTACGTCATAACGTATAACGTCATATAGTATTGCGTCATGACGTATAACGTTATGTGGTATTGCGTAATAACGTATAACGTCACATAGTAATACGCCATAACGTATAACGTCATATAGAATTACGGCTTAACGTATACCGTCACAAGGTTATACGTCTTAACGTATAGCGCTATATTGTATTACGTCATAACGTATAACGTCACATAGTATTGCGTCATAACGGATGACGTCATATAGAATTATGTCATGACGTACAACGTCATTTAGAATTACGTCATAACGTACAACGTAACATAGTAATACGTCATAACGTATAATGTCATGTAGTATTAAGGTATAACGTATAACGTCACATAGTAATATGTCATAACGTACAGCGCTATATTGTATAACGTTATAACGTATAACGTCAGCTAGTACTACGCCACAACGGATGACGTCATATAGAATTATGTCATGACGTACAACGTCATTCAGAATTACGTCATAACGTACAACGTAACATAGTAATACGTCATAACGTATAATGTCATGTAGTATTAAGGTATAATGTATAACGTCAGGTAGTACTACGCCACAACGGATGACGTCATATAGACTTACGTCATGACGTATAACGTCATATAGAATTACGTCATAACGTACAACGTCACATAGTAATACGTCACAACGTATAATGTCATGTAGTATTCCGCCATGACGTATAACGTCATATTGAATTACGTCATAACGTATAACGTCATATTAAATTACGTCATAACGTATAACGTCACATAGTAATACGTCATAGCGTATAGCGCTATATTGTATTGCGTCATAACGGATAACGTCACATAGTATTGTGTCATGACGAACAACGTTATATTTTAATGTGTAATAACGTATAACGTCACATAGTAGTACGCCATAACGTATCACGGCATATAGTATTGTGTCATTCCGAATGACGACATAGAATATTGCGTCATAACGTACAACGTCACATAGTAATACGTCATAACGGATAATGTCATGTAGTAATAAGGTAGAACGTATAACGTCACATAGTAATACGTCATAACATATAGCGCTATATTGAAATGCGCGATAACGTATAACGTCACATAGTATTACTTCATAACATATGACGTCATATAATATTGCGTCATAACGTATAACGTCACATAGTAATACGCCACAACGGATGACGTCATATAGAATTACGTCATGACGTACAACGTCATACAGAATTACGTCATAACGTACAATGTAACATAGTAACACGTCATAACGTATAATGTCATGTAGTATTAAGGTAGAACGTATAACGTCACACAGTAATACGTCTTGACGCATAACGTTATATTGTGTGACGTCATAACGTATAACGTCACATAGTAATACGTGATAACGTATAGCGCTATATTGTATAGCGTCATAACGTATAGCGTCACATAGTCACATAGAATTACGTCATGACGTATAACGTCGTACAGAATTACGTCATCACGCACAACGTCACAGACTAATACGCCATAACGTACAATGTCATGTAGTACTAAGGTATAACGTATAACGTCACATAGTAATACGTCATAACATATAGCGCTATATGGTATAGATCACAACGTATAACGTCACATAGTACTACGTCATAACGGATGACGTCACATAGTAATACGTCATGACGTATAACGTTATATTGTGTGACGTCATAACGTATAACGTCAGATAGTAATACGTCATAACGTATATCGCTATGTAGTATGTCGTCATAACGTATAACGTCACATAGTACTACATCATAACGGATGACGTCATATAGTATTGCGTCATAACGTATAACGTCACATAGTAATACGTCATAACGTATAGCGCTATATTGTATAGCGTCATAACGTATAGCGTCACATAGTCACATAGAATTACGTCATGACGTATAACGTCGTACAGAATTACGTCATCACGCACAACGTCACAGACTAATACGCCATAACGTACAATGTCATGTAGTACTAAGGTATAACGTATAACGTCACATAGTAATACGTCATAACATATAGCGCTATATGGTATAGATCACAACGTATAACGTCACATAGTACTACGTCATAACGGATGACGTCACATAGTAATACGTCATGACGTATAACGTTATATTGTGTGACGTCATAACGTATAACGTCAGATAGTAATACGTCATAACGTATATCGCTATGTAGTATGGCGTCATAACGTATAACGTCACATAGTACTACATCATAACGGATGACGTCATATAGTATTGCGTCATAACGTATAACGTCACATAGTATTGCGTCATGACGTACAACGTTTCAGAGTATTACATCATAACGTATAACGTCATATATAATTATCTCATAACGTATAACGTCATACAGAATTACGTCATAACGTACAACGTCACATAGTAATACGTCATAACGTATAATGTCATGTAGTATTAAAGTATAACGTATAACGTCACATAGTATTGCGTCATGACGTACAACGTTTCAGAGTATTACGTCATAACGTATAACGTCATATATAATTATCTCATAACGTATAACATCACATAGTAATACGTCATAACGTAGAAAGTCATGTAGTATTGCGTCATGACGTATAACGTGATATAGAGTTACGTCATAACGTATAACGTTATATGGTATAACGTTATATGGTATAACGTAATAATGTTGACCGTTGTACAGTATTAAGGAATAACGTATAACGTCACATAGTATTACTTCGTAACGGAGGATGTCATATAGTATTACGTCATGACGTATAACGTTATATAGAATAACGTCATAACGTATAACGTCACATAGTAATACGCCATAACGTATAATGTCATGTAGTATTCCGCCATGACGTATAACGTCATATTGAATTACGTCATAACGTATAACGTCATATTAAATTACGTCATAACGTATAACGTCACATAGTTCTACGTCAGAACGGATGACGTCATATAGAATTACGCCATGACGTATAACGTCACATAGTGATACGTCATAACGTATAGCGCTATACTGTATTGCGTCATAACGGATAACGTCACATAGTATTGTGTCATTCCGAATGACGTCATATAATATTGCGTCATAACTTATAACGTCACATAGTAATACGCCATAACGTATAACGTCATATAGTATTGCGTCATGACGAACAACGTTATATTTTAATGTGTAATAACGTATAACGTCACATAGTAGTACGCCATAACGTATCACGGCATATAGTATTGTGTCATTCCGAATGACGACATAGAATATTGCGTCATAACGTACAACGTCACATAGTAATACGTCATAACGTATAATGTCATGTAGTAATAAGGTAGAACGTATAACGTCACATAGTAATACGTCATAACATATAGCGCTATATTGAAATGCGCGATAACGTATAACGTCACATAGTATTACTTCATAACATATGACGTCATATAATATTGCGTCATAACGTATAACGTCACATAGTAATACACCACAACGGATGACGCCATATAGAATTACGTCATGACGTACAGCGTCATACAGAATTACGTCATAACGTACAATGTAACATAGTAACACGTCATAACGTAAAATGTCATGTAGTATTAAGGTAGAACGTATAACGTCACACAGTAATACGTCTTGACGCATAACGTTATATTGTGTGACGTAATAACGTATAACGTCATATAGAATTACGGTACAACGTATAACGTCACATAGTTCTACGTCAGAACGGATGACGTCATATAGAAATACGCCATGACGTATAACGTCACATAGTAATACGTCATAACGTATAACGTCATATAGTATTGTGTCATGACGTTCAACGTCATATAGCATTGCACCATGACGTACAACGTTATATGTTATTGTGTTATAACGTATAACGTCACAAGGTAATACGCCATAACGTATAATGTCATGTAGTATTAATTTATAACGTATATCGTCACATAGTAATACGTCAATACGTATAGCGCTATATTGTATTGCCTCATAACGGATAACGTCACATAGTATTGCGTCATTCCGAATGACGTCATATAGTATTCCGTTATGACGTATAACGTCATATTGAATTACGTCATAACGTATAACGTCATATTGAATTACGTCGTAACGTATAACGTCACACAGTCCTACGTCAGAACGGATGACGTCATATAGCATTAAGCCATGACGTATAACGTCATATTGAATTACGTCATAACGTATAACGTCATATAGTATTGCGCCATGACGTATAACGTTATGTGTTATTGTGTAAAAAGCTATAACGTCACATAGTACTACGCCACAACGGATGACGTCATATAGTATTACGTCATAACGCACGTCACATAGTAATACGTCATATCTTATAATGCCATGTAGTATTAAGGTAGAACGTATAACGTCACACAGTAATACGTCTTGACGCATAACGTTATATTGTGTGACGTAATAACGGATGACGTCATATAGAATTACGCCATGACGTATAACGTTACATAGTAATACGTCATAACGTATAGCGCTATATTGTATAGCGTCATATCGTATAGCGTCACATAGTATTTTGTCATTCCGAATGACGTCATATAATATTGCGTCATAACGTATAACGTCACATAGTAATACGCCGTAACGTATAACGTCATATAGTATTGCGTCATGACGAACAACGTTATATTTTAATGTGTAATAACGTATAACGTAACATAGTAATACGCCATAACGTATAACGTCATATAGTATTGCGTCATTCCGAATGACGTCATATAATATTGCGCCATGACGTATAACGTCATATAGTATTACGTCATAACGTATAACGTCACAAAGTAATTCGTCATAACGTATAGCGCTATATTGTATTGCGCCATAACGTATAACGTCACATAGTATTACGTCATAACGTATGACGTCATATAGTATTGCGTCATAACGTATAACGTCACATAGAACTAAGCCACAACGAATGACGTCATATAGAATAACGTCATATAGAATTACGTCATAAAGCACAACGTCACATAGTAATACGTCATAACGTATAATGTCATGTAGTATTGAGGTATAACGTATAACGTCATATAGTATTGCGCCATGGCGTATAACGTCATATAGTATTACGTCATAACGTATAACGGCTTATAGTATTGCGTCATTCCGATCGACGTCATATAATATTACGTCGTAACGTATAACGTCACACAGTCCTACGTCAGAACGGATGACGTCATATAGCATTACGCCATGACGTATAACGTCATATTGAATTACGTCATAACGTATAACGTCATATAGTATTGCGCCATGACGTATAACGTTATGTGTTATTGTGTAAAAAGCTATAACGTCACATAGTACTACGCCACAACGGATGACGTCATATAGTATTACGTCATAACGCACGTCACATAGTAATACGTCATATCTTATAATGCCATGTAGTATTAAGGTAGAACGTATAACGTCACACAGTAATACGTCTTGACGCATAACGTTATATTGTGTGACGTAATAACGGATGACGTCATATAGAATTACGCCATGACGTATAACGTTACATAGTAATTCGTCATAACGTATAGCGCTATATAGTATAGCGTCATAACGTATAACGTCACATAGTTCTACGTCAGAACGGATGACGTCATATAGAATTACGTCATGACGTATAACGTCATACACAATTACGTCATAACGCACAACGTCACTGAGTTATACGTCATAACGTATAATGTCATGCAGTAGTAAGGTATAACGTATAACGTCACATAGTAATACGTCATGACGTATAACGTTATATTGTGTGACGTCGTAACGTATAACGACATATAGAATTACGGTACAACGTATAACGTCATATAGTATTGCGCCATGACGTATAACGTTATATGGTATTGCGTAATAACGTATAACGTCATATAATATTGTGTCAGAACAGATGACGTCATAAAGAATTACGTCATGACGTTTAACGTTATATGGTATTGCGTAATAACGCATAACAACACATAGTACTACGCCACAACGGATGACGTACTACAGAATTACGTCATGACGTATAACGTCATATAGTATTACGTCATGACGTACAACGTTTCAGAGTATTACGTCATAACTTATAACATCACATAGTAATACGTCATAACGTATAATGTCATGTAGTATTAAGGTATAACGTATAACGTCACATAGTAATACGTCATAACGTACAGCGCTATATTGTATAGCGTTATAACGTATAACGTCAGGTAGTACTACGCCACAACGGATGACGTCATATAGACTTACGTCATGACGTATAACGTCATATAGAATTACGTCATAACGTACAACGTCACATAGTAATACGTCACAACGTATAAGGTCATATAGAATATCGGTTTAACGTATACCGTCACATAGTTATACGCCATAACGTATAGCGCTATATTGTATTACGTCATGACGTATAACGTTATATGGTATTGCGTAATAACGTATAACGACATATAGTATTACGTCATAACGTATAACGTCACATAGTACTACGTCATAACGGATGACGTCATATAGAAATACGTCATGACGTATAACGTTATTTAGTATTGCGCCATGACGTACAACGTAATATGTTATTGTGTAATAACCTATAACGTCACAAAGTAATTCGTCATAACGTATAGCGCTATATTGTATTGCGTCATAACGTATAACGTCACATAGTATTGCGTCATAACGGATGACGTCATATAGAATTACGTCATGACGTACAACGTCATTCAGAATTACGTCATAACGTACAACGTAACATAGTAATACGTCATAACGTATAATGTCATGTAGTATTAAGGTACAACGTATAACGTCACATAGTAATACGTCATAACGTACAGCGCTATATTGTATAGCGTTATAACGTATAACGTCAGCTAGTACTACGCCACAACGGATGACGTCATATAGACTTACGTCATGACGTATAACGTCATATAGAATTACGCCATAACGTACAACGTCACATAGTAATACGTCATAACGTATAATGTCATGTAGTATTAATTTATAACGTATAAAGTCACATAGTACTACGTCATAACGTATGACGTCATAAAGTATTGCGTCATGACGTATAGCGTCACATAGTATTACGCCACAACGGATGACGTCATATAGAATAACGTCATATAGAATTACGTCATAAAGCACAACGTCACATAGTAATACGTCATAACGTATAATGTCATGTAGTATTGAGGTATAACGTATAACGTCATATAGTATTGCGCCATGGCGTATAACGTTATATGGTATTGCGTAATAACGTATAACGTCATATAATATTGTGTCAGAACGGATGACGTCATAAAGAATTACGTCATGACGTATAACGTCATACACAATTACGTCATAACGCACAACGTCACTGAGTTATACGTCATAACGTATAATGTCATGCAGTAGTAAGGTATAACGTATAACGTCACATAGTAATACGTCATGACGTATAACGTTATATTGTGTGACGTCGTAACGTATAACGACATATAGAATTACGGTACAACGTATAACGTCATATAGTATTGCGCCATGACGTATAACGTTATATGGTATTGCGTAATAACGTATAACGTCATATAATATTGTGTCAGAACGGCTGACGTCATAAAGAATTACGTCATGACGTTTAACGTTATATGGTATTGCGTCATGACGTACAACGTTTCAGAGTATTACGTCATAACTTATAACGCCACATAGTAATACGCCATAACGTATCACGGCATATAGTATTGTGTCATTCCGAATGACGACATATAATATTGCGTCATAACGTACAACGTTTCATAGTAATACGTCATAACGTATAATGTCATGTAGTATTAAGGTAGAACGTATAACGTCACACAGTAATACGTCTTGACGCATAACGTTATATTGTGTGACGTAATAACGTATAACGTCATATAGAATTACGGTACAACGTATAACGTCATATAGTATTGCGCCATGCCGTATAACGCCATAGTATTACGTCATAACGTATAACGTCATATAGTATTGCGTAATGACGTACAACGTTATATGTTATTGTGTAATAACGTATAACGTCATATAGTATTGCGTAATGACGTACAACGTTATATGTTATTGTGTAATAACGTATAACGTCACAAAGTAATTCGTCATAACGTATAGCGCTATATTGTATTGCGTCATAACGTATAACGTCACATAGTATTGCGTCATAACGGATGACGTCATATAGAATTACGTCATGTCGTATAACGTCATGTAGAATTACGTCATAACGTACATCGTAACATAGTAATACGTCATAACGTATAATGTCATGTAGGATTAAGGTATAACTTATAGCGTCACATAGTAATACGTCATGACGCATAACGTTATATTGTGTGGCGTCATAACGTATAACGTCATATAGTATTACGTCATGACGTATAACGTCATATAGTATTCGTCATGACGTACAACGTTATATGTTATTGTGTAATAACGTATAACTTCACAAAGTAATACGTCATAACGTATAGCGCTATATTGTATTGCGTCATAACGTATAACGTCACATAGTGTTACGTCATACCGTAAAACGCCACATAGTATTACTTCGTAACGGATGACGTCATATGGAATTACGTCATGACGTATAAAGTCATATAGAATTACGTCATAACGTATAACGTCATATAGTATTGCGTCATGACGTATAACGTTATGTGGTATTGCGTAATAACGTATAACGTCACATAGTAATACGCCATAACGTATAACGTCATATAGAATTACGGCTTAACGTATACCGTCACAAGGTTATACGTCTTAACGTATAGCGCTATATTGTATTACGTCATAACGTATAACGTCACATAGTATTGCGTCATAACGGATGACGTCATATAGAATTATGTCATGACGTACAACGTCATTTAGAATTACGTCATAACGTACAACGTAACATAGTAATACGTCATAACGTATAATGTCATGTAGTATTAAGGTATAACGTATAACGTCACATAGTAATATGTCATAACGTACAGCGCTATATTGTATAACGTTATAACGTATAACGTCAGCTAGTACTACGCCACAACGGATGACGTCATATAGAATTATGTCATGACGTACAACGTCATTCAGAATTACGTCATAACGTACAACGTAACATAGTAATACGTCATAACGTATAATGTCATGTAGTATTAAGGTATAACGTATAACGTCAGGTAGTACTACGCCACAACGGATGACGTCATATAGACTTACGTCATGACGTATAACGTCATATAGAATTACGTCATAACGTACAACGTCACATAGTAATACGTCACAACGTATAAGGTCATATAGAATATCGGTTTAACGTATACCGTCACATAGTTATACGCCATAACGTATAGCGCTATATTGTGTTACGTCATGACGTATAACGTTATATGGTATTGCGTAATAACGTATAACGACATATAGTATTACGTCATAACGTATAACGTCACATAGTACTACGTCATAACGGATGACGTCATATAGAAATATGTCATGACGTATAACGTTATTTAGTATTGCGCCATGACGTACAACGTAATATGTTATTGTGTAATAACCTATAACGTCACAAAGTAATTCGTCATAACGTATAGCGCTATATTGTATTGCGTCATAACGTATAACGTCACATAGTATTGCGTCATAACGGATGACGTCATATAGAATTACGTCATAACGTACAACGTCATTCAAAATTACGTCATAACGCACAACGTAACATAGTAATACGTCATAACGTATAATGTCATGTAGTATTAAGGTACAACGTATAACGTCACACAGTAATACGTCTTGACGCATAACGTTATATTGTGTGACGTAATAACGTATAACGTCATATAGAATTACGGTACAACGTATAACGTCATATAGTATTGCGCCATGCCGTATAACGCCATAGTATTACGTCATAACGTATAACGTCATATAGTATTGCGTAATGACGTACAACGTTATATGTTATTGTGTAATAACGTATAACGTCATATAGTATTGCGTAAAGACGTACAACGTTATATGTTATTGTGTAATAACGTATAACGTCACAAAGTAATTCGTCATAACGTATAGCGCTATATTGTATTGCGTCATAACGTATAACGTCACATAGTATTGCGTCATAACGGATGACGTCATATAGAATTACGTCATGTCGTATAACGTCATGTAGAATTACGTCATAACGTACATCGTAACATAGTAATACGTCATAACGTATAATGTCATGTAGGATTAAGGTATAACTTATAGCGTCACATAGTAATACGTCATGACGCATAACGTTATATTGTGTGGCGTCATAACGTATAACGTCATATAGTATTACGTCATGACGTATAACGTCATATAGTATTCGTCATGACGTACAACGTTATATGTTATTGTGTAATAACGTATAACTTCACAAAGTAATACGTCATAACGTATAGCGCGATATTGTATTGCGTCATAACGTATAACGTCACATAGTGTTACGTCATATCGTAAAACGCCACATAGTATTACTTCGTAACGGATGACGTCATATGGAATTACGTCATGACGTATAAAGTCATATAGAATTACGTCATAACGTATAAGGTCATATAGTATTGCGTCATGACGTATAACGTTATGTGGTATTGCGTAATAACGTATAACGTCACATAGTAATACGCCATAACGTATAACGTCATATAGAATTACGGCTTAACGTATACCGTCACAAGGTTATACGTCTTAACGTATAGCGCTATATTGTATTACGTCATAACGTATAACGTCACATAGTATTGCGTCATAACGGATGACGTCATATAGAATTATGTCATGACGTACAACGTCATTTAGAATTACGTCATAACGTACAACGTAACATAGTAATACGTCATAACGTATAATGTCATGTAGTATTAAGGTATAACGTATAACGTCACATAGTAATATGTCATAACCTACTGCGCTATATTGTATAACGTTATAACGTATAACGTCAGCTAGTACTACGCCACAACGGATGACGTCATATAGAATTATGTCATGACGTACAACGTCATTCAGAATTACGTCATAACGTACAACGTAACATAGTAATACGTCATAACGTATAATGTCATGTAGTATTAAGGTATAACGTATAACGTCAGGTAGTACTACGCCACAACGGATGACGTCATATAGACTTACGTCATGACGTATAACGTCATATAGAATTACGTCATAACGTACAACGTCACATAGTAATACGTCACAACGTATAAGGTCATATAGAATATCGGTTTAACGTATACCGTCACATAGTTATACGCCATAACGTATAGCGCTATATTGTGTTACGTCATGACGTATAACGTTATATGGTATTGCGTAATAACGTATAACGACATATAGTATTACGTCATAACGTATAACGTCACATAGTACTACGTCATAACGGATGACGTCATATAGAAATACGTCATGACGTATAACGTTATTTAGTATTGCGCCATGACGTACAACGTAATATGTTATTGTGTAATAACCTATAACGTCACAAAGTAGTTCGTCATAACGTATAGCGCTATATTGTATTGCGTCATAACGTATAACGTCACATAGTATTGCGTCATAACGGATGACGTCATATAGAATTACGTCATGACGTACAACGTCATTCAGAATTACGTCATAACGCACAACGTAACATAGTAATACGTCATAACGTATAATGTCATGTAGTATTAAGGTACAACGTATAACGTCACATAGTAATACGTCATAACGTACAGCGCTATATCGTATAGCGTTATAACGTATAACGTCAGCTAGTACTACGCCACAACGGATGACGTCATATAGACTTACGTCATGACGTATAACGTCATATAGAATTACGCCATAACGTACAACGTCACATAGTAATACGTCATAACGTATAATGTCATGTAGTATTAATTTATAACGTATAAAGTCACATAGTACTACGTCATAACGTATGACATCATAAAGTATTGCGTCATGACGTATAGCGTCACATAGTATTACGCCACAACGGATGACGTCATATAGTATTGCGCCATGACGTATAACGTTATGAGTTATTGTGTAAAAAGGTATAACGTCACATAGTACTACGCCACTACGGATGACGTCATATAGTATTACGTCATAACGCACGTCACATAGTAATACGTCATATCTTATAATGTCATGTAGTATTAAGATAGAACGTATAACGTCACACAGTAATACGTCTTGACGCATAACGTTATATTGTGTGACGTAATAACGTATAACGTCACATAGTATTGCGTCATAACGGATGACGTCATATAGAATTACGTCATGACGTACAACGTCATTCAGAATTACGTCATAACGTACAACGTAACATAGTAATACGTCATAACGTATAATGTCATGTAGTTTTAAGGTATAACGTATAACGTCACATAGTAATACGTCATAACGTACAGCGCTATATTGTATAGCGTTATAACGTATAACGTCAGCTTGTACTATGCCACAACGGATGACGTCATATAGAATTATGTCATGACGTACAACGTTATTCAGAATTACGTCATAACGTACAACGTAACATAGTAATACGTCATAACGTATAATGTCATGTAGTATTAAGGTATAACGTATAACGTCACATACTAATACGTCATAACGTACAGCGCTATATTGTATAGCGTTATAACGTATAATGTCATCTAGAATTACGGTAGAACGTATAACGTCATATAGTATTGCGCCATTCCGTATAACGTCATAGTATTACGTCATAACGTTTAACGTCATATAGTATTGTGTCATGACGTTCAACGTTATATGTTATTGTGTAATAACGTATAACGTCACAAAGTAATTCGTCATAACGTATAGCGCTATATTGTATTGCGCCATAACGTATAACGTCACATAGTATTACGTCATAACGTATGACGTCATATAGTATTGCGTCATAACGTATAATGTCACATAGAACTAAGCCACAACGAATGACGTCATATAGGATAACGTCATATAGATTTACGTCATAACGTATAACGTCACATAGTTCTACGTCAGAACGGATGACGTCATATAGAATTACGGTACAACTTATAACGTCATATAGTATTGCGCCATGACGTATAACGTTATATGGTATTGCGTAATAACGTATAACGTCATATAATACTGTGTCAGAACGGATGATGTCATAAAGAATTACGTCATGACGTGTAACGTTGCATGGTATTGCGTAATAACGCATAACGACACATAGTACTACGCCACAACGGGTGACGTACTACAGAATTACGTCATGACGTATAACGTCATATAGTATTACGTCATGACGTACAACATTTCACAGTATTACGTCATAACTTATAACGTCACATAGTAATATGTCATAACGTATAATGTCATGTAGTAGTAAGATATAACGTATATCGTCCCATAGTAACACGTCATGACGTATGACGTTAAATTGTGTTACGTCATAACGTAAAACGTCATATAGCATTGCGCCATGACGTACAACGTTATATGTTATTGTGTTATAACGTATAACGTCACAAGGTAATACGCCATAACGTATAATGTCATGTAGTATTAATTTATAACGTATAACGTCACATAGTAATACGTCATAACGTATAGCGCTATATTGTATTGCGTCATAACGGATAACGTCACATAGTATTACGTCATTCCGAACGACGTCATATAGTATTCCGCCATGACGTATAACGTCATATTGAATTACGTCATAACGTATAACGTCATATTGAATTACGTCATAACGTATAACGTCACACAGTTCTACGTCAGAACGGATGACGTCATATAGAATTACGCCATGACGTATAACGTCATATTGAATTACGTTATAACGTATAACGTCATATAGTATTGCGCCATGACGTATAACGTTATGTGTTATTGTGTAAAAAGGTATAACGTCACATAGTACTACGCCACAACGGATGACGTCATATAGTATTACGTCATAGCGCACGTCACATAGTAATACGTCATATCTTATAATGTCATGTAGTATTAAGGTAGAACGTATAACGTCACACCGTAATACGTCTTGACGCATAACGTTATATTGTGTGACGTAATAACGTATAACGTCAAATAGAATTACGGTACAACGTATAACGTCACATAGTTCTACGTCAGAACGGATGACGTCATATAGAATTACGCCATGACGTATAACGGCACATAGTAATACGTCATAACGTATAACGTCATATAGTATTGCGACATGACGTATAACGTTATGTGTTATTGTGTAAAAAGGTATAACGTCACATAGTACTACGCCACAACGGATGACGTCATATAGTATTACGTCATAGCGCACGTCACATAGTAATACGTCATATCTTATAATGTCATGTAGTATTAAGGTAGAACGTATAACGTCACACAGCAATACGTCTTGACGCATAACGTTATATTGTGTGACGTAGTAACGTATAACGTAACATAGTAATACGCCATAACGTATAACGTCATATAGTATTGCGTCATTCCGAATGACGTCATATAATATTGCGCCATGACGTATATCGTCATATAGTATTACGTCATAACGTATAACGTCATATAGTCTTGTGTCCTGACGTTCAACGTTATATGTTATTGTGTAATAACGTATAACGTCACAAAGTAATTCGTCATAACGTATAGCGCTATATTGTATTGCGCCATAACGTATAACGTCACATAGTATTACGTCATAACGTATGACGTCATATAGTATTGCGTCATAACGTATAACGTCACATAGAACTAAGCCACAACGAATGACCTCATATAGAATAACGTCATTCAGAATTACGTCATAACGTACAACGTAACATAGTAATACGTCATAACGTATAATGTCATGTAGTATTAAGGTACAACGTATAACGTCACATAGTAATACGTCATAACGTACAGCGCTATATTGTATAGCGTTATAACGTATAACGTCAGCTAGTACTACGCCACAACGGATGACGTCATATAGACTTACGTCATGACGTATAACGTCATATAGAATTACGCCATAACGTACAACGTCACATAGTAATACGTCATAACGTATAATGTCATATAGTATTGCGTCATGACGAACAACGTTATATTTTAATGTGTAATAACGTATAACGGCACATAGTAGTACGCCATAACGTATCACGGCATATAGTATTGTGTCATTCCGAATGACGACATAGAATATTGCGTCATAACGTACAACGTCACATAGTAATACGTCATAACGTATAATGTCATGTAGTAATAAGGTAGAACGTATAACGTCACATAGTAATACGTCATAACATATAGCGCTATATTGAAATGCGCGATATCGTATAACGTCACATAGTATTACGTCATAACATATGACGTCATATAATATTGCGTCATAACGTATAACGTCACATAGTAATACACCACAACGGATGACGTACTACAGAATTACGTCATGACGTATAACGTCATATAGTATTACGTCATGACGTACAACGTTTCAGAGTATTACGTCATAACTTATAACATCACATAGTAATACGTCATAACGTATAATGTCATGTAGTATTAAGGTATAACGTATAACGTCACATAGTAATACGTCATAACGTACAGCGCTATATTGTATAGCGTTATAACGTATAACGTCAGGTAGTACTACGCCACAACGGATGACGTCATATAGACTTACGTCATGACGTATAACGTCATATAGAATTACGTCATAACGTACAACGTCACATAGTAATACGTCACAACGTATAAGGTCATATAGAATATCGGTTTAACGTATACCGTCACATAGTTATACGCCATAACGTATAGCGCTATATTGTATTACGTCATGACGTATAACGTTATATGGTATTGCGTAATAACGTATAACGACATATAGTATTACGTCATAACGTATAACGTCACATAGTACTATGTCATAACGGATGACGTCATATAGAAATACGTCATGACGTATAACGTTATTTAGTATTGCGCCATGACGTACAACGTAATATGTTATTGTGTAATAACCTATAACGTCACAAAGTAATTCGTCATAACGTATAGCGCTATATTGTATTGCGTCATAACGTATAACGTCACATAGTATTGCGTCATAACGGATGACGTCATATAGAATTACGTCATGACGTACAACGTCATTCAGAATTACGTCATAACGTACAACGTAACATAGTAATACGTCATAACGTATAATGTCATGTAGTATTAAGGTACAACGTATAACGTCACATAGTAATACGTCATAACGTACAGCGCTATATTGTATAGCGTTATAACGTATAACGTCAGCTAGTACTACGCCACAACGGATGACGTCATATAGACTTACGTCATGACGTATAACGTCATATAGAATTACGCCATAACGTACAACGTCACATAGTAATACGTCATAACGTATAATGTCATGTAGTATTAATTTATAACGTATAAAGTCACATAGTACTACGTCATAACGTATGACGTCATAAAGTATTGCGTCATGACGTATAGCGTCACATAGTATTACGCCACAACGGATGACGTCATATAGAATAACGTCATATAGAATTACGTCATAAAGCACAACGTCACATAGTAATACGTCATAACGTATAATGTCATGTAGTATTGAGGTATAACGTATAACGTCATATAGTATTGCGCCATGGCGTATAACGTTATATGGTATTGCGTAATAACGTATAACGTCATATAATATTGTGTCAGAACGGATGACGTCATAAAGAATTACGTCATGACGTATAACGTCATACACAATTACGTCATAACGCACAACGTCACTGAGTTATACGTCATAACGTATAATGTCATGCAGTAGTAAGGTATAACGTATAACGTCACATAGTAATACGTCATGCCGTATAACGTTATATTGTGTGACGTCGTAACGTATAACGACATATAGAATTACGGTACAACGTATAACGTCATATAGTATTGCGCCATGACGTATAACGTTATATGGTATTGCGTAATAACGTATAACGTCATATAATATTGTGTCAGAACGGCTGACGTCATAAAGAATTACGTCATGACGTTTAACGTTATATGGTATTGCGTCATGACGTACAACGTTTCAGAGTATTACGTCATAACTTATAACGCCACATAGTAATACGCCATAACGTATCACGGCATATAGTATTGTGTCATTCCGAATGACGACATATAATATTGCGTCATAACGTACAACGTTTCATAGTAATACGTCATAACGTATAATGTCATGTAGTATAAAGGTAGAACGTATAACGTCACACAGTAATACGTCTTGACGCATAACGTTATATTGTGTGACGTAATAACGTATAACGTCATATAGAATTACGGTACAACGTATAACGTCATATAGTATTGCGCCATGCCGTATAACGCCATAGTATTACGTCATAACGTATAACGTCATATAGTATTGCGTAATGACGTACAACGTTATATGTTATTGTGTAATAACGTATAACGTCATATAGTATTGCGTAATGACGTACAACGTTATATGTTATTGTGTAATAACGTATAACGTCACAAAGTAATTCGTCATAACGTATAGCGCTATATTGTATTGCGTCATAACGTATAACGTCACATAGTATTGCGTCATAACGGATGACGTCATATAGAATTACGTCATGTCGTATAACGTCATGTAGAATTACGTCATAACGTACATCGTAACATAGTAATACGTCATAACGTATAATGTCATGTAGGATTAAGGTATAACTTATAGCGTCACATAGTAATACGTCATGACGCATAACGTTATATTGTGTGGCGTCATAACGTATAACGTCATATAGTATTACGTCATGACGTATAACGTCATATAGTATTCGTCATGACGTACAACGTTATATGTTATTGTGTAATAACGTATAACTTCACAAAGTAATACGTCATAACGTATAGCGCTATATTGTATTGCGTCATAACGTATAACGTCACATAGTGTTACGTCATATCGTAAAACGCCACATAGTATTACTTCGTAACGGATGACGTCATATGGAATTACGTCATGACGTATAAAGTCATATAGAATTACGTCATAACGTATAACGTCATATAGTATTGCGTCATGACGTATAACGTTATGTGGTATTGCGTAATAACGTATAACGTCACATAGTAATACGCCATAACTTATAACGTCATATAGAATTACGGCTTAACGTATACCGTCACAAGGTTATACGTCTTAACGTATAGCGCTATATTGTATTACGTCATAACGTATAACGTCACATAGTATTGCGTCATAACGGATGACGTCATATAGAATTATGTCATGACGTACAACGTCATTTAGAATTACGTCATAACGTACAACGTAACATAGTAATACGTCATAACGTATAATGTCATGTAGTATTAAGGTATAACGTATAACGTCACATAGTAATATGTCATAACGTACAGCGCTATATTGTATAACGTTATAACGTATAACGTCAGCTAGTACTACGCCACAACGGATGACGTCATATAGAATTATGTCATCACGTACAACGTCATTCAGAATTACGTCATAACGTACAACGTAACATAGTAATACGTCATAACGTATAATGTCATGTAGTATTAAGGTATAACGTATAACGTCAGGTAGTACTACGCCACAACGGATGACGTCATATAGACTTACGTCATGACGTATAACGTCATATAGAATTACGTCATAACGTACAACGTCACATAGTAATACGTCACAACGTATAAGGTCATATAGAATATCGGTTTAACGTATACCGTCACATAGTTATACGCCATAACGTATAGCGCTATATTGTGTTACGTCATGACGTATAACGTTATATGGTATTGCGTAATAACGTATAACGACATATAGTATTACGTCATAACGTATAACGTCACATAGTACTACGTCATAACGGATGACGTCATATAGAAATACGTCATGACGTATAACGTTATTTAGTATTGCGCCATGACGTACAACGTAATATGTTATTGTGTAATAACCTATAACGTCACAAAGTAGTTCGTCATAACGTATAGCGCTATATTGTATTGCGTCATAACGTATAACGTCACATAGTATTGCGTCATAACGGATGACGTCATATAGAATTACGTCATGACGTACAACGTCATTCAGAATTACGTCATAACGCACAACGTAACATAGTAATACGTCATAACGTATAATGTCATGTAGTATTAAGGTACAACGTATAACGTCACATAGTAATACGTCATAACGTACAGCGCTATATCGTATAGCGTTATAACTTATAACGTCAGCTAGTACTACGCCACAACGGATGACGTCATATAGACTTACGTCATGACGTATAACGTCATATAGAATTACGCCATAACGTACAACGTCACATAGTAATACGTCATAACGTATAATGTCATGTAGTATTAATTTATAACGTATAAAGTCACATAGTACTACGTCATAACGTATGACATCATAAAGTATTGCGTCATGACGTATAGCGTCACATAGTATTACGCCACAACGGATGACGTCATATAATATTGCGTCATAAGGTATAGCGTCACATAGTACTACCCCGCAACGGATGAAGTCATATGGAATTACGTCAATACGTATAACGTCATAGAGACTTACGACATGACGTATAACGTCATATTGAATTACGTCATAACGTATAACGTCATATAGTATTGCGCCATGACGTATAACGTTATGAGTTATTGTGTAAAAAGGTATAACGTCACATAGTACTACGCCACAACGGATGACGTCATATAGTATTACGTCATAACGCACGTCACATAGTAATACGTCATATCTTATAATGTCATGTAGTATTAAGATAGAACGTATAACGTCACACAGTAATACGTCTTGACGCATAACGTTATATTGTGTGACGTAATAACGTATAACGTCACATAGTATTGCGTCATAACGGATGACGTCATATAGAATTACGTCATGACGTACAACGTCATTCAGAATTACGTCATAACGTACAACGTAACATAGTAATACGTCATAACGTATAATGTCATGTAGTTTTAAGGTATAACGTATAACGTCACATAGTAATACGTCATAACGTACAGCGCTATATTGTATAGCGTTATAACGTATAACCTCAGCTTGTACTATGCCACAACGGATGACGTCATATAGAATTATGTCATGACGTACAACGTTATTCAGAATTACGTCATAACGTACAACGTAACATAGTAATACGTCATAACGTATAATGTCATGTAGTATTAAGGTATAACGTATAACGTCACATAGTAATACGTCATAACGTACAGCGCTATATTGTATAGCGTTATAACGTATAATGTCATCTAGAATTACGGTAGAACGTATAACGTCATATAGTATTGCGCCATTCCGTATAACGTCATAGTATTACGTCATAACGTTTAACGTCATATAGTATTGTGTCATGACGTTCAACGTTATATGTTATTGTGTAATAACGTATAACGTCACAAAGTAATTCGTCATAACGTATAGCGCTATATTGTATTGCGCCATAACGTATAACGTCACATAGTATTACGTCATAACGTATGACGTCATATAGTATTGCGTCATAACGTATAATGTCACATAGAACTAAGCCACAACGAATGACGTCATATAGGATAACGTCATATAGAATTACGTCATAACGTATAACGTCACATAGTTCTACGTCAGAACGGATGACGTCATATAGAATTACGGTACAACTTATAACGTCATATAGTATTGCGCCATGACGTATAACGTTATATGGTATTGCGTAATAACGTATAACGTCATATAATATTGTGTCAGAACGGATGATGTCATAAAGAATTACGTCATGACGTGTAACGTTGCATGGTATTGCGTAATAACGCATAACGACACATAGTACTACGCCACAACGGGTGACGTACTACAGAATTACGTCATGACGTATAACGTCATATAGTATTACGTCATGACGTACAACGTTTCACAGTATTACGTCATAACTTATAACGTCACATAGTAATATGTCATAACGTATAATGTCATGTAGTAGTAAGATATAACGTATATCGTCCCATAGTAACACGTCATGACGTATGACGTTAAATTGTGTTACGTCATAACGTAAAACGTCATATAGCATTGCGCCATGACGTACAACGTTATATGTTATTGTGTTATAACGTATAACGTCACAAGGTAATACGCCATAACGTATAATGTCATGTAGTATTAATTTATAACGTATAACGTCACATAGTAATACGTCATAACGTATAGCGCTATATTGTATTGCGTCATAACGGATAACGTCACATAGTATTACGTCATTCCGAACGACGTCATATAGTATTCCGCCATGACGTATAACGTCATATTGAATTACGTCATAACGTATAACGTCATATTGAATTACGTCATAACGTATAACGTCACACAGTTCTACGTCAGAACGGATGACGTCATATAGAATTACGCCATGACGTATAACGTCATATTGAATTACGTTATAACGTATAACGTCATATAGTATTGCGCCATGACGTATAACGTTATGTGTTATTGTGTAAAAAGGTATAACGTCACATAGTACTACGCCACAACGGATGACGTCATATAGTATTACGTCATAGCGCACGTCACATAGTAATACGTCATATCTTATAATGTCATGTAGTATTAAGGTAGAACGTATAACGTCACACCGTAATACGTCTTGACGCATAACGTTATATTGTGTGACGTAATAACGTATAACGTCAAATAGAATTACGGTACAACGTATAACGTCACATAGTTCTACGTCAGAACGGATGACGTCATATAGAATTACGCCATGACGTATAACGGCACATAGTAATACGTCATAACGTATAACGTCATATAGTATTGCGACATGACGTATAACGTTATGTGTTATTGTGTAAAAAGGTATAACGTCACATAGTACTACGCCACAACGGATGACGTCATATAGTATTACGTCATAACGCACGTCACATAGTAATACGTCATATCTTATAATGTCATGTAGTATTAAGGTAGAACGTATAACGTCACACAGCAATACGTCTTGACGCATAACGTTATATTGTGTGACGTAGTAACGTATAACGTAACATAGTAATACGCCATAACGTATAACGTCATATAGTATTGCGTCATTCCGAATGACGTCATATAATATTGCGCCATGACGTATATCGTCATATAGTATTACGTCATAACGTATAACGTCATATAGTCTTGTGTCCTGACGTTCAACGTTATATGTTATTGTGTAATAACGTATAACGTCACAAAGTAATTCGTCATAACGTATAGCGCTATATTGTATTGCGCCATAACGTATAACGTCACATAGTATTACGTCATAACGTATGACGTCATATAGTATTGCGTCATAACGTATAACGTCACATAGAACTAAGCCACAACGAATGACGTCATATAGAATAACGTCATTCAGAATTACGTCATAACGTACAACGTAACATAGTAATACGTCATAACGTATAATGTCATGTAGTATTAAGATACAACGTATAACGTCACATAGTAATACGTCATAACGTACAGCGCTATATTGTATAGCGTTATAACGTATAACGTCACATAGTAATACGTCATAACGTATAATGTCATGTAGTATTATGGTATAACGTATAACGTCACATAGTTATACGTCATAACGTATAGCGCTATATTGTATTGCACCATAATGTATAACGTCACATAGTATTACGCCATAACGTATGGCGGTATATTGTATTGTGTCATAACGTATAACGTCATATAGTAATACGTCATAACGTATAGCGCCTTATTGTATTGCGCCATAACGTATAACGTCATATAGTATTGCGTCATGACGTACAACGTTACATGTTATTGTGTAATAACGTATAACGTCACAAAGTAATACGTCATAACGTATAGCGCTATATTGTATTGCGTCATAGCGTATCACTTCACTTAGTGCTACGTCATAACGTATAACGTCACATAGTATTACTTCGTAACGGATGACGTCATATATAATTACGTCATGACGTATAAAGTCATATAGAATTACGTCATAACGTATAACGTCATATAGTATTGCGTCATGACGTATAAAGTTAATTGGTATTGCGTAATAACGTATAATGTCATATAATATTGCGGCAGAACGGATGACGTCATAAAGCATTACGACATGACGTATAACGTCATATATAATTACGGTTTAACGTATTCCGTCACATAGTTATATGTCATAACGTATAGAGTAATATTGTATTACGTCGTAACGTATAACGTCATATAGAATTACGTCATATCGTATGACGTCATATAGTATTGCGTCATAACGTATAACGTCATATAGAATTACTTTTTAACGTATTCCGTCACATAGTTATACGTCATAACGTATAGCGCTATATTGTATTACGTCATAACGTATAACGTCATATAGTATTGTGTCATGACGTATAACGTCATATAGAAATACCGTTTAACGTATTCCGTCACATAGTTATACGTCATAACGTATAGCGCTATATTGTATTACGTCATAACGTATAACGTCATATAGTATTGCGTCATGACGGATAACGTTATATGGTATTGCGTAACAACGTATAACGTCATATAGCATTACGGTAAAACGTATATAGATTTACGGTTTAACGAGTACCGTCACATAGTTATACGTCATAACGTATGGCGGTATATTGTATTGAGTCATGACGTATAACGTCATATAGTATTGCGTCATGACGTACAACGTAACATAGTAATACGTCATAACGTATAATGTCATGTAGTATTAAGGTATAACGTATAACGTCGCATAGTAGTACGTCATAACGTATAGCGCTATATTGTATTGCACCATAACATATAACGTCACATAGTAATACGTCATAACGTATGACGTCATATAGTATTGCGTCATGACGTACAACGTTATATGTTATTGTGTAATAACGTATAACTTCACATAGTAATACGTCGTAACGTATAGCGCTATATTGTGTAGCGTCATAACGTATGACGTCTCATAGTACTACGTCATAACTATTTTGTCATGTAGTATAAAGTATAACGTATAACGTCACATAGTAATACGTCATAACGTATGACGTCATATAGTATTGCGTCATGACGTACAACGTTATATGTTATTGTGTAATAACGTATAACTTCACATAGTAATACGTCGTAACGTATAGCGCTATATTGTGTAGCGTCATAACGTATGACGTCTCATAGTACTACGTCATAACTATTTTGTCATGTAGTATAAAGTATAACGTATAACGTCACATAGTAATACGTCATAACGTATGACGTCATTTAGTATTGCGTCATAACGTACAACGTCACATAGTAATACGTCATAACGTATAATGTCTTGAAGCAATAAGGTAAAACGTATAACGTCACTTGACGTATAACGTTGTATGGTATTGCGTCATAACGTGTAACGTCATATAGTAATACGTCATAACGTATAGCGCTACATTCTATTGCGGCATAACGTATAACGTCATTTAGAATTACGTCATAACGTATAACGTCACATACTCATACGGCGTAACGTATAGCGCTATTTTGTATTGCGTCATAACGTATAACGTCATATAGATTCACTTCATAACGAGTGACGTCATATAGTATTGCGTCATAACGCACAACGTCACATAGTAATACGTCATAACGTAAAATGACATGTAGTATTGCGTCATGACGTATAACGTTATATAGAGTTACGTCATAACGTATAACGTTATATGGTATGGCATTATATGGTATAACGTAATAATGTTGAACGTTGTACAGTATTAAGGTATAACGTATAACGTCACATAGTATTACTTCGTAACGGATGATGTCACATAGTATTACGTCATGACGTATAACGTCATATAGAATAACGTCATGACGTATAACGTCACATAGTATTACGTCATAACGAATAACGTCATATAGAATTACGGTTTAACGTATACCGTCACATAGTATTACGTCATAACGTTTAACGCTATATTGTATTGCGTCATAACGTATAACGTCACATAGTACTACGCCATAACGGATGACGTCATATAGAATTACGTCATGACGTATAACGTCATATAGAATTACGTGATAACGTAGAACGTCACATAGTAATACGTCATAACGTATCATGTCAGGTAGTATTAAGGTATAACGTATAACGTCACATAGTAACACGTCATGACGTATGGCGCTATATTGTATTGAGTCATAACGTATAACGTCATATAGTACTGCGTCATTCCGAATGACGTCATATAGTATTGCGCCATGACGTATAGCGTCATATAGTATTACGTCATAACGTATAACGTCATATAGTATTGCGTCATGACGTACAGCGTTATATGTTATTGTGTAATAACGTATAACGTCACAAAGTAATACGTCATAACGTATAGCGCTATATTGTATTGCGTCATAACGTATAACGTCACACAGTGTTACGTCATATCGTATAACGTCACATAGTATTACTTCGTAAAGGATTACGTCAAATAGAATTACGTCATGATGTGTAAAGTCATATAGAATTACGTCATAACGTATAACGTCATATAGTATTGCGTCATGACGTACAGCGTTATATGTTATTGTGTAATAACGTAAAACGTCACATAGTAATACGTCATAACGTACGGCGCTAGATTGTATTGCGTCATAACGTATATCGACACATAGTGTTACGTCATGTCGTATAATGTCACATAGTATTACGTCATATCGTATGACGTCATATAGTATTGCTTCATAACGTATAGCGTCACTTAGTAACACGTCATGACGTATAACGTTATATTGTGTGACGTCATAACGTATAACGTCATAGAGAATTACGGTACAACGTATAACGTCATATAGTATTGCGCCATAACGTATAACATCATATAGTATTACGTCATAACGTATAACGTCATATAGTATTGCGTCATGACGTACAACGTTATATGTTATTGTGTAATAACGTGTAACGTCACATAGTAATACGTCATAACGTATAACGTCATATAGAATTACGGTACAACGTATAACGTCATATAGTATTGCGCCATAACGTATAACATCATATAGTATTACGTCATAACGTACAACGTCATATAGTATTGCGTCATAATGTATAACGTTATAAAATATAACGTCATAACGTACAACGTAACATAGTAATACGCCATCACGTATAATGTCATGTAGTATTAAGGTATAACGTATAACGTCACATAGTAATACGTCATGATGTATAACGTTATATTGTGAGACGTCGTAACGTATAACGTCATATAGAATTACTGTACAACGTATAACGTCATATAGTATTGCGCCATGACGTATAACGTTATATAGTATAACGTCATAACGTATAACGTCACATAGTATTGCGTCATTCCGAATGACGTCATATAATATTGCGTCATAACGTATAACGTCACATAGTAATACGCCATAACGTATAACGTCATATAGAATTACGGTTTAACGTATACCGTCACATAGTTATACGTCATAACATATAGCGCTATATTGTATTGCGGCATAACGTACAACGTCACATAGTATTACGTCATAACGTATGACGTCATATAGTATTGCGCCATGACGTATAACGTTATATAGTATAACGTCATAACGTATAACGTCATATAGTATTGCGTCATTCCGAATTACGTCATATAACATTGCGTCATAATGTATAACGTCACATAGTAATACGTCATAATATATAACGTCATATAGTATTACGTCAAAACGTACAACGCAACATAGTAATACGCCATCACGTATAGTGTCATGTAGTATTAAGGTATAACGTATATCGTCACATAGTAATACGTCATAACGGATGACGTCATATGGAATTTCGCCATGACGTATAACGTCATATTGAAATACTTCACAACGTATAACGTCATATACTATTGCGCCATGACGTATAACGTTATAAATTATAACGTCATAACGTATAACGTCATATAGTATTGCGTCATGACGTACAACGTTATATGTTATTGTGTAATAACGTATAACGTCACATAGTAATACGTCATAACTTATAGCGTTATATTGTATGGCGTCATAACGTATAACGTCACATAGTACTACTTCAGAACGTATAATGTCATGTAATATTAAGGTATATCGTATAACGTCACATAGTAATACATCATGACGTATAACGTTATATTGTGTGACGCTATAACGTATAACGTCATATAGAATTACGGTGTAACGTATACCGTCACATAGTTATACGTCATAACGTATGGCGCTATATTGTATTGAGTCATAACGTATAACGTCATATAGTACTGCGTCATTGCGAATGACGTCATATAGTATTGCGCCATGACGTATAGCGTCATATAGTATTACGTCATAACGTATAACGTCATATAGTATTGCGTCATGACGTACAGCGTTATATGTTATTGTGTAATAACGTATAACGTCACAAAGTAATACGTCATAACGTATAGCGCTATATTGTATTGCGTCATAACGTATAACGTCACACAGTGTTACGTCATATCGTATAACGTCACATAGTATTACTTCGTAAAGGATGACGTCATATAGAATTACGTCATGATGTATAAAGTCATATAGAATTACGTCATAACGTATAACGTCATATAGTATTGCGTCATGACGTATAACGTTATGTGGTACTGCGTAATAACGTATAACGTCATATGATATTGCGGCAGAACGGATGACGTCATAAAGAATAACGTCATAACGTATAACGTCACATAGTAAAACGTCAGAACTTATAACGTCATATAGAATTACGGTTTAACGTATACCGTCACATAGTTCTACGTCATAACGTATGGCGCTATATTGTATTGAGTCATAATTTATAACGTCATATAGTGTTGCGTCATGACGTACAACGTTATATGTTATTGTGTAATAACGTATAACGTCAGATAGTACTACGCCACAATTGATGACGTCATATGGAATTACGGTACAACGTATAACGTCATTTAGTATTGCGCCAAGACGTATAACGTTATAAAGTATAACGTCATAACGCATAACGTCATATAGAGTTACCGTTTAACGTATACCGTCACATAGTATTCCGTCATAACGTATAAGGTCACATTGTTCTACGTCAGAACGGATGTCGTCATATAGAATTACGCCATGACGTATAACGTCATATTAAATTACGTTATAACGTATAACGTCATATAGTATTGCGCCATGACGTATAACGTTATGAAGTATAACGTCATAACGTATAACGTCATTTAGTATAGCGTCATTCCGAATGACGTCATATAATATTGCGTCATAACGTATAACGTCATATAGTAATACGTCATAATGTATAACGTCATATGCCATTACGGTTTAACGTATACCGCCACATAGTACTACGTCATAACGTATAATGTCATGTAGTATTAAGGTATAACGTATAACGTCACATAGTAATACGTCATAACGTACGGCGCTAGATTGTATTGCGTCATAACGTATATCGTCACATAGTGTTACGTCATATCGTATAATGTCACATAGTATTACGTCACAACGTATAACGTCATATAGTATTGCGTCATGACGTACAACGTTATATGTTATTGTGTAATAACGTATAACGTCACATAGTAATACGTCATAACGTATAACGTCATATAGTATTGCGCCATAACGTATAACATCATATAGTATTACGTCATAACGTACAACGTAACATAGTAATACGCCATCACGTATAATGTCATGTAGTATTAAGGTATAACGTATAACGTCACATAGTAATACTTCATGACGTATAACGTTATATTGTGTGACGTCGTAACGTATAACGTCGTATAGAATTACTGTACA
Organism: Bombus fervidus; assembly: GCF_041682495.2. Lineage (NCBI taxonomy): Eukaryota > Metazoa > Arthropoda > Insecta > Hymenoptera > Apidae > Bombus > Bombus fervidus. The sequence goes on from NW_027212588.1 coordinate 788,578, forward strand.
ACGTATAACGTCATATAGTATTGCGCCATGACGTATAACGTTATATAGTATAACGTCATAACGTATAACGTCATATAGTATTGCGTCATTCCGAATGACGTCATATAACATTGCGTCATAACGTATAACGTCACATAGTAATACGTCATAATATACAACGTCATGTAGAATCACGGTTTAACGTATACCATCACATAGTTATACGTCATAACGTATAACGTCACATAGTTCTACGTCAGAACGGGTAACGTCATATAGAATTACGCCATGACGTATAACGTAATATTGAATTACTTCACAACGTAAGACGTCATATAGTATTGCGCCATGACGTATAACGTTATAAATTATAACGTCATAACGTATAAGGTCATATAGTAATACGTCATAACGTATGACGTCATATAGTAATACGTCATAACGTATAACGTCACATAGTACTACGCCACAACGGATGACGTCATATAGAATTACGTCATAACGTACACAGTAACATAGTAATACGTCATAACGTATAATGTCATGTAGTATTAAGGTACAACTTATAACGTCACATAGTAATACGTCATAACGTATGGCGCTAGATTGTATTGCGTCATAACGTATATCGTCACATAGTACTACGCCACAACGGATGACGTCATATAGAATTACGTCATAACGTACAAAGTAACATAGTAATACGTCATAACGTATAATGTCATGTAGTATTAAGGTACAACGTATAACGTCACATAGTAATACGTCATAACGTATGGCGCTAGATTGTATTACGTCATAACGTATGACGTCATACAGTATTGCTTCATAACGTATAGCGTCACTTAGTAACACGTCGTGACGTATAACGTTATATTGTGTGACGTCATAACGTATAACGTCATATAGTATTACGTCATAACGTATAACCTCATATAGTATTGCGTCATGACGTACAACGTTATACGTTATTGTGTAATAACGTATAACGTCACATAGTAATACGTCATAACGTATAACGTCATATAGAATTACGGTACAACGTATAACGTCATATAGTATTGCGCCATGACGTGTAACGTTATAAATTATAACGTCATAACGTATAACGTCATATAGTATTGCGTCATGACGTACAACGTTATATGTTATTGTGTAATAACGTATAACGTCACATAGTAATACGTCATAACTTATAGCGTTATATTGTATAGCGTCATAACGTATAACGTCACATAGTACTACTTCAGAATGGATGATGTCATGCAGTATTAAGGTATAACGTATAACGTTATATTGTTTGACGTCATAACGTATAACCTCATATAGATTTACGGTACAACGTATAACGTCATATAGTATTGCGCCATGACGTATAACGGTATAAAGTATAACGTCATAACTTATAACGACATATAGTATTGCGTCATTCCGAATGACGTCATATAATCTTGCGTCATAACGTATAACGTCACAGAGTAATACGTCATAACGTATAACGTCATACAGAATTACGGTTTAACGCACACCGTCACATAGTTATACGTCATAACGTATAGCGCTATATTGTATTACGTCGTAATGTATAGCGTCACATAGTGTTACGTCATAACGTATAACGTTATATGTTATTGTGTAATAACGTATAACGTCACAAAGTAGTACGTCATAACGTATAGCGCTATATTGTATTACGTCATAACGTATAACGTCATATAGTATTGCGTCATGACTTACAACGTTATGTGTTATTGTGAAATAACGTATAACGTCACATAGTAATACATCATAACGTATAGCGCTATATAGTATAGCGTCATAACGCATAACGTCACATAGTACTACGTCATAACGGATGACGTGATATAGTATTGGGTCATAACGTGTAACGTCATATAGTATTGCGTCATGACGTACAACGTTATATGTTATTGTGTAATAACGTATAACGTCATACAATGTTGCGTCAGAACGGATGATGTCATAAAGAATTACGTCATGACGTATAACGTCGTATAGTATTACTGTACAACGTATAACGTCATATAGTATTGCGCCATGACGTATAACGTTATAAAGTATAACGTCATGACTTATAACGTCATATAGTAATGGGTCATTCCGAATTACGTCATATAGTATTTCGTCATGACGTATAACGTCATATAGTATTATGTCATAATGTATAACGTCATATAGTATTACGTCATGACGTATAGCGATATATTGTATAGCGTCAAAACGTATGTCGTCACATAGTACTACGTCATAACGTATAATGTCATGTAGTATTAAGGTATAACGTATAACGTCACATAGTATTACTTCGTAACGTATAACGTTATATACTATTGCGTCATTACGAATGACGTCATATAATATTGCGTCATAAGGTATAACGTCACATAGTAATACGTCATAACGTATAACGTCATACAGAATTACGGTTTAACGCACACCGTCACATAGTTATTCGTCATAACGTATAGCGCTATATTGTATTACGTCATAACGTATAAATTCATATAGTATTGCGTCATGACGTACAACGTTATATGTTATTGTGTAATAACGTATAACGTCACAAAGTAGTACGTCATAACGTATAGCGCTATACTGTATTGCGTCATAATGTATAACGTCACATAGTGTTACGTCATAACGTATAACGTCACATAGTATTACTTCGTAACGGATGACGTCATATAGAATTACGTCAAGACGTATAAAGTCATATAGAATTACGTCACAACGTATAACGTCATATAGAATAGCGTCATGACGTATAGCGTTATATGGTAATGCGTAATAACGTATAACGTCATACAATGTTGCGTCAGAACGGATGACGTCATAAAGAATTACGTCATGACGTATAGCGTCGCATAGTACTACGCCACAACGGATGACGTCATATAGCATTACGTCATGTCGTATAGCGTCATATAGAATTACGTCATAACGTACATCGTAACATTGTAATACGTCATAACGTATAATGTCATGTAGGATTAAGGTATAACGTATAACGTCACATAGTAATACGTCAGGACGTACAACGTTATATGTTTTTGTGTAATAACGTATAACGTCACATAGTAATACGTCATAACATATAGCGCTATATTGTATTACGTCATAACGTATAACGTCACAAGGTAATACGTCATAACGTATAACGTCATATAGAATTACTGTTTAACGTATGCCGTCAAATAGTTATACGTCACAACGTACAACGTCATATAGTATTGCGTCATAATGTATAACGTTATAAAATATAACGTCATAACGTACAACGTAACATAGTAATACGCCATCACGTATAATGTCATGTAGTATTAAGGTATAACGTATATCGTCACATAGTAATACGTCATAACGGATGACGTCATATGGAATTTCGCCATGACGTATAACGTCATATTGAATTACTTCACAACGTATAACGTCATATACTATTGCGCCATGACGTGTAACGTTATAAATTATAACGTCATAACGTATAACGTCATTTAGTATTGCATCATGACGTACAACGTTGTATGTAATTGTGTAATAAAGTATAACGTCACATACTAATACGTCATAACGTGTAGCGCTATATTGTATTACGTCATAACGTATAACGTCATATAGTATTGCGTCATGACGTACAACGTTATATGTTATTGCGTAATAACGTATAACGTCATACAATATTAAGTCAGAACGGTTGACATCATAAAGAATTACGTCATGACGTATAACGTCGTATAGTATTACGGTACAACGTATAACGTCATATAGTATTGCGCCATGACGTATAACGTTATAAAGTATATCGTCATAACGTATTACGGCATATAGTATTACGTCATAACGTATAACGTCATATAGTATTGCGTCATTCCGAATGACGTCATATAATATTGCGTCATAACGTATAACGTCACATAGTACTACGTCATAACGGATGACGTCATATAGAAATACGTCATGACGTATAACGTCATATAGAATTACGTCATAACGTACAACGTCACATAGTAATACATCATAACGTATAATGTCATGTAGTATTAAGGTATAACGTATAACGTCACACAGTAATACGTTATGATGTATAACGTTATATTGTGTGACGTCGTAACGTATAACGTCATATAGAATTACGGTACAACGTATAACGTCATATAGTATTGCGCCATGACGTATAACGTTATATGGTATTGCATAATAACGTATAACGTCATATAGTATTACGTCATGACGTATAACGTTTCAGAGTATTACGTCATAACTTATAACGTCACATAGTAATACGTCATAACGTATAATGTCATGTAGTATTAAGGTATAACTTATAACGTCATATAGTATTACGTCATGACGTACAACGCTCCAGAGTATTACGTCATAACTTATAACGTCACATAGTAATACGTCACAACGTATAATGTCATGTAGTATTAAGGTATAACGTATATCGTCCCATAGTAACACGTCATGACGTATAACGTTAAATTGTGTTACGTCATAACGTGTAACGCCATATAGAATTACGGTAAAACGTATAACGTCATATAGTATTGCGCCATGACGTACAACGTCATATAATATTGCGTCATAACGTATAACGTCACATAGTAGTACGCCATAACGTATCACGGCATATAGTATTGTGTCATTCCGAATGACGACATATAATATTGCGTCATAACGTACAACGTCACATAGTAATACGTCATAACGTATAATGTCATGTAGTAATAAGGTAGAACGTATAACGTCATACAGTAATACGTCTTGACGCATAACGTTATATTGTGTGACATAATAACGTATAACGTCACGTAGTAATACGTCATGGCGTATAACGTTATATTGTGTGACGTCATAACGTATAACGTCACATAGTAATACGTCATAACGTATAGCGCTATATTGTATAGCGTCATAACGTATAGCGTCACATTGTCACATAGAATTACGTCATGACGTATAACGTCGTACAGAATTACGTCATAACGCACAACGTCACAGAGTAAAACGCCATAACGTACAATGTCATGTAGTACTAAGGTATAACGTATAACGTCACATAGTAATACGTCATAACATATAGCGCTATATGGTATTGCGTCATAACGTATAACGTCACATAGTAATACGTCATAACGTATAGCGCTATATTGTATTACGTCATGACGTATGACGTCATATAGTATTGCGTCATAAGGTACAACGTCACATTGTAATACGTCATAACGTATAATGTCATGTAGTATTAAGGTATAACGTATAACGTCACATAGTAATACGTCATAACGTATAGCGCTATATTGTATAGCGTCATAACGTATAGCGTCACATAGTCACATAGAATTACGTCATGACGTATAACGTCGTACAGAATTACGTCATAACGCACAACGTCACACAGTAATGCGCCATAACGTACAATGTCATGTAGTACTAAGGTATAACGTATAACGTCACATAGTAATACGTCATAACGTATAGCGCTATGTAGTATGGCGTCATAACGTATAACGTCACATACTACTACATCATAACGGATGACGTCATATAGTATTGCGTCATAACGTATAACGTCACATAGTAATACGTCATAACGTATAGCGCTATGTAGTATGGCGTCATAACGTATAACGTCACACAGTACTACATCATAACGGATGACGTCATATAGTATTGCGTCATAACGTATAACGTCATATGTAATTATCTCATAACGTATAACATCACATAGTAATACGTCATAACGTAGAAAGTCATGTGGTATTGCGTCATGACGTATAACGTGATATAGAGTTACGTCATAACGTATAACGTTATATGGTATAACGTTATATGGTATAACGTAATAATGTTGAACGTTGTACAGTATTAAGGAATAACGTATAACGTCACATAGTATTACTTCGTAACGGATGATGTCATATAGTATTACGTCATGACGTATAACGTCATATAGAATAACGTCATAACGTATAACGTCACATAGTAATACGCCATAACGTATAATGTCATGTAGTATTCCGCCATGACGTATAACGCCATATTGAATTACGTCATAACGTATAACGTCATATTAAATTACGTCATAACGTATAAAGTCACATAGTTCTACTTCAGAACGGATGACGTCATATAGAATTACGCCATGACGTATAACGTCATATGGTATTACGTCACAACGTATAACGTCATATAGTATTGTGTCATGACGTTCAACGTTATATGTTATTGTGTAATAACGTATAACGTCACAAAGTAATTCGTGATAACGTATAGCGATATATTGTATTGCGCCATAACGTATAACGTCACATAGTATTACGTCATATCGTATGACGTCATATAGTATTGCGTCATAACGTATAACGTCACATAGAACTAAGCCACAACGAATGACGTCATATAGAATAACGTCATATAGAATTACGTCATAAAGCACAACGTCACATAGTAATACGTCATAACGTATAACGTCACATAGTATTACGTCATAACGTATAGCGCTATAATGTATAGCGTCATAACTAATAACGTCACATAGTACTACGTCATAACGGATGACGTCATATAGTATTGCGTCATAACGTATAACGTCATATAGTATTGCGTCATGACGTACAACGTTTCAGAGTATTACGTCATAACGTATAACGTCTAATATAATTATCTCATAACGTATAACATCACATAGTAATACGTCATAACGTAGAATGTCATGTAGTATTGCGTCATGACGTATAACGTGATATAGAGTAACGTCATAACGTATAACGTTATATGGTATAACGTTATATGGTATAACGTAATAATGTTGAACGTTGTACAGTATTAAGGTATAACGTATAACGTCACATAGTATCACTTCGTAACGGATGATGTCATATAGTATTACGTCATGACGTATAACGTCATATAGAAGAACGTCATAACGTACAACGTCACATAGTAATACGCCATAACGTATAATGTCATGTAATATTCCGCCATGACGTATAACGTCATATTGAATTACGTCATCACGTATAACGTCATATTAAATTACGTCATAACGTATAACGTCACATAGTTCTACGTCAGAACGGATGACGTCATATAGAATTACGCCATGACGTATAACGTCACATAGTAATACGTCATAACGTATAGCGCTATATTGTATTGCGTCATAACGCATAACGTCACATAGTATTGCGTCATTCCGAATGACGTCATATAATATTGCGTCATAACGTATAACGTCACATAGTAATACGCCATAACGTATAATGGCATATAGTATTGCGTCATTCCGAATGACGTCATATAATATTGCGCCATGACGTATAACGTCATATAGTATTACGTCATAACGTATAACGTCATATAGTATTGTGTCATGACGTTCAACGTTATATGTTATTGTGTAATAACGTATAACGTCACAAAGTAATTCGTCATAACGTATAGCGCTATATTGTATTGCGCCATAACGTATAACGTCACATAGTATTACGTCATAACGTATGACGTCATATAGTATTGCGTCATAACGTATAACGTCACATAGAACTAAGCCACAACGAATGACGTCATATAGGATAACGTTATGACGTATAACGTCATATAGAATTACGTCATAAAGCACAACGTCACATAGTAATACGTCATAACGTATAATGTCATGTAGTATTAAGGTATAACGTATAACGTCACACAGTAATACGTCTTGATGTACAACGTTATATTGTGTGACGTCGTAACGTATAACGTCACACAGTTTCACGTCATGACGTATAACGTTAAATTGTGTGACGTCATAACGTATAACGTCATATCGAATTACGGTACAACGTATAACGTTATATTGTGTGACGTCATAACGTATAACGTCATATAGAATTACGGTACAACGTATAACGTCATATAGTATTGCGCCATAGCGTATAACGTCATATAGTATTACGTCATAACGTATAACGGCTTATAGTATTGCGTCATTCCGATTGACGTCATATAATATTGCGTCATAACGTATAACGTCACACATTAATACGCCATAACGTATAACGTCATATGGAATTACGGTTTAACGTATACCATCACATAGTTATACGTCTTAACATATAGCGCTATATAGTATAGCGTCATAACGTATAACGTCACATAGTACTACGTCATAACTGATGACGTCATATAGTATTGCGTCATAACGTATAACGTCATATAGTATTGCGTCATGACGAACAACGATATATTTCAATGTGTAATAACGTATAACGTCACATAGTAATACACCATAACGTATAACGTCATATAGTATTGCGTCATTCCGAATGACGTCATATAATATTGCGCCATGACGTATAACGTCATATAGTAATACGTCATAACGTATAACGTCATATAGTATTGACAACGTCACATAGTAATACGTCATAACGTATAATGTCATGTAGTATTAAGGTATAACGTATAACGTCACATTGTAATACGTCATGACGTATAACGTTATATTGTGTGACGTCATAACGTATAACGTCATATAGAATTACGTTACAACGTAGAACCTCATATAGTATTGCGCAAGGACGGATAACGTTATAAAGTATAACGTCATAACGTATAACGTCATATAGTATTGCGTCAGTCCGAATGACGTCATATAATATTGCGTCATAACGTATAACGTCACATAGTAATACGTCACAACGTATAAGGTCATATAGAATTACGGTTTAACGAATACCGTCACATAGTTATACGTCATGACGTATAACGATATATTGTGTGACGTCATAACGTATAACATCATATAGAATTACGTTACAACGTATAACCTCATATAGTATTACGTCATGACGTATAACGTTATATGGTATTGCGTAATAACGTATAACGACATATAGTATTACGCCATAACGTATAACGTCACATAGTACTACGTCATAACGGATGACGTCATATAGAAATACGTCATGACGTATAACGTTCTTTAGTATTGCGCCATGACGTGTAGCGTCACATAGTACTACGCCACAACGGATGACGTCATATAGTATTACGTCATAACGCACGTCACATAGTAATACGTCATATCTTATAATGTCATGTAGTATTAAGGTAGAACGTATAACGTCACACAGCAATACGTCTTGACGCATAACGTTATATTGTGTGACGCAGTAACGTATAACGTCATATAGAATTACGGTACAACTTATAACGTCATATAGTGTTGCGGCATGCCGTATAACGTCATAGTATTACGTCATAACGTATAACGTCATATAGTATTTCGTCATGACGTAAACGTTATATGTTATTGCGTAATAACGTATAACGTCATACAATATTGCGTCAGAACGGTTGACATCATAAAGAATTACGTCATGACGTATAACGTCGTATAGTATTACGGTAGAACGTATAACATCATATAGTATTGCGCCATGACGTATAACGTTATAAAGTATATCGTCATAATGTATAACGTCATATAGTATTACGTCATAACGTATAACGTCATATAGTATATCGACATGACGATTAACGTTATATGGTATTGCGTAATAACGTATAACGACACATAGTACTACTCCACAACGGATGACATCATATAGAATTACGTCATTACGTATAACGTTATATAGAATTACGTCATAACGTATAGCACTATATTGTATAGCGTCATAACGTATAACGTCACATAGTACTACGTCATAACGGATGACGTCATATAGTATTGCGTCATGACGTATAACGTGATATAGAGTAACGTCATAATGTATAACGTTATATGGTATAACGTTATATGGTATAACGTAATAATGTTGAACGTTGTACAGTATTAAGGTATAACGTATAACGTCACATAGTATTACTTCGTAATACTATGATGATGATGTCATATAGTATTACGTCATGACGTATAACGTCATATAGAAGAACGTCATAACGTACAATGTCACATAGTAATACGCCATAACGTATAATGCCATGTAGTATTCCGCCATGACGTATAACGTCATATTGAATTACGTCACAACGTATAACGTCATATTAAATTACGTCATAACGTATAACGTCACATAGTTCTACGTCAGAACGGATGACGTCATATAGAATTACGCCATGACGTATAACGTCACATAGTAATACGTCATAACGTATAGCGCTATATTGTATTGCGTCATAACGCATAACGTCACATAGTATTGCGTCATTCCGAATGACGTCATATAATATTGCGTCATAACGTATAACGTCACATAGTAATACGCCATAACGTATAATGGCATATAGTATTGCGTCACTCCGAATGACGTCATATAATATTGCGCCATGACGTATAACGTCATATAGTATTACGTCATAACGTATAACGTCATCTAGTATTGTGTCATGACGTTCAACGTTATATGTTATTGTGTAATAACGTATAACGTCACAAAGTAATTCGTCATAACGTATAGCGCTACATTGTATTGCGCCATAACGTATAACGTCACATAGTATTACGTCATAACGTATGACGTCATATAGTATTGCGTCATAACGTATAACGTCACATAGAACTAAGCCACAACGAATGACGTCATATAGGATAACGTCATGACGTATAACGTCATACAGAATTACGTCATAACGTACAACGTCACATAGTAATACATCATAACGTATAATGTCATGTAGTATTAAGGTATAACGTATAACGTCACATAGTAATACGTCATGACGTATAACGTTATATTGTGTGACGTCATAACGTATAACGTCACATAGTAATACGTCATAACGTATAGCGCTATATTGTATAGCGTCATAACGTATAGCGTCACATAGTCACATAGAATTACGTCATGACGTATAACGTCCTACAGAATTACGTCATAACGCACAACGTCACAGAGTAATACGCCATAACGTACAATGTCATGTAGTACTAAGGTATAACGTATAACGTTACATAGTAATACGTCATAACATATAGCGCTATATGGTATTGCGTCATAACGTATAACGTCACATAGTAATACGTCATATCGTATAGCGCTATATTGTATTACGTCATGACGTATGACGTCGTATAGTATTGCGTCCTGACGTACAACGTTATGTGTTATTGTGAAATAACGTATTACGTCACATAGTAATACGTCAAAACGTATAGCGCTATATAGTATGGCGTCATAACGTATAACGTCACATAGTACTACGTCATAACGGATGACGTCATATAGTATTGCGTCATAACGTATAACGTCACATGGTATTACGTCATAACGTATAGCGCTATATTGTATAGCGTCATAACGTATAACGTCACATAGTACTACGTCATAACGGATGACGTCATATAGTATTGCGTCATAACGTATAACGTCATATAGTATTGCGTCATGACGTACAACGTTTCAGAGTATTACGTCATAACGTATAGCGTCATATATAATTATCTCATAACGTATAACATCACATAGTAATACGTCATAACGTAGAATGTCATGTAGTATTGCGTCATGACGTATAACGTGATATAGAATTACGTCATGACGTATAACGTCATATAGAATTATGTCATGACGTACAACGTCATTCAGAATTACGTCATAACGTACAATGTAACATAGTAACACGTCATAACGTATAATGTCATGTAGTATTAAGGTATAACGTATAACGTCACATAGTAATACGTCATAACGTACAGCGCTATATTGTATAGCGTTATAACGTATAACGTCAGCTACTACTACGCCACAACGGATGACGTCATATAGACTTACGTCATGACGTATAACGTCATACAGAATTACGTCATAACGTACAACGTCACATAGTAATACGTCATAACGTATAATGTCATGTAGTATTAATTTATAACGTATAAAGTCACATAGTACTACGCCACAACGGATGACGTCATATAGCATTACGTCATGTCGTATAGCGTCATATAGAATTACGTCATAACGTACATCGTAACATTGTAATACGTCATAACTTATAATGTCATGTAGGATTAAGGTATAACGTATAACGTCACATAGTAATACGTCAGGACGTACAACGTTATATGTTTTTGTGTAATAACGTATAACGTCACATAGTAATACGTCATAACATATAGCGCTATATTGTATTACGTCATAACGTATAACGTCACAAGGTAATACGTCATAACGTATAACGTCATATAGAATTACTGTTTAACGTATGCCGTCACATAGTTATACGTCACAACGTTTGGCGGTATATTGTATTGAGTCATAACGTATAACGTCATTTAGTATTGCATCATGACGTACAACGTTGTATGTAATTGTGTAATAACGTATAACGTCACATACTAATACGTCATAACGTGTAGCGCTATATTGTATTACGTCATAACGTATAACGTCATATAGTATTGCGTCATGACGTACAACGTTATATGTTATTGCGTAATAACGTATAACGTCATACAATATTAAGTCAGAACGGTTGACATCATAAAGAATTACGTCATGACGTATAACGTCGTATAGTATTACGGTACAACGTATAACGTCATATAGTATTGCGCCATGACGTATAACGTTATAAAGTATATCGTCATAACGTATTACGGCATATAGTATTACGTCATAACGTATAACGTCATATAGTATTGCGTCATTCCGAATGACGTCATATAATATTGCGTCATAACGTATAACGTCACATAGTACTACGTCATAACGGATGACGTCATATAGAAATACGTCATGACGTATAACGTCATATAGAATTACGTCATAACGTACAACGGCACATAGTAATACATCATAACGTATAATGTCATGTAGTATTAAGGTATAACGTATAACGTCACACAGTAATACGTCATGATGTATAACGTTATATTGTGTGACGTCGTAACGTATAACGTCATATAGAATTACGGTACAACGTATAACGTCATATAGTATTGCGCCATGACGTATAACGTTATATGGTATTGCATAATAACGTATAACGTCATATAGTATTACGTCATGACGTACAACGTTTCAGAGTATTACGTCATAACTTATAACGTCACATATTAATACGCCATAACGTATAACGTCATATGGAATTACGGTTTAACGTATACCGTCACATAGTTATACGTCTTAACATATAGCGCTATACAGAATAGCGTCATAACGTATAACGTCATATAGTATTGCGTCATGACGTACAACGTTTCAGAGTATTACGTCATAACGTATAACGTCATATATAATTATCTCATAACCTATAACATCACATAGTAATACGTCATAACGTAGAATGTCATGTAGTATTGCGTCATGACGTATAACGTGATATGGAGTTACGTCATAACGTATAACGTTATATGGTATAACGTTATATGGTATAACGTAATAATGTTGAACGTTGTACAGTATTAAGGAATAACGTATAACGTCACATAGTATTACTTCGTAACGGATGATGTCATATAGTATTACGTCATGACGTATAACGTCATATAGAATAACGTCATAACGTATAACGTCACATAGTTCTACGTCAGAACGGATGACGTCATATAGAATTACGCCATGACGTATAACGTCACATAGTAATACGTCATAACGTATAGCGCTATATTGTATTGCGTCATAACGGATAACGTCACATAGTATTGTGTCATTCCGAATGACGTCATATAATATTGCGTCATAACGTATAACGTCACATAGTAATACGCCATAACGTATAACGTCATATAGTATTGCGTCATGACGAACAACGTTATATTTTAATGTGTAATAACGTATAACGTAACATAGTAATACGCCATAACGTATAGCGCTATATTGTATTGCGCCATAACGTATAACGTCACATAGTATTACGTCATAACGTATGACGTCATATAGTATTGCGTCATAACGTATAACGTCACATAGAACTAAGCCACAACGAATGACGTCATATAGAATAACGTCATATAGAATTACGTCATAACGTACAACGTCACATAGTAACACGTCATAACGTATAATGTCATGTAGTATTAAGGTATAACGTATAACGTCACATAGTAACACGTCATGACGTATAACGTTATATTGTGTGACGTCATAACGTATAACGTCACATAGTAATACGTCATAACGTATAGCGCTATATTGTATAGCGTCATAACGTATAGCGTCACATAGTCTCATAGAATTACGTCATGACGTATAACGTCGTACAGAATTACGTCATAACGCACAACGTCACAGAGTAATACGCCATAACGTACAATGTCATGTAGTACTAAGGTATAACGTATAACGTCACATAGTAATATGTCATAACGTATAGCGCTATGTAGTATGGCGTCATAACGTATAACGTCACATACTACTACATCATAACGGATGACGTCGTATAGTATTGCGTCATAACGTATAACGTCACATAGTATTGCGTCATGACGTACAACGTTTCAGAGTATTACGTCATAACGTATAACGTCATATATAATTATCTCATAACGTATAACGTCATACAGAATTACGTCATAACGCACAACGTCACATAGTAATACGTCATAACGTATAATGTCATGTAGTATTAAGGTATAACGTATAACGTCACATAGTAATACGTCATGACGTATAACGTTATATTGTGTGACGTCATAACGTATAACGTCACATAGTAATACGTCATAACGTATAGCGCTATGTAGTATGGCGTCATAACGTATAACGTCACATAGTACTACATCATAACGGATGACGTCATATAGTATTGCGTCATAACGTATAACGTCATATAGTATTGCGTCATGACGTACAACGTTTCAGAGTATTACGTCATAACGTATAACGTCATATATAATTATCTCATAACGTATAACATCACATAGTAATACGTCATACCGTAGAAAGTCATGTAGTATTGCGTCATGACGTATAACGTGATATAGAGTTACGTCATAACGTATAACGTTATATGGTATAACGTTATATGGTATAACGTAATAATGTTGAACGTTGCACAGTATTAAGGAATAACGTATAACGTCACATAGTATTACTTCGTAACGGATGATGTCATATAGTATTACGTCATGACGTATAACGTCATATAGAATAACGTCATAACGTATAACGTCACATAGTAATACGCCATAACGTATAATGTCATGTAGTATTCCGCCATGACGTATAACGTCATATTGAATTACGTCATAACGTATAACGTCATATTAAATTACGTCATTACGTATAACGTCACATAGTTCTACGTCAGAACGGATGACGTCATATAGAATTACGCCATGACGTATAACGTCACATAGTAATACGCCATGACGTATAGCGCTATATTGTATTGCGTCATAACGGATAACGTCTCATAGTATTGTGTCATTCCGAATGACGTCATATAATATTGCGTCATAACGTATAACGTCATATTGAATTACGTCATAACGTATAACGTCACACAGTTCTACGTCAGAACGGATGACGTCATATAGAATTACGCCATAACGTATAACGTCATATTGAATTACGTCATAACGTATAACGCCATATTAAATTACGTCATAACGTATAACGTCACATAGTTCTACGTCAGAACGGATGACGTCATATAGATTTACGCCATGACGTATAACGTCACATAGTAATACGTCATAACTTATAGCGCTATATTGTATTGCGTCATAACGCATAACGTCATATAGTATTGCGTCATTCCGAATGACGTCATATAATATTGCGTCATAACGTATAACGTCACATAGTAATACGCCATAACGTATAATGGCATATAGTATTGCGTCATTCCGAATGACGTCATATAATATTGCACCATGACGTATAACGTCATATAGTATTACGTCATAACGTATAACGTCGTATAGTATTGTGTCATGACGTTCAACGTTATATGTTATTGTGTAATAACGTATAACGTCACAAAGTAATTCGTCATAACGTATAGCGCTATATTGTATTGCGCCATAACGTATAACGTTACATAGTATTACGTCATAACGTATGACGTCATATAGTATTGCGTCATAACGTATAACGTCATATAGTATTGCGTCATGACGTACAACGTTTCAGAGTATTACGTCATAACGTATGACGTCATATAGTATTGCGTCATAACGTATAACGTCACATAGAACTAAGCCACAACGAATGACGTCATATAGTATAACGTCATGACGTATAACGTCATATAGAATTACGTCATAAAGCAGAACGTCACATAGTAATACGTCATAACGTATAATGTCATGTAGTATTAAGGTATAACGTATAACGTCACACAGTAATACGTCATGATGTATAACGCTATATTGTGTGACGTCGTAACGTATAACGTCATATAGAATTACGGTACAACGTATAACGTCATATAGTATTGCGCCATGACGTATAACGTTATATGGTATTGCGTAATAACGTGTAACGTCATATAACATTGCGTCAGAACGGATGACGTCATAAAGAATTACGTCATGACGTGTAACGTTATACGGTATTGCGTAATAACGCATAACGTCACATAGTACTACGCCACAACGGATGACGTACTACAGAATTACCTCATAACGTATAACATCACATAGTAATACGTCATAACGTAGAATGTCATGTAGTATTGCGTCATGACGTATAACGTTATATAGAGTTACGTCATAACGTATAACGTTATATGGTATAACGTAATAATGTTGAACGTTGTACAGTATTAAGGTATAACGTATAACGTCACATAGTAATACGTCATAACGTATAATGTCATGTAGTATTAATTTATAACGTATAACGTCACATAGTAATACGTCATAACGTATAGCGCTGTATTGTATTGCGTCATAACGGATAACGTCACATAGTATTGCATCATTCCGAATGACGTCATACAATATTGCGTCATAACGTATAACGTCACATAGTATTACTTCGTAACGGATGATATCATATAGTATTACGTCATGACGTATAACGTCATATAGAATATCGTCATAACGTATAACGTCACATAGCAATACGTCATAACGTATAATGTCATGTAGTATTAATTTATAACGTATAACGTCATATAGTATTACGTCATAACGTATAACGTCATATAGTATTGTGTCATGACGTTCAACGTTATATGTTATTGTGTAATAACGTATAACGTCTCAAAGTAATTCGTCATAACGTATAGCGCTATATTGTATTGCGCCATAACGTATAACGTCACATAGTATTACGTCATAACGTATGACGTCATATAGGATTGCGTCATAACGTATAACGTCACATAGAACTAAGCCACAACGAATGACGTCATATAGAACAACGTCAAGACGTATAACGTCATATAGAATTACGGTACAACGTATAACGTCATATAGTATTGCGCCATGGCGTATAACGACATATAGTATTACGTCATAACGTATAACGGCTTATAGTATTGCGTCATGACGTACAACGTTTCAGAGTATTACGTCATAACGTATAACGTCATATATAATTATCTCATAACGTATAACATCACATAGTAATACGTCATAACGTAGAATGTCATGTAGTATTGCGTCATGACGTATAACGTGATATAGAGTTACGTCATAACGTATAACGTTATATGGTATAACGTTATATGGTATAACGTAATAATGTTGAACGTTGTACAGTATTAAGGAATAACGTACAACGTCACATAGTATTACTTCGTAACGGATGATGTCATATAGTATTACGTCATGACGTATAACGTCATATAGAATAACGTCATAACGTATAACGTCACATAGTAATACGCCATAACGTATAATGTCATGTAGTATTCCGCCATGACGTATAACGTCACATAGTAATACGTCATAACGTATAGCGCTATATTGTATTGCGTCATAACGGATAACGTCACATAGTATGGTGTCATTCCGAATGACGTCATATAATATTGTGTCATAACGTATAACGTCACATAGTAATACGTCATAACGTATGACGTCATATAGTATTGCGTCATAACGTATAACGTCACATAGCACTAAGCCACAACGAATGACGTCATATAGAATAACGTCATATAGAATTACGTCATAAAGCACAACGTCACATAGTAATACGTCATAACGTATAATGTCATGTAGTATTGAGGTATAACGTATAAAGTCATATAGTATTGCGCCATGGCGTATAACGTCATATAGTATTACGTCATAACGTATAACGGCTTATAGTATTGCGTCATTCCGATTGACGTCATATAATATTGCGTCATAACGCATAACGTCACATATTAATACGCCATAACGTATAACGTCATATGGAATTACGGTTTAACGTATACCATCACATAGTTATACGTCTTAACATATAGCGCTATATAGTATAGCGTCATAACGCATAACGACACATAGTACTACGCCACAACGGATGACGTACGACAGAATTACGTCATGACGTATAACGTCATATAGTATTACGTCATGACGTACAACGCTCCAGAGTATTACGTCATAACTTATAACGTCACATAGTAATACGTCATAACGTATAATGTCATGTAGTATTAAGGTATAACGTATATCGTCCCATAGTAACACGTCATGACGTATAACGTTAAATTGTCTGACGTAATAACGTATAACGTCATATAGAATTACGGTACAACGTATAACGTCACATAGTTCTACGTCAGAACGGATGACGTCATATAGAATTACGCCATGACGAATAACGTCACATAGTAATACGTCATAACGTATAACGTCATATAGTATTGTGTCATGACGTTCAACGTTATATGTTATTGTGTAATAACGTATAACGTCACGTAGTAATACGTCATAACGTATAGCGCTATATGGTATAGCGTCACAACGTATAACGTCACATAGTACTACGTCATAACGGATGACGTCATATAGAATTACGTCATGACGTATAACGTCATACAGAATTACGTCATAACGTGCAACGTCACATAGTAATACGTCATAACGTATAATGTCATGTAGTATTAAGGTATAACGTATAACGTCACATAGTAATACGTCATGACGTATAACGTTATATTGTGTGACGTCATAACGTATAACGTCACATAGTAATACGTCATAACGTATAGCGCTATATTGTATAGCGTCATAACGTATAGCGTCACATAGTCACATAGAATTACGTCATGACGTATAACGTCGTACAGAATTACGTCATAACGCACAACGTCACAGAGTAATACGCCATAACGTACAATGTCATGTAGTACTAAGGTATAACGTATAACGTCACATAGTAATACGTCATAACATATAGCGCTATATGGTATTGCGTCATAACGTATAACGTCACATAGTAATACGCCATAACGTATAACGTCATATAGTATTGCGTCATGACGAACAACGTTATATTTTAATGTGTAATAACGTATAACGTAACATAGTAATACGCCATAACGTATAACGTCATATAGTATTGCGTCATTCCGAATGACGTCATATAATATTGCGTCATAACGTATAACGTCACATATTAATACGCCATAACGTATAACGTCATATGGAATTACGGTTTAACGTATACCATCACATAGTTATACGTCTTAACATATAGCGCTATATAGTATAGCGTCATAAGGTATAACGTCACATAGTACTACGTCATAACGGATGACGTCATATAGTATTGCGTCATAACGTATAACGTCATATAGTATTGCGTCATGACGAACAAAGTTATATTTTAATGTGTAATAACGTATAACGTAACAAGGTAATACGCCATAACGTATAATGTCATGTAGTATTAATTTATAACGTATAACGTCACATAGTAATACCTCATAACGTATAGCGCTATATTGTATTGCCTCATAACGGATAACGTCACATAGTATTGCGTCATTCCGAATGACGTCATATAGTATTCCGTCATGACGTATAACGTCATATTGAATTACGTCATAACGTATAACGTCATATTGAATTACGTCATAACGTATAACGTCACATAGTTCTACGTCAGAACGGATGACGTCATATAGAATTACGTCATGACGTATAACGTCATACACAATTACGTCATAACGCACAACGTCACTGAGTTATACGTCATAACGTATAATGTCATGCAATATTAAGGTATAACGTATAACGTCACATAGTAATACGTCATGACGTATAACGTTATATTGTGTGACGTCGTAACGTATAACGTCATATAGAATTACGGTACAACGTATAACGTCATATAGTATTGCGCCATGACGTATAACGTTATATGGTATTGCGTAATAACGTATAACGTCATATAATATTGTGTCAGAACGGATGACGTCATAAACAATTACGTCATGACGTGTAACGTTATATGGTATTGCGTAATAACGCATAACGACACATAGTACTACGTCATAACGGATGACGTCATATAGAATTACGTCATGACGTATAACGTCATACAGAATTACGTCATAACGTGCAACGTCACATAGTAATACGTCATAACGTATAATGTCATGTAGTATTAAGGTATAACGTATAACGTCACATAGTAATACGTCATGACGTATAACGTTATATTGTGTGACGTTGTCACACACTCAAGGAATCATCTGATTAGTAAATAAATAGACCGAACACTCTAAAGGCCACACCCGTTGAAACAATGGATTAACGAGACCCCCTCCAAAGGGACTAGATCCTCGGTAGAGCGACCTTCCAAAACGAGCGTAAATACAGTCTATTGTGATACTTCGAATCTATCCGTTGTAACCGTTACTCAGTTGGATTTTCTATAATAAATTTGATCTTTGCGTATCAAATTCTATTTTCTTCACCCTATTTGTGAAAGAATCGTTTCATTCGTGCCGCGGCGCGAGGATATCTTTTGCGATTTGTTAATTTCGCGATCTTTTGTGCCTCCGACGTGACAACGTCATAACGTATAACGTCACATAGTAATACGTCATAACGTATAGCGCTATATTGTATAGCGTCATAACGTATAGCGTCACATAGTCACATAGAATTACGTCATGACGTATAACGTCGTACAGAATTACGTCATAACGCACAACGTCACAGAGTAATACGCCATAACGTACAATGTCATGTAGTACTAAGGTATAACGTATAACGTCACATAGTAATACGTCATAACATATAGCGCTATATGGTATTGCGTCATAACGTATAACGTCACATAGTAATACGTCATAACGTATAGCGCTATATTGTATTGCGTCATAACGGATAACGTCACATAGTATTGTGTCATTCCGAATGACGTCATATAATATTGCGTCATAACGTATAACGTCACATAGTAATACGCCATAACGTATAACGTCATATAGTATTGCGTCATGACGAACAACGTTATATTTTAATGTGTAATAACGTATAACGTAACATAGTAATACGCCATAACGTATAACGTCATATAGTATTGCGTCATTCCGAATGACGTCATATAATATTGCGCCATGACGTATAACGTCATATAGTATTACGTCATAACGTATAACGTCATATAGTATTGTGTCATGACGTTCAACGTTATATGTTATTGTGTAATAACGTATAACGTCACAAAGTAATTCGTCATAACGTATAGCGCTATATTGTATTGCGCCATAACGTATAACGTCACATAGTATTACGTCATAACGTATGACGTCATATAGTATTGCGTCATAACGTATAACGTCACATAGCACTAAGCCACAACGAATGACGTCATATAGAATAACGTCGTACAGAATTACGTCATAACGGACAACGTCACAGAGTAATACGCCATAACGTACAATGTCATGTAGTACTAAGGTATAACGTATAACGTCACATAGTAATACGTCATAACATATAGCGCTATATGGTATTGCGTCATAACGTATAACGTCACATAGTAATACGCCATAACGTATAACGTCATATAGTATTGCGTCATGACGAACAACGTTATATTTTAATGTGTAATAACGTATAACGTAACATAGTAATACGCCATAACGTATAACGTCATATAGTATTGCGTCATTCCGAATGACGTCATATAATATTGCGTCATAACGTATAACGTCACATATTAATACGCCATAACGTATAACGTCATATGGAATTACGGTTTAACGTATACCATCACATAGTTATACGTCTTAACATATAGCGCTATATAGTATAGCGTCATAAGGTATAACGTCACATAGTACTACGTCATAACGGATGACGTCATATAGTATTGCGTCATAACGTATAACGTCATATAGTATTGCGTCATGACGAACAAAGTTATATTTTAATGTGTAATAACGTATAACGTAACAAGGTAATACGCCATAACGTATAATGTCATGTAGCATTAATTTATAACGTATAACGTCACATAGTAATACCTCATAACGTATAGCGCTATATTGTATTGCCTCATAACGGATAACGTCACAGAGTATTGCGTCATTCCGAATGACGTCATATAGTATTCCGTCATGACGTATAACGTCATATTGAATTACGTCATAACGTATAACGTCATATTGAATTACGTCATAACGTATAACGTCACATAGTTCTACATCAGAACGGATGACGTCATATAGAATTACGTCATGACGTATAACGTCATACACAATTACGTCATAACGCACAACGTCACAGAGTTATACGTCATAACGTATAATGTCATGCAATATTAAGGTATAACGTATAACGTCACATAGTAATACGTCATGACGTATAACGTTATATTGTGTTACGTCATAACGTATAACGTCATATAGAATTACGTTAAAACGTATAACGTCATAAAGAATTACGTCATGACGTGTAACGTTATATGGTATTGACGTAATAACGCATAACGTCACATAGTAATACGTCATAACATATAGCGCTATATTGAATTGCGCGATAACGTATAACGTCACATAGTATTACGTCATAACATATGACGTCATATAATATTGCGTCATAACGTATAACGTCACATAGTAATACGCCACAACGGATGACGTCATATAGAATTACGTCATGACGTACAGCGTCATACAGAATTACGTCATAACGTACAATGTAACATAGTAACACGTCATAACGTATAATGTCATGTAGTATTAAGGTAGAACGTATAACGTCACACAGTAATACGTCTTGACGCATAACGTTATATTGTGTGACGTAATAACGTATAACGTCATATAGAATTACGGTACAACGTATAACGTCACATAGTTCTACGTCAGAACGGATGACGTCATATAGAATTACGCCATGACGTATAACGGCACATAGTAATACGTCATAACGTATAACGTCATATAGTATTGCGCCATGACGTATAACGTTATGTGTTATTGTGTACAAAGGTATAACGTCACATAGTACTACGCCACAACGGATGACGTCATATAGTATTACGTCATAACGCACGTCATATAGTAATACGTCATATCTTATAATGTCATGTAGTATTAAGGTAGAACGTATAACGTCACACAGTAATACGTCTTGACGCATAACGTTATATTGTGTGACGTAATAACGTATAACGTAACATAGTAATACGCCATAACGTATAACGTCATATGGTATTGCGTCATTCCGAATGACGTCATATAATATTGCGCCATGACGTATAACGTCATATAGTATTACGTCATAACGTATAACGTCATATAGTATTGTGTCATAACGTTCAACGTTATATGTTATTGTGTAATAACGTATAACGTCACAAAGTAATTCGTCATAACGTATAGCGCTATATTGTATTGCGCCATAACGTATAACGTCACATAGTATTACGTCATAACGTATGACGTCATATAGTATTGCGTCATAAAGTATAACGTCACATAGAACTAAGCCACAACGAATGACGTCATATAGAATAACGTCATATAGAATTACGTCATAAAGCACAACGTCACATAGTAATACGTCATAACGTATAATGTCATGTAGTATTGAGGTATATCGTATAACGTCATATAGTATTGCGCCATGGCGTATAACGTCATATAGTATTACGTCATAACGTATAACGGCTTATAGTATTGCGTCATTCCGATTGACGTCATATAATATTGCGTCATAACGTATAACGTCACATATTAATACGCCATAACGTATAACGTCATATGGAATTACGGTTTAACGTATACCATCACATAGTTATACGTCTTAACATATAGCGCTATATAGTATAGCGTCATAACGTATAACGTCACATAGTTCTACGTCAGAACGGATGACGTCATATAGAATTACGTCATGACGTATAACGTCATACACAATTAAGTCATAACGCACAACGTCACTGAGTTATACGTCATAACGTATAATGTCATGCAGTGGTAAGGTATAACGTATAACGTCACATAGTAATACTTCATGACGTATAACGTTATATTATGTGACGTCGTAACGTATAACGTCATATAGAATTACGGTACAACGTATAACGTCATATAGTATTGCGCCATGACGTATAACGTTATATGGTATTGCGTCATGACGTAAAACGTCGTATAGAATTACGTCATAACGTATAACGTCATACAGAATTACGTCATAACGTATAACGTCATATAGAATTACGGTACAACGTATAACGTCATATAGTATTGCGCGAGGACGTATAACGTTATAAAGTATAACGTCATAACGCATAACGTCATATAGTATTACGTCATAACGTAAAACGTCATATAGCATTGCGCCATGACGTACAACGTTATATGTTATTGTGTTATAACGTATAACGTCACAAGGTAATACGCCATAACGTATAATGTCATGTAGTATTTATTTATAACGTATAACGTCACATAGTAATACGTCATGACGTATAGCGCTATATTGTATTGCGTCATAACGGATAACGTCACATAGTATTGCGTCATTCCGAATGACGTCATATAGTATTCCGCCATGACGTATAACGTCATATTGAATTACGTCATAACGTATAACGTCATATTGAATTACGTCATAACGTATAACGTCACACAGTTCTACGTCAGAATGGATGACATCATATAGAATGACGCCATGACGTATAACGTCATAGTGAATTACGTTATAACGTATAACGTCATATAGTATTGCGCCATGACGTATAACGTTATGTGTTATTGTGTAAAAAGGTATAACGTCACATAGTACTACGCCACAACGGATGACGTCATATAGTATTACGTCATAACGCACTCACATAGTAATACGTCATATCTTATAAAGTCATGTAGTATTAAGGTAGAACGTATAACGTCACACAGTAATACGTCTTGACGCATAACGTTATATTGTGTGACGTAATAACGTATAACGTCATATAGAATTACGGTACAACGTATAACGTCACATAGTTCTACGTCAGAACGGATGACGTCATATAGAATGACGCCATGACGTATAACGGCACATAGTAATACGTCATAACGTATAACATCATATAGTATTGCGTCATGACGTATAACGTCATATAGTAATGCGTCATAACGTATATCGTCATATAGTATTGCGTCATTCCGAATGACGTCATATAATATTGCGTCATAACGTATAACGTCAAATTGTAATACGTCATAACGTATAATGTCATGTAGTAATAAGGTAGAACGTATAACGTCACATTGTAATACGTCATAACATATAGCGCTATATTGAATTGCGCGATAACGTATAACGTCACATGGTATTACGTCATAACGTATGACGTCATATAATATTGCGTCATAACGTATAACGTCACATCGTAATACTCCACAACGGATGACGTCATATAGAATTACGTCATGACGTACAACGTCATACAGAATTACGTCATAACGTACAATGTAACTTAGTAATACGTCATAACGTATAATGTCATGTAGTATTAAGGTATAACGTATAACCTCACATAGTATTGCGCCAGGACGTATAACGATATAAAGTATAACGTCATAACGTATAACGTCATATAGTATTGCGTCAGTCCGAATGACGTCATATAATATTGCGTCATAACGTATAACGTCACATAGAAATACGTCACAAGGTGTAAGGTCATATAGAATATCGGTTTAACGTATACCGTCACATAGTTATACGTCATAACGTATAGCGCTATATTGTATTACGTCATGACGTATAACGTTATTTAGTATTGCGCCATGACGTACAACGTTATATGTTATTGTGTAATAACCTATAACGTCCCATAGTAATACGTCATAACGTATAGCGCTATATTGTATAGCATCATAACGTATAACGTCACATAGTAATACGTCACAACGTATAAGGTCATATAGAATATCGGTTTAACGTATACCGTCACATAGTTATACGTCATAACGTATAGCGCTATATCGTATTACGTCATGACGTATAACGTTATTTAGTATTGCGCCATGACGTACAACGTTATATGTTATTGTGTAATAACCTATAACGTCCCATAGTAATACGTCATAACGTATAGCGCTATATTGTATAGCGTCATAACGTATGACGTCACATAGTACTACGTCATAACGCATAATTTCATGTAGTATTAAGGTATAACGTATAACGTCACATAGTACTACGCCAAAACGGATGACGTCATATAGTATTACGTCATAACGCACGTCACATAGTAATACGTCATATCTTATAATGTCATGTAGTATTATGGAGGAACGTATAACGTCACACAGTAATACGTCTTGACGCATAACGTTATATTGTGTGACGTCATAACGTATAACGTCATATAGAATTACGGTACAACGTATAACGTCATATAGTATTGCGCCATGCCGTATAACGTCATAGTATTACGTCATAACGTTTAACGTCATATAGTATTGCGTCATGACGTACAACGTTATATGTTATTGTGTAATAACGTATAACGTCACAAAGTAATTCGTCATAACGTACAGCGCTATATTGTATAGCGTTATAACGTATAACGTCAGCTAGTACTACGCCACAACGGATGACGTCATATAGACTTACGTCATGACGTATAACGTCATATAGAATTACGTCATAACGTACAACGTCACATAGTAATACGTCATAACGTATAATGTCATGTTGTATTAATTTATAACGTATAAAGTCACATAGTACTACGTCATAACGTATGACGTCATATAGTATTGCGTCATAACGTATAGCGTCTCATAGTACTACGCCACAACGGATGACGTCATATAGTATTACGTCATGATGTATAACGTCATACAGAATTACGTCATGACGTATAGCGTCTCATAGGAATACGTCATAACGTATAACGTCATATAGAATTACGGTTTAACGTATACCGTCACAAAGTTATACGTCATAACGTATAGCGCTATATTGTATAGCGTCATAACGTATAACGTCATATAGAATTACGTCATAACGTATATCGTCATATAGTATTGCGCCATGACGTATAACATTATAAAGTACAATGTTATAACGTATAACGTCATATAGTATTGCGTCATTACGACTGACGTCATATAATATTGCGTCATAACGTATAACCTCACATAGTAATACGTTATAACGTGTAGCGCTATATTGTATTACGCCATGACGTATAACGTCATATTGAATTATTTCATAACGTATAACGTCATATAGAATTACGTCATAACGTATAACGTCATATAGTATTGCGCCATGACGTATAACATTATAAAGTATAATGTTATAACGTATAACGTCATATAGTATTGCGTCATTACGACTGACGTCATATAATATTGCGTCATAACGTATAACCTCACATAGTAATACGTTATAACGTATAGCGCTATATTGTATTACGCCATGACGTATAACGTCATATTGAATTATTTCATAACGTATAACGTCATATAGAATTACGTCATAACGTATAACGTCATATAGTATTGCGCCATGACGTATAACATTATAAAGTATAATGTTATAACGTATAACGTCATATAGTATTGCGTCATTACGACTGACGTCATATATTATTGCGTCATAACGTATAACCTCACATAGTAATACGTTATAACGTATAGCGCTATATTGTATTACGCCATGACGTATAACGTCATATTGAATTATTTCATAACGTATAACGTCATATAGAATTACGTCATAACGTATAACGTCATATAGTATTGCGACATGACGTATAACATTATAAAGTATAATGTTATAACGTATAACGTCATATAGAATTACGTCATAAAGTATGACGTCATATAGTATTGCGTCATAACGTATAGCGTCACATAGTAATACGTCATGACGTATAACGTCATATAGAGTTACGTCATAACGTACAACGTCATATAGTATTGCGCCATGACGTATAACGTTATAAAGTATAACGCCATAACGGATGACGTCATAAAGAATTACGTCATGACGTACAACGTTTCAGAGTATTACGTCATAACGTATAACGTCATAAATAATTACGTCATAACGTATGACTTCACATAGTAATACGTCAGAACGTAGAATGTCATGTAGTATTGCGTCATGACGTATAACGTCATATAGAATAACGTCATAACGTATAAAGTCATATAGAATTACGGTTTAACGTATACCGTTACATAGTTATACGCCATAACGTATAGCTCTATAATGTATTACGTCGTATCGTACAACGTCATATAGTATTGCGTCATGACGTAGAATGTCATGTAGTATTGCGTCATGACGTATAACGTCATATAGAATAACGTCATAACGTATAACATCACATAGTAATACGTCATAGCGCAGAATGTCATGTAGTATTGCGTCATAACGTACAACGTCACATAGTAATAAGTCATAACGTATAACGTCATACAGAATTACGGTTTAACGTATACCGTCACATAGATATACGCTATATCGTATAGCGGTATATTGTATTACGTCATAACGTATAACGTCATATAGTATTGCGTCATGACGTACAACGTTATATGTTATTGTGTAATAACGTATAACGTCGCAAAGTAATACGTCATGACGTATAACGTTATATGTTAGTGTGTAATAACGTACAACGTCACATAGTAATACGTCATAACGTATAGCGCTATATTGTATTGCGGCATAACGTATAACGTCACGTAGTATTACGTCATAACGTATGAGGTGATATAGTAATGCGTCATAACGTATAGCGTCACATAGTAATACGTCATCACGTTTGACGTCATATAGTATTGCGTCATAACGTACTACGTCACATAGTAATACGTCATAACGTATAACGTCATATAGAATTTCGGTTTAACGTATAACGTCATATAGTATTGCGTCATGACGTATAACGTTATGTGGTATTGCGTAATAACGTATAACGTCACATAGTATTACGTCATAACGTATAACGTCATATAGAATTACGGTTTAACGTATGCCGTCACATAGTTATACGTCATAAGGTATGGCGCTATATTTTATTGAGTCATAACGTATAACGTCACATAGTATTACGTCATAACGAATAGCGCTATATTGTATTGCGTCATAACGTATAACGTCACTTAGTGTTACGTCATATCGTATAGTGTCACATAGTATTACTTCGTAACGGAAGACGTCATATAGAAATAATTCATGACGTATAACGTCATATAGAATTACGTCATAACGTATAACGTTATATAGTATTGCGTCATTCCGAATGACGTCATATAATATTGCGCCATAACGTATAACGTCACATAGTAATACGCCATAACGTATAACGTCATATAGTATTGCGTCATTCCGTATGACGTCATATAGTATTGCGTCAAAACGTATAACATCACATAGTAATACGTCATAACGTATACTGTCATGTAGTATTAATTTCTAACTTATAACGTCACATAGTAATACCTCATAACTCATAGCGCTATATTGTATTGCGCCATAACGTATAACGTCACATAGTATTACGTCATAACGTATGACGTCATATAATATTGCGTCATAGCGTATAACGTCACATAGTACTACGCCACAAAGGATGAAGTCATATAGAATTCCGTCATGACGTACCACGTCATACAGAATTGCGTCATAACGTACAACATTTCAGAGTATTACGTGATAACGTATAACGTTATATATAATTACGCCATAACGTATAACTTCACATAGTAATACGTCATAGCGCAGAATGTCATGTAGTATTGCGTCATAACGTACAACGTCACATAGTAATAAGTCATAACGTATAACGTCATACAGAATTACGGTTTAACGTATACCGTCACATAGATATACGCTATATCGTATAGCGGTATATTGTATTACGTCATAACGTATAACGTCATATAGTATTGCGTCATGACGTACAACGTTATATGTTATTGTGTAATAACGTATAACGTCGCAAAGTAATACGTCATGACGTATAACGTTATATGTTAGTGTGTAATAACGTACAACGTCACATAGTAATACGTCATAACGTATAGCGCTATATTGTATTGCGGCATAACGTATAACGTCACGTAGTATTACGTCATAACGTATGAGGTGATATAGTAATGCGTCATAACGTATAGCGTCACATAGTAATACGTCATCACGTTTGACGTCATATAGTATTGCGTCATAACGTACTACGTCACATAGTAATACGTCATAACGTATAACGTCATACAGAATTACGGTTTAACGTATACCGTCACATAGTTATACGTCATAACGTATAGCGCTATATTGTGTGACATCATAATGTATAACGTCATATGGAATTACGGTACAACGTATAACGTCATATAGTATTGTGTCATGACGTATAACGTCATATAGAAGTACGTCCTAACGTATAACGTCATATAGAATTACGTCCTAACGTATAACGTCATATAGTATTGCGTCATGACGTATAACGTTATATGTTAGTGTGTAATAACGTACAACGTCACATAGTAATACGTCATAACGTATAGCGATATATTGTATAGCGTCATAATGTATAACGTCACATAGTGTTACGTCATAACGTATAACGTCATATAGAATTACGGTATAACGTATAACGTCATATAGTATTGGGCCATGACGTATAACGTTCTAAAGTATATCGTCATAACGTATAACGTCATATAGTATTACGTCATAACGTATAACGTCATATATATCGCTATAATGTATTACGTCATAACGTATAACGTCATATAGTATTGCGTCATGACGTATAACGTTATATGTTATTGTGTAATAACGTATAACGTCACATAGTACTACGTCATAACGGATGACGTCACATAAAATTACGGTTTAACGTATACCGTCACGTAATAATGCGTCTTAACGTATAGCGCTATATTGTATTACGTCATAACGTATGACGTCATATAGTATTGCGTCATAAGATATAACGTCACAACGTACTACGCCACAACGTATGACGTCATATAGAATTACGTCATAACGTATAACTTCACATAGTACTACGCCACAACGGATGACGTCATATAGAATTACGTCATAACGTATAACGTCATATAGTATTGCGCCATGACGTATAACGTTACAAAGTATAACGTCATAATGCATAACGTCATATAGAATTACGGTACAAAGTATAACGTCATATAGTATTGCGCCAGACGTATAACGTCACATACTAATACGGCGTAACGTATAGCGCTATATTGTATTGCGTCATAACGTTAAACGTCATATAATTTTGCGTCAGAACGGATGACGTCATAAAGAATTGCGTCATAACGTATAACGTCACGTAGTAATACGTCATGACGTATAACTTTATATTGTGTGCAGTCATAACGTATAACGTCATATAGAATTACGGTACAACGTATAACGTCATATAGTATTGCGCCATGACGTATAACGTCTTAAAGTATAACGTCATAACGTATAACCTCATATAGTATGGCGTCATTACGAATGACGTCATATGATATTACGTCATAACGTATAACGTCGCATAGTAATACGACATAACGTAGAACATCCTATAGAATTACGGTTTAACGTATACCGTCACATAGTTATACGTCATAACGTACAGCGCTATATTGTATTACGTCATAACGTAGAACGTCACATAGTATTGCGTCATGACGTATAACGTTATATGTTATTGTGTAATAAGGTATATCGTCACATAGTAACACGTCATAACGTATAGCGCTATATTGTATTGCGTCATAACGTATAACGTCACATAGTACTACGTCATAACGTATAACGTTATAAAGTGTAACGTCATAACGTATAACGTTATATAGTATTGCGTCGTAACGTATATCGTTATAAAGTACAACGTCATTACGTATATCGTCACATAGTAATACGTCATAACGTATAACGTCATATAGAATTACGGTTTAACGTATACCGTCACATGGTGATACGTCATAACGTACAGCGCTATATTGTATTACGTCATAACGTAGAACGTCATATAGTATTGCGTCATGACGTATAACGTTATATGTTATTGTGTAATAAGGTATAACGTCACATAGTAACACGTCATAACGTATAGCGCTATATTGTATTGCGTCATAACGTATAACGTCACATAGTACTACGTCATAACGCATAACGTTATAAAGTGTGACGTCATATAGTATTGCGTCATTCCGAATGACGTCATATAATATTACGTCATAACGTATAACGTCACGTAGCAATACTTCATAACGTAGAACGTCCTATAGAATTACGGTTTAACGTATACCGTCACATAGTTATACGTCATAACGTATAACGTCACGTAGCAATATTTCATAACGTAGAACGTCCTATAGAATTACGGTTTAACGTATACCGTCACATAGTTATACGTCATAACGTATAGCGCTATGTTGTATTACGTCATAACGTATAACTTCACATAGTACTGTGCCACAACGGATGACGTCATACAGAATTACGTCATTACGTATAACGTCACGTAGCAATACTTCATAACGTAGAACGTCCTATAGAATTACGGTTTAACGTATACCGTCACATAGTTATACGTCATAACGTATAACGTCACGTAGCAATATTTCATAACGTAGAACGTCCAATAGAGTTACGGTTTAACGTATACCGTCACACAGTATTCCGTCATAACGTATAACGTCACATAGTTCTACGTCAGAACGGATGACGTCATATAGAATTACGCCATGACATGTAACGTCATATTGAAATACGTCATAACGTACAACGTCATATAGTATTGCGTCGTAACGTATAACGTTATAAAGTATAACGTCATAACGTATATCGTCACATAGTAATACGTCATAACGTATAACGTCATATAGAATTACGGTTTAACGTATACCGTCACATAGTTATACGTCATAACGTATAGCGCTATATTGTATTATGTCATAACGTATAACGGCATATAGTATTGCGACATGACGTACAACGTTATATGTTATTGTGTAATAACGTATAACGTCACATAGTAATACGTCAAAACGTATAGCGCTATATTGTATAGCGTCATAACGTATAACGTCATATAGAATTACGTCATAACGTATAACGTCATATAGTATTGCGTCATGACGTATAACGTTATATGGTATTTTGTCATAACGTATAACGTCACATAGTTCTACGTCAGAACGGATGACGTCACATAGAATTACGCCATGACGTGTAACGTCATATTGAAATACGTCATAACGTACACCGTCAAATAGTATTGCGTCGTAACGTATAACGTTATAAAGTATATCGTCATAACGTATAACGTCATATAGAATTACGGTACAACGTATAACGACATATAGTATTGCGCCATGACGTATAACGTTATAAAGCATAACGTCATAACGCATAACGTCATATAGTATTGCGTCATTACGACTGACGTCATATAATATTGCGTCATAACGTATAACGTCTCATAGTAATACGTCATAACGTATAACGTCATATGGAATTACGGTTTAAAGTATACCGTCACATAGTTATTCGTCATAACGTATAAAGTCATATAGAATTACGGTTTAACGTATAACGTCACATAGTTATACGTCATAACGTATAGCGCTATATTGTATTACGTCATAACTTATAACGTCATATAGAATTACGGTACAACGTATAACGACATATAGTATTGCGCCATGACGTATAACGTTATAAAGCATAACGTCATAACGCATAACGTCATATAGAGTTACGGTTTAACGTATACCGTCACATACTATTCCGTCATAACGTATAACGTCACACAGTTCTACGTCATAACGTAGAACGTCATATAGTACTGCGCCATGATGTATAACGTTATAAAGTATAACGTCATAACGCATAACGCCATATAGAGTTACGGTTTAACGTATACCGTCACATAGTATTCCGACATAAAGTATAACGTCATATAGTATTTCGTCATGACGTATAACGTTATATGGTATTGCGTAATAACGTATAACGTCATATAGTAATCCGCCATGACGTATAACGTTATAATGCATAACGTCATATCGCATAACGTCATATAGAGTTACGGTTTAACGTATACTGTCACATAGTAATACGTCATAACGCATAGCGCTATATTGTATTGCGTCATAACGTGCAACGTCACATAGTATTACGCCATAACGAATAACATCACACAGTACTTCGTCAGAACGGATGACGTCATATATAATTACGCCATGACATATAACGTCATATAGAATTACGTCACAACGTATAACGTCATATAGTATTGCGCCATGACGTATAACGTTATAAAGTATAACGTCATAACGTATAACGTCATATAGTATTGCATCATGACGTACAACGTTATATGATATTGTGTAATAACGTATAACGTAACATAGTAATACGTCATAACGTATAATGTCATGTAGTATTAAGGTATAACGTATAACGTCACATAGTATTACGTCATAACGTATAGAGTCACATAGTATTACTTCGTAAAGGATGACGTCACATAGTACTGCGTCAAAACGGATGACGCCATATAGAATTACGCCATAACGTACAACGTTATAAAGTATAAAGTCATAACGCATAACGTCATATAGAGTTACGGTTTAACGTATACCGTCACATAGTACTCCGTCATAACGTATAACGTCACATAGTTCTACGTCAGAACGGATAACGTCATATAGAATTAAGCCACGACGTATAACGTCATATAGTATTGCGCCCTGACGTAGAACGTTATAAAGTATAACGTCATAACGCAAAACGTCATATAGTATTGCGTCATTACGACTGACGTCATATAATATTGCGTCATAACGTATAACGTCTCATAGTAATACGTCATAACGTATAACGTCATATGGAATTACGGTTTAAAGTATACCGTCACATAGTTATTCGTCATAACGTATAAAGTCATATAGAATTACGGTTTAACGTATAACGTCACATAGTTATACGTCATAACGTATAGCGCTATATTGTATTACGTCATAACTTATAACGTCATATAGTGTTGCGTCATGACGTTCAACGTTATATGTTATTGTGTAATAACGTATAACGTCAGATAGTACTACGCCACAACGGATGACGTCATATTGAATTACGTCATAACATATAACGTCATATAGTATTGCGCCATGACGTATAACGTTATCAAGTATAACGTCATAACGAATAGCGCTATATTGTATTGCGTCATGACGTATATCGTCACATAGTGTTACGTCATATCGTATAACGTCACATAGTATGACGTCATGACGTATGACGTCATATAGTATTGCTTCATAACGTATAGCGTCACATAGTAACACGTCATGACGTATAACGTTATATTGTGTGACGTCATAACGTATAACGTCACATAGAATTACGGTACAACGTATAACGTCATATAGTATTGCGCCATAACGTATAACGTCATATAGTATTACGTCATAACGTATAACGTCATATAGTATTGCGTCATGACGTACAACGTTATATGTTATTGTGTAATAACGTATAACGTCACAAAGTAATACGTCATAACGTATAGCGCTATATTGTATTGCGTCATGACGTATAACGTCATATAGAATGACGTCATAACGTATAACGTGACATAGTAATACGTCATAATGTATAACGTCATACAGAGTTACGGTTTAACGTATACCATCACATAGTATTCTGTCATAACGTATAACGTCACATTGTTCCACGTCAGAACGGATGACGTCATATATAATTACGCCATGACGTATAACGTCATATTGAATTACGGTTTAACGTATACCGTCACATAGTTATACGTCATAACGTATAGCGCTATATTGTATTACGTCATAACGTATAATGTCATATAGTATTGCGTCATGTCGTACAACGTTATATGATATTGTGTAATAACGTATAACGACACATAGTAATACGTCATAACGTATGACGTCATGTAGTATTACGTCATAACGTATGACGTCATATAGTATTGCGTCATAGCATATAACGTCACATAGTACTACGCCACAAGGGATGATGTCATATAGAATTACGTCATGACGTACAACGTAACATAGTAATACGTCATAACGTATAATATCATGTAGTATTAAGGTATAACGTATAACGTTATATTGTTTGACGTCATAACGTATAACCTCATATAGAATTACGGTACAACGTATAACGTCATATAGTATTGCGCCGTGACGTATAATGTTATAAAGTATAACGTCATATCGCATAACGTCATATAGAGTTACGGTTTAACGTATACCATCACACAGTATTCCGTCATAACGTATAACGTCACATTGTTCTACGTCAGAGCGGATGACGTCATATATAATTACGCCATGACGTATAACGTCATATTGAATTACGTCATAACGTATAACGTCATATAGTATTGCGTCATTACGAATGACGTCATATAATATTGCGTCATGAGGTATAACGTCACATAGTAATACGTCATAACGGATGACGTCATATGGAAATACGCCATGACGTATAACGTCATATTGAATTACGGTTTAACGTATACCGTCACATAGTTATACGTCATAACGTATAGCGCTATATTGTATTACGTCATAACGTATAATGTCATATAGTATTGCGTCATGTCGTACAACGTTATATGATATTGTGTAATAACGTATAACGACACATAGTAATACGTCATAACGTATAACGTTATATTGTGTGACGTCATAACGTATAACATCATATAGAATTACGGTACAACGTATAACGTCATATAGTATTGAGCCATGACGCATAACGTTATCTGGTATTGCGTAATAACGTATAACGTCATATGTAATTACGTCGTAAGGTATAACGTCACATAGTACTACGCCACAACGGATGACGTCATATAGAATTACGTCATAACGTACAACGTAACATAGTAATACGTCATAACGTATAATGTCATATGGAATTACGGTTTAATGTATACCGTCACATAGTTATACGTCATAACGTATAGCGCCATATTGTATTACGTCATATCGTATAACGTCATATAGTACTGCGTAATAACGTATAACGTCATATAGTATTTCGCCATGACGTATAACGTTATAAAGTATAACGTCATAACGCATAACGTCATATAGAGTTACGGTTTAACGTATAGCGTCACATAGTATTCCGTCATAACGTATGACGTCACATTGTTCTACGTCAGAACGGAAGACGTCATATATAATTACGCCATGACGTATAACGTCATATTGAATTACGCCATAACGTATAACGTCATATAGTATTGCGTCATTACGAATGACGTCATATAATATTGCGTCATAACGTATAACGTCACATAGTAATACGTCATAACGGATGACGTCATATGTAATTACGCCATGACGTATAACGTCATATTGAATTACGGTTTAACGTATACCGTCAGATAGTTATACGTCATAACGTATAGCGCTATATTGTATTACGTCATAACGTATAACTTCGTATAGAATTACGGTACAACGTATAACGTCATACAGTATTGCGCCATGACGTATAACGTTATCTCGTATTGCGTAATAACGTATAACGTCATATGTAATTACGTCACAAGGTATAACGTCACATAGTACTGCGCCACAACGGATGACGACATATAAAATTACGTCATAACGAACAGTGTAACATAGTAATACGTCATAACGTATAATGTCATGTACTATTAAGGTATAACGTATAACGTCACATAGTAATACGTCATAACGTATGACGTCATATAGTATTACGTCATAACGTATGACGTCATATAGTATTGCGTCACAGCATATAACGTCATATAGTATTTCGCCATGACGTATAACGTTATAAAGTATAACGTCACAACGCATAACGTCATATAGAGTTACGGTTTAACGTATACCGTCACATAGTATTCCGTCATAACGTATGACGTCACATTGTTCTACGTCAGAACGGAAGACGTCATATATAATTACGCCATGACGTATAACGTCATATTGAATTACGCCATAACGTATAACGTCATATAGTATTGCGTCATTACGAATGACGTCATATAATATTGCGTCATAACGTATAACGTCACATAGTAATACGTCATAACGGATGACGTCACATGTAATTACGCCATGACGTATAACGTCATATTGAATTACGGTTTAACGTATAACGTCATATAGTATTGCGCCATGACGTATAACGTTATCTGGTATTGCGTAATAACGTATAACGTCATATGTAATTACGTCATAAGGCATAACGTCACATAGTACTGCGCCACAACGGATGACGTCATATAAAATTACGTCACAACGTACAGCGTAACATAGTAATACGTCATAACGTATAATGTCATGTACTATTAAGGTGTAACGTATAACGTCACATAGTAATACGTCATAACGTATGACGTCATGTAGTATTACGTCATAACGTATGACGTCATATAGTATTGCGTCATAGCATATAACGTCACATAGTACTACGCCACAAGGGATGACGTCATATAGAATTACGTCATGACGTACAACGTAACATAGTAATACGTCATAACGTATAATATCATGTAGTATTAAGGTATAACGTATAACGTTATATTGTTTGACGTCATAACGTATAACCTCATATAGAATTACGGTACAACGTATAACGTCATATAGTATTGCGCCTCGACGTATAAGGTTATAAAGTATAACGTCATATCGCATAACGTCATATAGAGTTACGGTTTAACGTATACTGTCACATAGTAATACGTCATAACTTATAGCGCTATATTGAATTACGTCATAACGCAAAACGTCATATGGTATTGCGTCGTTACGACTGACGTCATATAATATTGCGTCATAACGTATAACGTCTCATAGTAATACGTCATAACGTATAACGTCATATTGAATTACGGTTTAACGTATACCGTCACATAGTATTCCGTCATAACGTATAACGTCACATTGTTCTACGTCAGAACGGATGACGTCATATATAATTACGCCATGACGTATAACGTCATATTGAATTACGTCATAACGTATAACGTCATATAGTATTGCGTCATTACGAATGACGTCATATAATATTGCGTCATGAGGTATAACGTCACATAGTAATACGTCATAACGGATGACGTCATATGGAATTACGCCATGACGTATAACGTCATATTGAATTACGGTTTAACGTATACCGTCACATAGTTATACGTCATAACGTATAACGTCATATAGTATTGCGTCATGACGTACAACGTTATATGTTATTGTGTAATAACGTATAACGTCACAAAGTAATACGTCATAACGTATAGCGCTATATTGTATTGCGCCATGGCCTATAACGTCATATAGTATTACGTCATAACGTATTACGGCTTATAGTATTGCGTCATTCCGATTGACGTCATATAATATTGCGTCATAACGTATAACGTCACATATTAATACGCCATAACGTATAACGTCATATGGAATTACGGTTTAACGTATACCATCACATAGTTATACGTCTTAACATATAGCGCTATATAGTATAGCGTCATAACGTATAACGTCACATAGTTCTACGTCAGAACGGATGACGTCATATAGAATTACGTCATGACGTATAACGTCATACACAATTACGTCATAACGCACAACGTCACTGAGTTATACGTCATAACGTATAATGTCATGCAGTGGTAAGGTATAACGTATAACGTCACATAGTAATACGTCATGACGTATAACGTTATATTATGTGACGTCGTAACGTATAACGTCATATAGAATTACGGTACAACGTATAACGTCATACAGTATTGCGCCATGACGTATAACGTTATATGGTATTGCGTCATGACGTAAAACGTCGTATAGAATTACGTCATAACGTATAACGTCATACAGAATTACGTCATAACGTATAACGTCATATAGAATTACGGTACAACGTATAACGTCATATAGTATTGCGCGAGGACGTATAACGTTATAAAGTATAACGTCATAACGTATAACGTCATATAGTATTACGTCATAACGTAAAACGTCATATAGCATTGCGCCATGACGTACAACGTTATATGTTATTGTGTTATAACGTATAACGTCACAAGGTAATACGCCATAACGTATAATGTCATGTAGTATTAATTTATAACGTATAACGTCACATAGTAATACGTCATGACGTATAGCGCTATATTGTATTGCGTCATAACGGATAACGTCACATAGTATTGCGTCATTCCGAATGACGTCATATAGTATTCCGCCATGACGTATAACGTCATATTGAATTACGTCATAACGTATAACGTCACACAGTTCTACGTCAGAACGGATGACATCATATAGAATTACGCCATGACGTATAACGTCATATTGAATTACGTTATAACGTATAACGTCATATAGTATTGCGCCATGACGTATAACGTTATGTGTTATTGTGTAAAAAGGTATAACGTCACATAGTACTACGCCACAACGGATGACGTCATATAGTATTACGTCATAACGCACTCACATAGTAATACGTCATATCTTATAAAGTCATGTAGTATTAAGGTAGAA
Organism: Bombus fervidus; assembly: GCF_041682495.2. Taxonomy (NCBI): domain Eukaryota; kingdom Metazoa; phylum Arthropoda; class Insecta; order Hymenoptera; family Apidae; genus Bombus; species Bombus fervidus. The sequence goes on from NW_027212588.1 coordinate 829,489, forward strand.
CGTATAACGTCACACAGTAATACGTCTTGACGCATAACGTTATATTGTGTGACGTAATAACGTATAACGTCATATAGAATTACGGTACAACGTATAACGTCACATAGTTCTACGTCAGAACGGATGACGTCATATAGAATGACGCCATGACGTATAACGGCACATAGTAATACGTCATAACGTATAACGTCATATAGTATTGCGCCATGACGTATAACGTTATGTGTTATTGTGTAAAAAGGTATAACGTCACATAGTACTACGCCACAACGGATGACGTCATATAGTATTACGTCATAACGCACGTCACATAGTAATACGTCATATCTTATAATGTCATGTAGTATTAAGGTAGAACGTATAACGTCACACAGTAATACGTCTTGACGCATAACGTTATATTGTGTGACGTAATAACGTATAACGTAACATAGTAATACGCCATAACGTATAACGTCATATAGTATTACGTCATTCCGAATGACGTCATATAATATTGCGCCATGACGTATAACGTCATATAGTATTACGTCATAACGTAGAACGTCATATAGTATTGTGTCATGACGTTCAACGTTATATGTTATTGTGTAATAACGTATAACGTCACAAAGTAATTCGTCATAACGTATAGCGCTATATTGTATTGCGCCATAACGTATAACGTCACATAGTTCTACGTCAGAACGGATGACGTCATATAGAATTACGTCATGACGTATAACGTCATACACAATTACGTCATAACGCACAACGTCACTGAGTTATACGTCATAACGTATAATGTCATGCAGTAGTAAGGTATAACGTATAACGTCACATAGTAATACGTCATGACGTATAACGTTATATTGTGTGACGTCGTAACGTATAACGTCATATAGAATTACGGTACAACGTATAACGTCATATAGTATTGCGCCATGACGTATAACGTTATATGGTATTGCGTAATAACGTATAACGTCATATAATATTGTGTCAGAACGGATGACGTCATAAAGAATTACGTCATGACGTGTAACGTTATATGGTATTGCGTAATAACGCATAACAACACATAGTACTACGCCACAACGGATGACGTACTACAGAATTACGTCATGACGTATAACGTCATATAGTATTACGTCATGACGTACAACGTTTGAGAGTATTACGTCATAACTTATAACGCCACATAGTAATACGCCATAACGTATCACGGCATATAGTATTGTGTCATTCCGAATGACGACATATAATATTGCGTCATAACGTACAACGTTTCATAGTAATACGTCATAACGTATAATGTCATGTAGTATTAAGGTAGAACGTATAACGTCACACAGTAATACGTCTTGACGCATAACGTTATATTGTGTGACGTAATAACGTATCACGTCATATAGAATTACGGTACAACGTATAACGTCCTATAGTATTGCGCCATGCCGTATAACGCCATAGTATTACGTCATAACGTATAACGTCATATAGTATTGCGTAATGACGTACAACGTTATATGTTATTGTGTAATAACGTATAACGTCACAAAGTAATTCGTCATAACGTATAGCGCTATATTGTATTGCGTCATAACGTATAACGTCACATAGTATTGCGTCATAACGGATGACGTCATATAGAATTACGTCATGACGTACAACGTCATTCAGAATTACGTCATCACGTACAACGTAACATAGTAATACGTCATAACGTATAATGTCATGTAGTATTAAGGTACAACGTATAACGTCACATAGTAATACGTCATAACGTACAGCGCTATATTGTATAGCGTTATAACGTATAACGTCAGCTAGTACTACGCCACAACGGATGACGTCATATAGACTTACGTCATGACGTATAACGTCATATAGAATTACGTCATAACGTACAACGTCACATAGTAATACGTCATAACGTATAATGTCATGTAGTATTAATTTATAACGTATAAAGTCACATAGTACTACGTCATAACGTATGACGTCATAAAATATTGCGTCATGACGTATAGCGTCACATAGTACTACGCCACAACGGATGACGTCATATAGAATTACGTCACGTCGTATAACGTCATATAGAATTACGTCATAACGTACATCGTAACATAGTAATACGTCATAACGTATAATGTCATGTAGGATTAAGGTATAACTTATAGCGTCACATAGTAATACGTCATGACGCATAACGTTATATTGTGTGACGTCATAACGTATAACGTCATATAGTATTGCGTCATAACGTATAGCGTCACATAGTACTACGCCACAACGGATGACGTCATATAGAATTGCGTCATGACGTATAACGTTATACAGAATTACGTCATAACGTACAAGGTCACATAGTAATACGCCACAACAGATGACGTCATATAGAATTACGTCACGACGTAAAACGTCATACAGAATTACGTCATAACGTACATCGTAACATAGTAATACGTCATAACGTATAAAGTCATATAGTATTGCGTCATGACGTACAACGTTATATGTTGTTGTGTAATAACGTATAACGTCACAAAGTAATTCGTCATAACGTATAGCGCTATATTGTATTGCGTCATAACGTATAACGTCACATCGTAATACTCCACAACGAATGACGTCATATAGAATTACGTCATGACGTACAACGTCATACAGAATTACGTCGTAACGTACAATGTAACATAGTAATACTTCATAACGTAAAATGTCATGTAGTATTAAGGTATAACGTATAACGTCACATAGTAATACGTCATGATGTATAACGTTATATTGTGTGACGTCATAACGTATAACGTCATATAGAATTACGTTACAACGTATAACCTCATATAGTATTGCGCCAGGACGTATAACGATATAAAGTATAACGTCACAACGTATAACGTCATATAGTATTGCGTCAGTCCGAATGACGTCATATAATATTGCGTCATAACGTATAACGTCACATAGTAATACGTCACAAGGTATAAGGTCATATAGAATATCGGTTTAACGTATACCGTCACATAGTTATACGTCATAACGTATAGCGCTATATTGTATTACGTCATGACGTATAACGTTATATGGTATTGCGTAATAACGTATAACGACATATAGTATTACGTCATAACGTATAACGTCACATAGTACTACGTCATAACGGATGACGTCATATAGAAATACGTCATGACGTATAACGTTATTTAGTATTGCGCCATGACGTACAACGTTATATGTTATTGTGTAATAACCTATAACGTCCCATAGTAATACGTCATAACGTATAGCGCTATATTGTATAGCGTCATAACGTATGACGTCGAATAGTACTACGTCATAACGCATAATTTCATGTAGTATTAAGGTGTAACGTATAACGTCACATAGTACTACGCCACAACGGATGACGTCATATAGTATTACGTCATAACGCACGTCACATAGTAATACGTCATAACGTACAACGTCACATAGTAATACGTCATAACGTATAATGTCATGTAGTATTAATTTATAACGTATAAAGTCACATAGTACTACGTCATAACGTATGACGTCATAAAGTATTGCGTCATGACGTATAGCGTCACCTAGTACTACGCCACAACTGATGACGTCATATAGAATTACGTCATGTCGTACAACGTCATACAGAATTACATCATAACGTACAACGTAACATAGTAATACGTCATAACGTATAATGTCATGTAGTATTAAGGTATAATGTATAACGTCACATAGTAATACGTCATAACGTATGACGTCATATAGTATTGCGTCATAACGTATAGCGCCTCATAGTACTACGCCACAACGGATGACGTCATATAGTATTACGTCATAACGTATAATGTCATGTAGTATTAAGGTAGAACGTATAACGTCACACAGTAATACGTCATGACGTATAACGTTATATTGTGTGACGTCATAACGTATAACGTCACATAGAATTACGGTACAACGTATAACGTCATATAGTATTGCGCCATAACGTATAACGTCATATAGTATTACGTCATAACGTATAACGTCATATAGTATTGCGTCATGACGTACAACGTTATATGTTATTGTGTAATAACGTATAACGTCACAAAGTAATACGTCATAACGTATAGCGCTATATTGTATTGCGTCATGACGTATAACGTCATATAGAATGACGTCATAACGTATAACGTGACATAGTAATACGTCATAATGTATAACGTCATACAGAGTTACGGTTTAACGTATACCATCACATAGTATTCTGTCATAACGTATAACGTCACATTGTTCCACGGCAGAACGGATGACGTCATATATAATTACGCCATGACGTATAACGTCATATTGAATTACGGTTTAACGTATACCGTCACATAGTTATACGTCATAACGTATAGCGCTATATTGTATTACGTCATAACGTATAATGTCATATAGTATTGCGTCATGTCGTACAACGTTATATGATATTGTGTAATAACGTATAACGACACATAGTAATACGTCATAACGTATGACGTCATGTAGTATTACGTCATAACGTATGACGTCATATAGTATTGCGTCATAGCATATAACGTCACATAGTACTACGCCACAAGGGATGATGTCATATAGAATTACGTCATGACGTACAACGTAACATAGTAATACGTCATAACGTATAATATCATGTAGTATTAAGGTATAACGTATAACGTTATATTGTTTGACGTCATAACGTATAACCTCATATAGAATTACGGTACAACGTATAACGTCATATAGTATTGCGCCGTGACGTATAATGTTATAAAGTATAACGTCATATCGCATAACGTCATATAGAGTTACGGTTTAACGTATACCATCACACAGTATTCCGTCATAACGTATAACGTCACATTGTTCTACGTCAGAGCGGATGACGTCATATATAATTACGCCATGACGTATAACGTCATATTGAATTACGTCATAACGTATAACGTCATATAGTATTGCGTCATTACGAATGACGTCATATAATATTGCGTCAGGAGGTATAACGTCACATAGTAATACGTCATAACGGATGACGTCATATGGAAATACGCCATGACGTATAACGTCATATTGAATTACGGTTTAACGTATACCGTCACATAGTTATACGTCATAACGTATAGCGCTATATTGTATTACGTCATAACGTATAATGTCATATAGTATTGCGTCATGTCGTACAACGTTATATGATATTGTGTAATAACGTATAACGACACATAGTAATACGTCATAACGTATAACGTTATATTGTGTGACGTCATAACGTATAACATCATATAGAATTACGGTACAACGTATAACGTCATATAGTATTGAGCCATGACGCATAACGTTATCTGGTATTGCGTAATAACGTATAACGTCATATGTAATTACGTCGTAAGGTATAACGTCACATAGTACTACGCCACAACGGATGACGTCATATAGAATTACGTCATAACGTACAACGTAACATAGTAATACGTCATAACGTATAATGTCATATGGAATTACGGTTTAATGTATACCGTCACATAGTTATACGTCATAACGTATAGCGCCATATTGTATTACGTCATATCGTATAACGTCATATAGTACTGCGTAATAACGTATAACGTCATATAGTATTTCGCCATGACGTATAACGTTATAAAGTATAACGTCATAACGCATAACGTCATATAGAGTTACGGTTTAACGTATAGCGTCACATAGTTATACGTCATAATGTATAAAGTCATACAGAGTTACGGTTTAACGTATACCATCACATAGTATTCCGTCATAACGTATAACGTCACATTGTTCTACGTCAGAACGGATGACGTCATATATAATTACGCCATGACGTATAACGTCATATTGAATTACGCCATAACGTATAACGTCATATAGTATTGCGTCATTACGAATGACGTCATATAATATTGCGTCATAACGTATAACGTCACATAGTAATACGTCATAACGGATGACGTCATATGTAATTACGCCATGACGTATAACGTCATATTGAATTACGGTTTAACGTATACCGTCAGATAGTTATACGTCATAACGTATAGCGCTATATTGTATTACGTCATAACGTATAACTTCGTATAGAATTACGGTACAACGTATAACGTCATATAGTATTGCGCCATGACGTATAACGTTATCTCGTATTGCGTAATAACGTATAACGTCATATGTAATTACGTCATAAGGTATAACGTCACATAGTACTGCGCCACAACGGATGACGACATATAAAATTACGTCATAACGAACAGTGTAACATAGTAATACGTCATAACGTATAATGTCATGTACTATTAAGGTATAACGTATAACGTCACATAGTAATACGTCATAACGTATGACGTCATATAGTATTACGTCATAACGTATGACGTCATATAGTATTGCGTCATAGCATATAACGTCATATAGTATTTCGCCATGACGTATAACGTTATAAAGTATAACGTCACAACGCATAACGTCATATAGAGTTACGGTTTAACGTATACCGTCACATAGTATTCCGTCATAACGTATGACGTCACATTGTTCTACGTCAGAACGGAAGACGTCATATATAATTACGCCATGACGTATAACGTCATATTGAATTACGCCATAACGTATAACGTCATATAGTATTGCGTCATTACGAATGACGTCATATAATATTGCGTCATAACGTATAACGTCACATAGTAATACGTCATAACGGATGACGTCACATGTAATTACGCCATGACGTATAACGTCATATTGAATTACGGTTTAACGTATAACGTCATATAGTATTGCGCCATGACGTATAACGTTATCTGGTATTGCGTAATAACGTATAACGTCATATGTAATTACGTCATAAGGTATAACGTCACATAGTACTGCGCCACAACGGATGACGTCATATAAAATTACGTCACAACGTACAGCGTAACATAGTAATACGTCATAACGTATAATGTCATGTACTATTAAGGTGTAACGTATAACGTCACATAGTAATACGTCATAACGTATGACGTCATGTAGTATTACGTCATAACGTATGACGTCATATAGTATTGCGTCATAGCATATAACGTCACATAGTTCTACGCCACAAGGGATGACGTCATATAGAATTACGTCATGACGTACAACGTAACATAGTAATACGACATAACGTATAATATCATGTAGTATTAAGGTATAACGTATAACGTTATATTGTTTGACGTCATAACGCATAACCTCATATAGAATTACGGTACAACGTATAACGTCATATAGTATTGCGCCTCGACGTATAAGGTTATAAAGTATAACGTCATATCGCATAACGTCATATAGAGTTGCGGTTTAACGTATACTGTCACATAGTAATACGTCATAACTTATAGCGCTATATTGAATTACGTCATAACGCAAAACGTCATATAGTATTGCGTTGTTACGACTGACGTCATATAATATTGCGTCATAACGTATAACGTCTCATAGTAATACGTCATAACGTATAACGTCATATTGAATTACGGTTTAACGTATACCGTCACATAGTTATACGTCATAACGTATAACGTCATATAGTATTGCGTCATGACGTACAACGTTATATGTTATTGTGTAATAACGTATAACGTCACAAAGTAATACGTCATAACGTATAGCGCTATATTGTATTGCGCCATGGCCTATAACGTCATATAGTATTACGTCATAACGTATTACGGCTTATAGTATTGCGTCATTCCGATTGACGTCATATAATATTGCGTCATAACGTATAACGTCACATATTAATACGCCATAACGTATAACGTCATATGGAATTACGGTTTAACGTATACCATCACATAGTTATACGTCTTAACATATAGCGCTATATAGTATAGCGTCATAACGTATAACGTCACATAGTTCTACGTCAGAACGGATGACGTCATATAGAATTACGTCATGACGTATAACGTCATACACAATTACGTCATAACGCACAACGTCACTGAGTTATACGTCATAACGTATAATGTCATGCAGTGGTAAAGTATAACGTATAACGTCACATAGTAATACGTCATGACGTATAACGTTATATTATGTGACGTCGTAACGTATAACGTCATATAGAATTACGGTACAACGTATAACGTCATATAGTATTGCGCCATGACGTATAACGTTATATGGCATTGCGTCATGACGTAAAACGTCGTATAGAATTACGTCATAACGTATAACGTCATACAGAATAACGTCATAACGTATAACGTCATATAGAATTACGGTACAACGTATAACGTCATATAGTATTGCGCGAGGACGTATAACGTTATAAAGTATAACGTCATAACGTATAACGTCATATAGTATTACGTCATAACGTAAAACGTCATATAGCATTGCGCCATGACGTACAACGTTATATGTTATTGTGTTATAACGTATAACGTCACAAGGTAATACGCCATAACGTATAATGTCATGTAGTATTAATTTATAACGTATAACGTCACATAGTAATACGTCATGACGTATAGCGCTATATTGTATTGCGTCATAACGGATAACGTCACATAGTATTGCGTCATTCCGAATGACGTCATATAGTATTCCGCCATGACGTATAACGTCATATTGAATTACGTCATAACGTATAACGTCATATTGAATTACGTCATAACGTATAACGTCACACAGTTCTACGTCAGAACGGATGACATCATATAGAATTACGCCATGACGTATAACGTCATATTGAATTACGTTATAACGTATAACGTCATATAGTATTGCGCCATGACGTATAACGTTATGTGTTATTGTGTAAAAAGGTATAACGTCACATAGTACTACGCCACAACGGATGACGTCATATAGTATTACGTCATAACGCACTCACATAGTAATACGTCATATCTTATAAAGTCATGTAGTATTAAGGTAGAACGTATAACGTCACACAGTAATACGTCTTGACGCATAACGTTATATTGTGTGACGTAATAACGTATAACGTCATATAGAATTACGGTACAACGTATAACGTCACATAGTTCTACGTCAGAACGGATGACGTCATATAGAATGACGCCATGACGTATAACGGCACATAGTAATACGTCATAACGTATAACGTCATATAGTATTGCGCCATGACGTATAACGTAATGTGTTATTGTGTAAAAAGGTATAACGTCACATAGTACTACGCCACAACGGATGACGTCATATAGTATTACGTCATAACGCACGTCACATAGTAATACGTCATATCTTATAATGTCACGTAGTATTAAGGTAGAACGTATAACGTCACACAGTAATACGTCTTGACGCATAGCGTTATATTGTGTGACGTAATGACGTATAACGTAACATAGTAATACGCCATAACGTATAACGTCATATAGTATTACGTCATTCCGAATGACGTCATATAATATTGCGCCATGACGTATAACGTCATATAGTATTACGTCATAACGTAGAACGTCATATAGTATTGTGTCATGACGTTCAACGTTATATGTTATTGTGTAATAACGTATAACGTCACAAAGTAATTCGTCATAACGTATAGCGCTATATTGTATTGCGCCATAACGTATAACGTCACATAGTTCTACGTCAGAACGGATGACGTCATATAGAATTACGTCATGACGTATAACGTCATACACAATTACGTCATAACGCACAACGTCACTGAGTTATACGTCATAACGTATAATGTCATGCAGTAGTAAGGTATAACGTATAACGTCACATAGTAATACGTCATGACGTATAACGTTATATTGTGTGACGTCGTAACGTATAACGTCATATAGAATTACGGTACAACGTATAACGTCATATAGTATTGCGCCATGACGTATAACGTTATATGGTATTGCGTAATAACGTATAACGTCATATAATATTGTGTCAGAACGGATGACGTCATAAAGAATTACGTCATGACGTGTAACGTTATATGGTATTGCGCAATAACGCATAACAACACATAGTACTACGCCACAACGGATGACGTACTACAGAATTACGTCATGACGTATAACGTCATATAGTATTACGTCATGACGTACAACGTTTGAGAGTATTACGTCATAACTTATAACGCCACATAGTAATACGCCATAACGTATCACGGCATATAGTATTGTGTCATTCCGAATGACGACATATAATATTGCGTCATAACGTACAACGTTTCATAGTAATACGTCATAACGTATAATGTCATGTAGTATTAAGGTAGAACGTATAACGTCACACAGTAATACGTCTTGACGCATAACGTTATATTGTGTGACGTAATAACGTATAACGTCATATAGAATTACGGTACAAAGTATAACGTCATATAGTATTGCGCCATGCCGTATAACGCCATAGTATTACGTCATAACGTATAACGTCATATAGTATTGCGTAATGACGTACAACGTTATATGTTATTGTGTAATAACGTATAACGTCACAAAGTAATTCGTCATAACGTATAGCGCTATATTGTATTGCGTCATAACGTATAACGTCACATAGTATTGCGTCATAACGGATGACGTCATATAGAATTACGTCATGACGCACAACGTCATTCAGAATTACGTCATCACGTACAACGTAACATAGTAATACGTCATAACGTATAATGTCATGTAGTATTAAGGTACAACGTATAACGTCACATAGTAATACGTCAAAACGTACAGCGCTATATTGTATAGCGTTATAACGTATAACGTCAGCTAGTACTACGCCACAACGGATGACGTCATATAGACTTACGTCATGACGTATAACGTCATATAGAATTACGTCATAACGTACAACGTCACATAGTAATACGTCATAACGTATAATGTCATGTAGTATTAATTTATAACGTATAAAGTCACATAGTACTACGTCATAACGTATGACGTCATAAAATATTGCGTCATGACGTATAGCGTCACATAGTACTACGCCACAACGGATGACGTCATATAAAATTACGTCACGTCGTATAACGTCATATAGAATTACGTCATAACGTACATCGTAACATAGTAATACGTCATAACGTATAATGTCATGTAGGATTAAGGTATAACTTATAGCGTCACATAGTAATACGTCATGACGCATAACGTTATATTGTGTGACGTCATAACGTATAACGTCATATAGTATTGCGTCATAACGTATAGCGTCACATAGTACTACGCCACAACGGATGACGTCATATAGAATTGCGTCATGACGTATAACGTTATACAGAATTACGTCATAACGTACAAGGTCACATAGTAATACGCCACAACAGATGACGTCATATAGAATTACGTCACGACGTACAACGTCATACAGAATTACGTCATAACGTACATCGTAACATAGTAATACGTCATAACGTAGAAAGTCATATAGTATTGCGTCATGACGTACAACGTTATATGTTATTGTGTAATAACGTATAACGTCACAAAGTAATTCGTCATAACGTATAGCGCTATATTGTATTGCGTCATAACGTATAACGTCACATAGTATTGCGTCATATCGTATGACGTCATATAATATTGCGTCATGACGTATAGCGTCACATAGTACTACGCCACAACGAATAACGTCATATAATATTGCGTCATAAGGTATAGCGTCACATAGTACTACCCCGCAACGGATGACGTCATATGAAATTACGTCAATACGTATAACGTCATATAGACTTACGCCATGACGTATAACGTCATATTGAATTACGTCATAACGTATAACGTCATATAGTATTGCGCCATGACGTATAACGTTATGTGTTATTGTGTAAAAAGGTATAACGTCACATAGTACTACGCCACAACGGATGACGTCATATAGTATTACGTCATAACGCACGTCACATAGTAATACGTCATATCTTATAATGTCATGTAGTATTATGGTAGAACGTATAACGTCACACAGTAATACGTCTTGACGCATAACGTTATATTGTGTGACGTAATAACGTATAACGTCATATAGAATTACGGTACAACGTATAACGTCATATAGTATTGCGCCATGCCGTATAACGCCATAGTATTACGTCATAACGTTTAACGTCATGTAGTATTGCGTCATGACGTACAACGTTATATGTTATTGTGTAATAACGTATAACGTCACAAAGTAATTCGTCATAACGTATAGCGCTAACTTGTATTGCGTCATACCGTATAACGTCACATTGTAATACGTCATAACATATAGCGCTATATTGAATTGCGCGATAACGTATAACGTCACATGGTATTACGTCATAACGTATGACGTCATATAATATTGCGTCATAACGTATAACGTCACATCGTAATACTCCACAACGGATGACGTCATATAGAATTACGTCATGACGTACAACGTCATACAGAATTACGTCGTAACGTACAATGTAACATAGTAATACGTCATAACGTAAAATGTCATGTAGTATTAAGGTATAACGTATAACGTCACATAGTAATACGTCATGATGTATAACGTTATATTGTGTGACGTCATAACGTATAACGTCATATAGAATTACGTTACAACGTATAACCTCATATAGTATTGCGCCAGGACGTATAACGATATAAAGTATAACGTCACAACGTATAACGTCATATAGTATTGCGTCAGTCCGAATGACGTCATATAATATTGCGTCATAACGTATAACGTCACATAGTAATACGTCACAAGGTATAAGGTCATATAGAATATCGGTTTAACGTATACCGTCACATAGTTATACGTCATAACGTATAGCGCTATATTGTATTACGTCATGACGTATAACGTTATATGGTATTGCGTAATAACGTATAACGACATATAGTATTACGTCATAACGTATAACGTCACATAGTACTACGTCATAACGGATGACGTCATATAGAAATACGTCATGACGTATAACGTTATTTAGTATTGCGCCATGACGTACAACGTTATATGTTATTGTGTAATAACCTATAACGTCCCATAGTAATACGTCATAACGTATAGCGCTATATTGTATAGCGTCATAACGTATGACGTCGAATAGTACTACGTCATAACGCATAATTTCATGTAGTATTAAGGTGTAACGTATAACGTCACATAGTACTACGCCACAACGGATGACGTCATATAGTATTACGTCATAACGCACGTCACATAGTAATACGTCATATCTTATAATGTCATGTAGTATTATGGTAGAACGTATAACGTCACACAGTAATACGTCTTGACGCATAACGTTATATTGTGTGACGTCATAACGTATAACGTCAAATAGAATTACGGTACAACGTATAACGTCATATAGTATTGCGCCATGCCGTATAATGTTATATGTTATTGTGTAATAACGTATAACGTCACAAAGTAATTCGTCATAACGTATAGCGCTATATTGTATTGCGTCATAACGTATAACGTCACATAGTATTGCGTCATAACGGATGACGTCATATAGAATTACGTCATGACGTACAACGTCATTCAGAATTACGTCATAACGTACAACGTAACATAGTAATACGTCATAACGCATAATGTCATGTAGTATTAAGGTATAACGTATAACGTCACATAGTAATACGTCATAGCGTACAGCGCTATATTGTATAGCGTTATAACGTATAATGTCAGCTAGTACTACGCCACAACGGATGACGTCATATAGACTTACGTCATGACGTATAACGTCATATAGAATTACGTCATAACGTACAACGTCACATAGTAATACGTCATGACGTATAATGTCATGTAGTATTAATTTATAACGTATAAAGTCACATAGTACTACGTCATAACGTATGACGTCATAAAGTATTGCGTCATGACGTATAGCGACACCTAGTACTACGCCACAACTGATGACGTCATATAGAATTACGTCATGTCGTACAACGTCATACAGAATTACATCATAACGTACAACGTAACATAGTAATACGTCATAACGTATAATGTCATGTAGGATTAAGGTATAATGTATAACGTCACATAGTAATACGTCATAACGTATGACGTCATATAGTATTGCGTCATAACGTATAGCGCCTCATAGTACTACGCCACAACGGATGACGTCATATAGTATTACGTCATAACGTATAATGTCATGTAGTATTAAGGTTGAACGTATAACGTCACACAGTAATACGTCATGACGCATAACGTTGTATTGTGTGACGTCATAACGTTTAACGTCATATAGTATTGCGTCATGACGTACAACGTTATATGTTATTGTGTAATAACGTATAACGTCACAAAGTAATTCGTCATAACGTATAGCGCTATATTGTATTGCGTCATAACGTATAACGTCACATAGTATTGCGTCATAACGGATGACGTCATATAGAATTACGTCATGACGTACAACGTCATTCAGAATTACGTCATAACGTACAACGTAACATAGTAATACGTCATAACGTATAATGTCATGTAGTATTAAGGTATAACGTATAACGTCACATAGTACTACGTCATAACGTATGACGTCATAAAGTATTGCGTCATGACGTATAGCGTCACATAGTACTACGCCACAACGGATGACGTCATATAGAATTACGTCATGACGTACAACGTCACATAGTAATACGCCATACCGTATAACGGCATATAGTATTGTGTCATTCCGAATGACGTCATATAATATTGCGTCATAACGTATAACGTCAAATTGTAATACGTCATAACGTATAATGTCATGTAGTATTAAGGTAGAACGTATAACGTCACATTGTAATACGTCATAACATATAGCGCTATATTGAATTGCGCGATAACGTATAACGTCACATGGTATTACGTCATAACGTATGACGTCATATAATATTGCGTCATAACGTATAACGTCACATCGTAATACTCCACAACGGATGACGTCATATAGAATTACGTCATGACGTACAACGTCATACAGAATTACGTCATAACGTACAATGTAACTTCGTAATACGTCATAACGTATAATGTCATGTAGTATTAAGGTATAACGTATAACCTCACATAGTAATACGTCATGATGTATAACGTTATATTGTTTGACGTCATAACGTATAACGTCATATAGAATTACGTCATAACGTATAACGTCATATAGTATTTCGCCATGACGTATAACATTATAAAGTATAATGTTATAACGTATAACGTCATATAGTATTGCGTCATTACGACTGACGTCATATAATATTGCGTCATAACGTATAACCTCACATAGTAATACGTTATAACGTATAGCGCTATATTGTATTACGCCATGACGTATAACGTCATATTGAATTATTTCATAACGTATAACGTCATATAGAATTACGTCATAACGTATAACGTCATATAGTATTGCGCCATGACGTATAACATTATAAAGTATAATGTTATAACGTATAACGTCATATAGAATTACGTCATAAAGTATGACGTCATATAGTATTGCGTCATAACGTATAGCGTCACATAGTAATACGTCATGACGTATAACGTCATATAGAGTTACGTCATAACGTACAACGTCATATAGTATTGCGCCATGACGTATAACGTTATAAAGTATAACGCCATAACGGATGACGTCATAAAGAATTACGTCATGACGTACAACGTTTCAGAGAATTACGTCATAACGTATAACGTCATAAATAATTACGTCATAACGTATGACTTCACATAGTAATACGTCAGAACGTAGAATGTCATGTAGTATTGCGTCATGACGTATAACGTCATATAGAATAACGTCATAACGTATAACGTCACATAGTATTGCGTCATAACGGATGACGTCATATAGAATTACGTCATGACGTACAACGTCATTCAGAATTACGTCATAACGTACAACGTAACATAGTAATACGTCATAACGTATAATGTCATGTAGTATTAAGGTATAACGTATAACGTCACATAGTACTACGTCATAACGTATGACGTCATAAAGTATTGCGTCATGACGTATAGCGTCACATAGTACTACGCCACAACGGATGACGTCATATAGAATTACGTCATGACGTACAACGTCACATAGTAATACGCCATACCGTATAACGGCATATAGTATTGTGTCCTTCCGAATGACGTCATATAATATTGCGTCATAACGTATAACGTCAAATTGTAATACGTCATAACGTATAATGTCATGTAGTATTAAGGTAGAACGTATAACGTCACATTGTAATACGTCATAACATATAGCGCTATATTGAATTGCGCGATAACGTATAACGTCACATGGTATTACGTCATAACGTATGACGTCATATAATATTGCGTCATAACGTATAACGTCACATCGTAATACTCCACAACGGATGACGTCATATAGAATTACGTCATGACGTACAACGTCATACAGAATTACGTCATAACGTACAATGTAACTTCGTAATACGTCATAACGTATAATGTCATGTAGTATTAAGGTATAACGTATAACCTCACATAGTAATACGTCATGATGTATAACGTTATATTGTTTGACGTCATAACGTATAACGTCATATAGAATTACGTCATAACGTATAACGTCATATAGTATTGCGCCATGACGTATAACGTTATAAAGTATAACGTCATAGCGCATAACGTCATATAGAGTTGCGGTTTTACGTATACCGTCACATAGTATTCCGTCATAACGTATAACGTCACATAGTTCTACGTCATAACGTATAACGTCACATAGTATTACTTCGTAACGGATGACGTCATATAGAATTACGTCATGACGTATAAAGTCATATAGAATTACGTCATATCGTATAACGTCATATAGTATTGCGTCATGACGTATAACGTCACATAGTAATACGTCATAACGTATACTGTCATGTAGTATTAATTTCTAACTTATAACGTCACATAGTAATACCTCATAACTTATAGCGCTATATTGTATTGCGCCATAACGTATAACGTCACATAGTATTACGTCATAACGTATGACGTCATATAATATTGCGTCATAGCGTATAACGTCACATAGTACTGCGCCACAGAGGATGAAGTCATATAGAATTCCGTCATGACGTACCACGTCATACAGAATTGCGTCATAACGTACAACGTTTCAGAGTATTACGTGATAACGTATAACGTTATATATAATTACGCCATAACGTATAACTTCACATAGTAATACGTCATAACGCAGAATGTCATGTAGTATTGCGTCATAACGTACAACGTCACATAGTAATAAGTCATAACGTATAACGTCATACAGAATTACGGTTTAACGTATACCGTCACATAGATATACGCTATATCGTATAGCGGTATATTGTATTACGTCATAACGTATAACGTCATATAGTATTGCGTCATGACGTACAACGTTATATGTTATTGTGTAATAACGTATAACGTCGCAAAGTAATACGTTATGACGTATAACGTTATATGTTAGTGTGTAATAACGTACAACGTCACATAGTAATACGTCATAACGTATAGCGCTATATTGTATTGCGGCATAACGTATAACGTCACGTAGTATTACGTCATAACGTATGAGGTCATATAGTAATGCGTCATAACGTATAGCGTCACATAGTAATACGTCATCACGTTTGACGTCATATAGTATTGCGTCATAACGTACTACGTCACACAGTAATACGTCATAACGTATAACGTCATACAGAATTACGGTTTAACGTATACCGTCACATAGTTATACGTCATAACGTATCGCGCTATATTGTGTGACATCATAATGTATAATGTCATATGGAATTACGGTACAACGTATAACGTCATATAGTATTGTGTCATGACGTATAACGTCATATAGAATTACGTCCTAACGTATAACGTCATATAGTATTGCGTCATGACGTACAACGTTATATGTTATTGTGTAATAGAGTATGACGTCACATAGTAATACGTCATAACGTATAGCTATATATTGTATAGCGTCATAATGTATAACGTCACATAGTGTTACGTCATAACGTATAACGTCATATAGAATTACGGTTTAACGTATACCGTCACAAAGTTATACGTCATAACGTATAGCGCTATATTGTATAGCGTCATGACGTATAACGTCATATAGAATTACGTCATAACGTATATCGTCATATAGTATTGCGCCATGACGTATAACATTATAAAGTACAATGTTATAACGTATAACGTCATATAGTATTGCGTCATTACGACTGACGTCATATAATATTGCGTCATAACGTATGACCTCACATAGTAATACGTTATAACGTATAGCGCTATATTGTATTACGCCATGACGTATAACGTCATATTGAATTATTTCATAACGTATAACGTCATATAGAATAACGTCATAACGTGTAACGTCATATAGTATTGCGCCATGACGTTTAACGTTATATGGTATTGCGTAATGACGTATAACGTCATATAGTATTGCGACATGACGTACAACGTTATATGTTATTGTGTAATAACGTATAACGTCACATAGTAATACGTCATAACGTATAGCGCTATATTGTGTAGCGTCATAACGTATAACGTCATATAGAATTACGTCATAACGTACAACGTCATATAGTATTGCGCCATGACGTATAACATTATAAAGTATAATGTTATAACGTATAACGTCATATAGTATTGCGTCATTACGACTGACGTCATATAATATTGCGTCATAACGTATAACCTCACATAGTAATACGTTATAACGTATAGCGCTATATTGTATTACGCCATGACGTATAACGTCATATTGAATTATTTCATAACGTATAACGTCATATAGAATTACGTCATAACGTATAACGTCATATAGTATTGCGCCATGACGTATAACATTATAAAGTATAATGTTATAACGTATAACGTCATATAGAATTACGTCATAAAGTATGACGTCATATAGTATTGCGTCATAACGTATAGCGTCACATAGTAATACGTCATGACGTATAACGTCATATAGAGTTACGTCATAACGTACAACGTCATATAGTATTGCGCCATGACGTATAACGTTATATTGTGTGACGACATAACGTATAACGTCACATAGAATTACGGTACAACGTATAACGTCATATAGTATTGCGCCATAACGTATGACGTCATATAGTATTACGTCATAACGTATAACGTCATATAGTATTGCGTCATGACGTACAACGTTATATGTTATTGTGTAATAACGTATAACGTCACAAAGTAATACGTCATAACGTATAGCGCTAAATTGTATTGCGTCATGACGTATAACGTCATATAGAATGACGTCATAACGTAGAACGTGACATAGTAATACGTCATAGTGTATAACGTCATACAGAGTTACGGTTTAGCGTATACCATCACATAGTATTCTGTCATAACGTATAACGTCACATTGTTCCACGTCAGAACGGATGACGTCATATATAATTACGCCATGACGTATAACGTCATATTGAATTACGGTTTAACGTATACCGTCACACAGTTATACGTCATAACGTTTAGCGCTATATTGTATTACGTCATAACGTATAATGTCATATAGTATTGCGTCATGTCGTACAACGTTATATGATATTGTGTAATAACGTATAACGTCACATAGTAATACGTCATAACGTATGACGTCATGTAGTATTACGTCATAACGTATGACGTCATATAGTATTGCGTCATAGCATATAACGTCACATAGTACTACGCCACAAGGGATGACGTCATATAGAATTACGTCATGACGTACAACGTAACATAGTAATACGTCATAACGTATAATATCATGTAGTATTAAGGTATAACGTATAACGTTATATTGTTTGACGTCATAACGTATAACCTCATATAGAATTACGGTACAACGTATAACGTCAGATAGTATTGCGCCATGACGTATAACGTTATAAAGTATAACGTCATAACGCATAACGTCATATAGAGTTACGGTTTAACGTATAGCGTCACATAGTATTCCGTCATAACGTATGACGTCACATTGTTCTACGTCAGAACGGAAGACGTCATATATAATTACGCCATGACGTATAACGTCATATTGAATTACGCCATAACGTATAACGTCATATAGTATTGCGTCATTACGAATGACGTCATATAATATTGCGTCATAACGTATAACGTCACATAGAAATACGTCATAACGGATGACGTCATATGTAATTACGCCATGACGTATAACGTCATATTGAATTACGCTTTAACGTATACCGTCAGATAGTTATACGTCTTAACGTATAGCGCTATATTGTATTACGTCATAACGTATAGCGCTATAATGTATTACGTCATAACGTATAACGTCATATAGTATTCCGCCATGACGTATAACGTTATAAAGTATAACGTCATAACGTATAACGTCATATAGTATTGCGTCCTTGCGACTAACGTCATATAATATTGCGTCATAACGTTTAACGTCACATAGTAATACGCCATAACGTATAATGGCATATAGTATTGCGTCATTCCGAATGACGTTATATAATATTGCGCCATAAGGTATAAAGTCACATAGTAATACGTCATAACGGATGACGTCATATAGTATTGGGTCATAACGTATAGCGTTACAAAGTAATACGTCATAACGTATAGCGCTATATTGTATAGCGTCGTAACGTATGTCGTCACATAGTACTACGTCATAACGTATAGCGCAATATTGTATTGCACCATAACGTACAACATCACATAGTATTACGCCACAACGGATGACGGCATATAGAATTACGTCATTACGTATAACGTCATATAGAATTACGTCATAACGTACAACGTCACATAGTAATAAGTCATGACGTATAATGTCATGTAGTATTAAGGTATAATGTATAACGTCACACAGTAATACGTCATAACGTATAGCGATATATTGTATTACGTCATAACGTATAACGTCATATAGTACTGCGTAATAACGTATAACGTCATATAGTATTCCGCCATGACGTATAACGTTATAAAGTATGACGTCATAACGCATAACGTCATATAGAGTTACGGTTTAATGTATGCCGTCACATAGTATTCCGTCATAACGTATAACGTCAAAAAGTACTACGTCAAAACGGATGACGTCATATAGAATTACGTCATGATGTATAAAGTCATATAGAATTACGTCGTAACGTATAACGTCATATAGTATTGCGCCATAACGCATAACGTCATATAGTATTACGTCATAACGTATAACGTCATATGGTATTGCGTGATGACGTACAACGTTATATGTTATTGTGTAATAACGTATAACGTCACAAAGTAATACGACATAACGTATAGCGCTATATTGTATTGCGTCATAACGTATATCGTCACATAGTGTTACGTCATATCGTATAACGTCACATAGTATTACTTCGTAACGGATGACGTCATATAGAATTACGTTATGACGTATAAAGTCATATAGAATTACGTCGTAACGTATAACGTCATATAGTATTGCGTCATGAATCATAACGTTATGTGGTATTGCGTAATAACGTATAACGTCATACGATATTGCGTCAGAACGGATGACGTCATAAAGAATTACGTCATGACGTACAACGTTTCAGAGTATTACGTCATAACGTATAACGGCATAAATAATTACGTCATAACGTATAACTTCACATAGTAATACGTCATAACGGATGACGTCATATGGAATTACGCCATGACGTATAACGTCATATTGAATTACGGTTTAACGTATACCGTCAGATAGTTATACGTCATAACGTATAGCGCTATATTGTATTACGTCATAACGTATAGCGCTATATTGTATTACGTCATAACGTATAACATCATATAGAATTACGGTACAACGTATAACGTCATATAGTATCGCGCCATGACGTATAACGTTATCTGGTATTGCGTAATAACGTATAACGTCATATTTAATTACGTCATAAGGTACAACGTCACATAGTACTGCGCCACAACGGATGACGTCATATAGAATAACGTCATAATGTACAACGTAACATAGTAATACGTCATAACGTATAATATCATGTAGTATTAAGGTATAACGTATAACGTCACATAGTAATACGTCATAACGTATAGCGCTATATTGTATTGCGTCATAACGTATAACGTTATATGATATTGTGTAATAACGTATAGCGTCACAAAGTAATACGTCATAACGTATAGCGCTATATTGTATTGCGTCATAACGTATAACGTTATATGACATTGTGTAATAACGTATAGCGTCACAAAGTAACACGTCATGACGTATAACGTTATATTGTGTGACGTCATAACGTATAACGTCATATCGAATTACGGTACAACGTATAACGTTATATTGTGTGACGTCATAACGTATAACGTCATATAGAATTACGGTACAACGTATAACGTTATATTGTGTGACGTCATAACGTATAACGTCATATAGAATTACGGTACAACGTATAACGTCATATAATATTGCGTCATAACGTATAACGTCACATATTAATACGCCATAACGTATAACGTCATATGGAATTACGGTTTAACGTATACCATCACATAGTTATACGTCTTAACATATAGCGCTATATAGTATAGCGTCATAACGTATAACTTCACATAGTACTACGTCATGACGGATGACGTCATATAGTATTGCGTCATGACGTATCACGTCATATAGTATTACGCCATAACGTATAACGTCATATAGTATTGTGTCATGACGTTCAACGTTATATGTTATTGTGTAATAACGTATAACGTCACATAGTAATACGTCATAACGTATAGCGCTATATGGTAGTGCGTCATAACGTATAACGTTACATAGTACTACGGCACAACGGATGACGTCATATAGTATAACGTCATAACATATAACTTCACATAGTAATACGTCATAACGTATAATGTCATGTAGTATTAAGGTATAACGTATAACGTCACATAGTAATTCGTCATGACGTATAACGTTATATTGTGTGACGTCATAACGTATAACGTCACATAGTAATACGTCATAACGTATAGCGCTATATTGTATAGCGTCATAACGTATAGCGTCACATAGTAATACGTCATGTCGTACAATGTTATATGTTATTGTGTAATAACTTATAACGTCACATTGTAATACGTCATAACGTATAGCGCTATATTGCATTGCGTCAGAACGGATGACGTCATAAAGAATTACGGCATGACGTGTAACGTTATATGGTATTGCGTAATAACGCATAACGACACATAGTACTACGCCACAACGGATGACGTACTACAGAATTACGTCATGACGTATAACGTCATATAGTATTACGTCATGACGTACAACGTTTCAGAGTATTACGTCATAACATATAACGTTACATAGTAATACGTCATAACGTATAATGTCATGTAGTATTAAGGTATAACGTATATCGTCACATAGTAACACGTCATGACGTATAACGATAAATTGTGTGACTTCATAACGTATAACGTCATATAGAATTACGGTAAAACGTATAACGCCATATAGTATTGCGCCATGACGTATAACGTTATATTGTGTGACGTCATAACGTACAACGCCATATAGTATTGCGTCATTAAAAATGACGTCATATAATATTGCGTCATAAGGTATAACGTCACATAGTAATACGTCATAACGTATAACGTCATGTAGTATTAAGGTATAACGTATAACGTCTCATAGTAATACGTCGTAACGGATGACGTCATATAGTGTTGCGTCATAACGTATTGCGTCACATAGTACTACGCCACAACGGATGACGGCATATAGAATTACGTCATAACGTATAACGTCATATAGAATTACGTCATAACGTACAACGTCACATAATAATACGGCATAACCAATAATGTCATGTAGTATTAAGGTATAACGTACAACGTCACATAGTAATACGTCATAACGTATAACGTCATGTAGTATTAAGGTATAACGTATAACGTCACACAGTAATACGTCATAACGTATAGCGCTATATTGTAGTCCGTCATAACGTATAACGTCATATAGTACTGCGTAATAATGTATAACGTCATATAGTATTCCGCCATGACGTATAACGTTATAAAGTATAACGTCATAACGCATCACGTCATATAGAGTTGCGGTTTAACGTATACCGTCACATAGTTTTCCGTCATAACGTATAACGTCAAATAGTTCTACGTCAGAACGGATGACATCATATAGAATTACGCCATGACGTACAACGTAACATAGTAATACGTCATAACGTACAATGTCATGTACTATTAAGGTATAACGTATAACGTCACATAGTAATACGTCATAACGAATGACGTCATATAGTATTACGTCATAACGTATGACGTCATATAGTATTACGTCATAACGTATAACGTCACATAGTACTACGCCACAACAGATGACGTCATATAGATTTACGTCATAACGTACAATGTAACATAGTAATACGTCATAACATATAATGTCATGTAGTATTAAGGTATAACGTATAACGTCACATAGTAATACGTCATGACGTATAACGTTATATAGTGTGACGTCATAACGTATATCGTCATATAGAATTATGGTACAACGTTTACCGTCATATAGTATTGCGCCATGACGTATAATGTTATAAAGTATAACGTCATATCGCATAACGTCATATAGAGTTACGGTTTAACGTATACTGTCACATAGTAATACGTCATAACTTATAGCGCTATATTGTATTGCGTCATGACGTATAACGTCATATAGTATTGCGTCATAACGTATAGCGTCACATAGTACTACGCCACAACGTACAATGTCATGCAGTATTAAGGCATAACGTATAACGTCACATAGTAATACGTCATGACGTATAACGTTATATTGTGTGACGTCGTAACGTATAACGTCATATAGAATTACGGTACAACGTATAACGTCGTATAGTGTTGCGCCATGACGTATAACGTTATATTGTGTGACGTCATAACGTGCAACGTCATATAGTATTGCGTCATTCCAAATGACGTCATATAATATTGCGTCATAAGGTATAACGTCACATAGTAATACGTCATAACGTACAACGTCATGTAGTATTAAGGTATAACGTATAACGTCACATAGTAATACGTCATAACGCATGACGTCATATAGTGTTGCGTCATAACGTATAGCGTCACATAGTACTACGCCACAACGGATGACGGCATATAGAATTACGTCATTACGTATAACGTCATATAGAATTACGTCATAACGTACAACGTCACATTATAATACGGCATAACGAATAATGTCATGTAGTATTAAGGTATAACGAATAACGTCACATAGTAATACGTCATAACGTATAACGTCATATAGAATTACGGTTTAACGTATACCGTCACATAGGTATATGTCATAACGTATGGCGCTATAGTGTATTGAGTCATAACGTATAACGTCACGTAGTATTACGACATAGCGGATGACGTCATATAGAATTACGTCATTACGTATAACGTCATATAGAATTACGTCATAACGTACAACGTCACATAGTAATACGTCATGACGGATAATGTCATAGAGTATTATGGTATAACGTATAACGTCACATAGTAATACGTCATAACGTATAACGTCATATAGAGTTACGGTTTAACGTATAACGTCACATAGCAATACGTCAAATCGTATAGCGATATATTGTATAGCGTCATAACGTATGTCGTCACATAGTACTACGTCATGACGTATAACGTTATATCGTGTGACGTCATAACGTATAACGTCATATAGAGTTACGGTTTAACGTATACTGTCACATAGTAATACGTCATAACTTATAGCGCTATATTGTATTGCGTCATAACGATTAACGTCACACAGTATTACGTCATAACGTATAACGTCATATAGTACTACGTCAAAACGGATGACGTCATGTAGAATTACGCCATGACGTATAACGTTATATAGTATTGCGTCATTACGACTGACGTCATATAATATTGCGTCATGACGTACAATGTAACATAATAATACGTCATAACATATAATGTCATGTACTATTAAGGTATAAAGTATAACGTCACATAGTAATACGTCATGACGTATAACGTCATATGGAATTACGGTTTAACGTATACCGTCACATAGTTATACGTCATAACGTATAACGTTATATGGTATAACGTTATATGGTATAACGTAATAATGTTGAACGTTGTACAGTATTAAGTTATAACGTATAACGTCACATAGTATTACTTCGTAACGGATGATGTCATATAGTATTACGTCATGACGTATAACGTCATATAGAATAACGTCATAACGTATAACGTCACATAGTAATACGTCATAACGTATAATGTCATGTAGTATTAATTTATAACGCATAACGTCACATAGTAATAAGTCATAACGTATAGCGCTATATTGTATTGCGTCATAACGGATAACGTCACATAGTATTGCGTCATTCCGAATGACGTCATATAATATTGCGTCATAACGTATAACGTCATATAGTATTGTGTCATGACGTTCAACGTTATATTTTATTGTGTCATAACGTATAACGTCACATAGTAATATGTCATAACCTATAATGTCATGTAGCATTAAGGTGTAACGTATAACGTCACACAGTAATACGTCATGACGTATAACGTTATATTGTGTGACGTCATAACGTATAACGTCATATCGAATTACGGCACAAATTATAACGTTATATTGTGTGACGTCATAACGTATAACGTCATATAGAATTACGGTACAACGTATAACGTCATATAGTATTGCGCCATGGCGTATAACGTCATATAGTATTACGTCAAAACGTATAACGGCTTATATCTTTGCGTCATTCCGATTGACGTCATATAATATTGCGTCATAACGTTTAACGTCACATATTAATACGCCATAACGTATAACGTCACATGGAATTACGGTTTAACGTATACCATCACATAGTTATGCGTCTTAACATATAGCGCTATATAGTATAGCGTCATAACGTATAACGTCACATAGTACTACGTCATAACGGATGACGTCATATAGTATTGCGTCATGACGTACAACGTTATATGTTACTGTGTAATAATGTATAACGTCACATAGTAATACGCCATAGCGTATAACGTCATATAGTATTGCGTCATTCCGAATGACGTCATATAATATTGCGCCATGACGTATCACGTCATATAGTATTACGCCATAACGTATAACGTCATATAGTATTGTGTCATGACGTATTATGTTATAAAGTATAACGTCATATCGCATAACGTCATATAGAGTTACGGTTCACGTATACTGTCACATAGCAATACGTCATAACTTATAGCGCTATATTGTATTGCGCCATAACGTATAACGTCACACAGTATTACGTCATAACGTATAACGTCATATAGTACTACGTCAAAACGGATGACGTCATGTAGAATTACGCCATGACGTATAACGTCATATAGTATTGCGTCATTACGACTGACGTCATATAATATTGCGTCATAAGGTATAACGTCACATAGTTTTACGTCAGAACGTACAATATAACATAGTAATACGTCATAACATATAATGTCATGTAGTATTAAGGTATAACGTATAACGTCACATAGTAATACGTCATGACGTATAACGTCATATGGAATTACGGTTTAACGTATACCGTCACATAGTTATACGTCATAACGTATAGAGCCATATTCTATTACGTCATAACGTATAGAGCCATATTCTATTACGTCATAACGTATAACGCCATATAGTATTGCGTCATGACGTATAAAGTTATATGTTATTGTGTAATAAGGCATAACGTCACATAGTAATACGTCATAACGGAAGACGTCATATAGAATTACGTCATGACGTATAACGTCGTACAGAATTACGTCATGACGTACAACATCACATAGTAATACGTCATAACGTATAATGTCATGCAGTATTAAGGTATAACGTATAACGTCATATAGTGTTGCGCCATGACGTATAACGTTATATGGTATTGCGTAATAACGTATAACGTCATATAATACTGCGTCAGAACGGATGACGTACTACAGAATTACGTCATGACGTATAACGTCATATAGTATTAAGTCATGACGTACAACGTTTCAGAGTACTACGTCATAACTTATAACGTCACATAGTAATACGTCATAACGTATAATGTCATGTAGTATTAAGGTATAACGTATATCGTCACATAGTAACACGTCATGACGTATAACGTTAAATTGTGTGACGTCATAACGTATAACGTCATATAGAATTACGGTAAAACGTATAACGTCATATAGTATTGCGCCATCACGTATAACGTTATATTGTGTGACGTCATAACGTATAACGTCATATAGTATTGCGTCATTCCAAATGACGTCATATAATATTGCGTCATAAGGTATAACGTCACATAGTAATACGTCATAACGTATAACGTCATGTAGTATTAAGGTATAACGTATAACGTCACATAGTAATACGTTATATCGGATGACGTCATATAGTGTTGCGTCATAACGTATAACGTCACATAGTAATACGTCATAACGTATAACGTCATATAGAATTACGGTTTAACGTATACCGTCACATAGTTATACGTTATAACGTATGGCGGTATATTGTATTGAGTCATAACGTATAACGTCATATAGTATTGCGTCATGACGTATAACGTTATGTGGTATTGCGTAATAACGTGTAACGTCATATAGAATTACGGTACAACCTATAACGTCTTATAGTATTGCGTCATGACGTACAACGTTATATGTTATTGTGTAATAACGTATAACGTCACATAGATATACGTCATAACGTATAGCGCTATATTGTATTACGTCATAACGTATAACGTTATATTGTATAGCGTCATAACGTATAACGTCACATAGTACTACGTCATAACGGATGACGCCATATAGTATTGCGTCATAACGTATAACGTCATATAGTATTGCGTCATGACGTACAACGTTTCAGAGTATTACGTCATAACGTATAACGTCACATATAATTACCTCATAACGTATAACATCACATAGTAATACGTCATAACGTAGAATGTCATGTAGTATTGCGTCATGACTTGTAACGTTATATAGAGTTACGTCATAACGTATAACGTTATATGGTATAACGTTATATGGTATAACGTAATAATGTTGAACGTTGTACAGTATTAAGGTATAACGTATAACGTCACATAGTAATACGTCATAACGTATAATGTCATGTAGTATTAATTTATAATGTATAACGTCACATAGTAATGCGCCATAACGTTTAATGGCAGATAGTAATGCGTCATTCCGAATGACGTCTTATAATATTGCGCCATGACGTATAACGTCATATAGTATTACGTCATAACGTATAACATCATATAGTATTGTGTCATGACGTTCAACGTTATATGTTATTGTGTAATAACGTATAACGTCAGAAAGTAATTCGTCATAACGTATAGCGCTATATTGTATTGCGCCATAACGTATAACGTCACATAGTATTACGTGATAACGTATGACGTCATATAGTATTGCGTCATAACGTATAACGTCACATAGAACTAAGCCACAGCGAATGACGTCATATAGAATAACGTCATGACGTATAACGTCATATAGAATTACGTCATAAAGCACAACGTCACATAGTAATACGTCATAACGTATAATGTCATGTAGTATTAAGGTATAACGTATAACGTCACACAGTAATACGTCATGATGTATAACGTTATATTGTGTGACGTCATAACGTATAACGTCATATCGAATTATGGTACAACGTATAACGTTATACTGTGTGACGTCATAACGTATAACGTCATATAGAATTACGGTACAACGGATAACGTCATATAGTATTGCGCCATGGCGTATAACGTCATATCGTGTTTCGTCATAACGCATAACGGCTTATAGTATTGCGTCATTCCGATTGACGTCATATAATATTGCGTCATAACGTATAACGTCACATATTAATACGCCATAACGTATAACGTCATATGGAATTACTGTTTAACGTATACCATCACATAGTTATACGTCTTAACATATAGCGCAATATAGTATAGCGTCATAACGTATAATGTCACATAGTACTACGTCATAACGGATGACGTCATATAGTATTGCGTCATAACGTATAACGTTATATAGAATTACGTTGTGACGTATAACGTTATATGTTATTGTGTAATAACGTATAACGTCACATAGTAATACGTCATAACGTATAGCGCTATATGGTATAGCGTCATAACGTATAACGTCGCATAGTACTACGTCATAACGGATGACGTCATATAGTATTGCGTCATGACGTATAACGTGATATAGAGTTACGTCATAACGTATAACGTTATATGGTATAACGTTATATGGTATAACGTAATAATGTTGAACGTTGTACAGTATTAAGGTATAACGTATAACGTCACATAGTAATACTTCGTAACGGATGATGTCATATAGTATTACGCCATGACAGTATAACGTCATATAGAATTATTTCATAACGTATAACGTCACATAGTATTCCGCCATGACGTATAACGTCATATAGAATTATGTCATAACGTATAACTTCACATAGTACAACGACACAACGGATGACGTTATATAGAATTACGTCATAACGTATGACGTCATATTGTATTGCGTCATAACGTATAACGTCACATAGTAATACGTCATGACGTATAACGTTATATTGCGTGACGTCATGACGTACAACGTCATATAGAATTACGTCATAACGTATAGCGCTATATTGTATAGCGGCATAACTTATAACCTCATATATCATAGCGCCATGACGTATAACGTTATAAAGTATAATGTCATAACGTATAACGTCATATAGAATTACGTCATAACGTATAACGTCATATAGGATTGCGTCAGAACGGATGACGTCATAAAGTATTACGTCATGACGTATAACGTCATATAGAATTACGGTACAACGTATAACGTCATATAGTATTGCGCCATGACTTATAACGTTATAAAGTAGAATGTCATAACGTATAACGTCATATAGTATTGCGTCATTCCGAATGACGTCATATAATATTGCGTCATAACGTATAACGTCACATAGCTCTACGTCAGAACGGATGACGTCATATCGAAATACGCCATGACGTGTAACGTCATATTGAATTACTTCATAACGTATAACGTCATATAGTATTGCTCCATCACGTATAACGTCATAAAGTATAACGTC
Source organism: Bombus fervidus (assembly GCF_041682495.2). Classification (NCBI taxonomy): domain Eukaryota; kingdom Metazoa; phylum Arthropoda; class Insecta; order Hymenoptera; family Apidae; genus Bombus; species Bombus fervidus. The sequence continues at coordinate 860,705 of NW_027212588.1, forward strand.
ATAACGTATAACGTCATATATTATGGCGTCATTACGAATGACGTCATATAATATTGCGTCATAACGTATAACGTCGCATCGTAATACTTCATAACGTAGAACGTCCTATATAATTACGGTTTAACGTATACCGTCACATAGTTATACGTCATAACGTACAGCGCTGTTATGTATTACGTCATAACGTATAACGTCATATAGTATTGCGTCATGACGTGTAACGTTATATGTTACTGTGTAATAAGGTATAACGTCACATAGTAACACGTCACAACGTATTGCGCTATATGGTATTGCGTAATAACGTATAACGTCACATAGTACTACGTCATAACGTATAACGTTATAAAGTGTATCGTCATAATGTATAACGTCATATAGTATTGCGTCATTACGACTGACGTCATATAATATTGAGTCATAACGTACAACGTCACATAGTAATACGTCATAACGTATAATGTTATGTAGTATTAAGGAATAACGTATAACATCACACAGTAATACGTCAATAAGTATAGCGCTATATTGTATTGCGCCATAACGTATTACGGCATATAGTATTGCGACATTACGACTGACGTCATATAATATTGAGTCATAACGTACAACGTCACATAGTAATACGTCATAACGTATAACGTCATATAGTATTGCGTCATGACGTATAATGTCATATAGAATTACGGTTTAACGTATACCGTCACATAGTTATACGTCATAACGTATTGCGCTATATTGTATTGCGTCATAACGTATAACGTCACATAGTATCGCGTCATAACGTATAACGTCACATAGTAATACGCCACAACGGATTACGTCATATAAAATACGGTTTAGCCTATACCGTCACATAGTCATACGTCATAACGTATAGCGCTATATTGTATTACGTCATAACGTATAACGTTACATGGTATTACGTAATAATGTTTAACGTTGTACAGTATTAAGGTATAACGCATAACGTCACATAGTACATCGTCAGAACGTATTCCGTCACATAGTTATACGTCATAACGTATAGCGCTATATTGCATTACATCATAACGTATAACGTCATATAGTATTGCGTAATGACGTATAACGTTATATGGTATTTCGTAATAACGTATAACGTCACATAGTATCACTTGGTAATCGATGACTTCATATAGAATGACGTCATGACGTATAACGTCATATTGAAGTACGTCATAACGTATAACGTCATAGAGTATTGCGCCATGACGTATAACGTTATAAAGTATATCGTCATAACGTATAACGTCATATAGTATTGCGTCATAACGTATAACGTCACATAGTAATTAGTCGCAACGGATGACGTCATATAGAATTACGCCATGACGTATAACGTCATATTGAACTACGTTATAACGTATAGCGACATATAGTATTGCGCCATGACGTATAACGTCATAAAGAATAACGTCATATCGTATAGCGTCATATAGTAATTCATCATTACGCATAACGTCACATAGAATTACGGTTTAACGTATTCCGTCACATAGTTATATGTCATAACGTACAGCGCTATATTGTATTACGTCATAACGTATAACGTCATAGAGTATTGCGCCACGACGTATCACGTTATAAAGTATAACGTCATAACGTATAACGTCATATATTATTGCGTCATTACGAATGGCGTTATATAGTATGGTGTCATGACGTATAACGTCATATAGAATTGCGGTTTAACGTATTCCGTCACATAGTTATACGTCATAAGTATAGCGCTATATTGTATTACGTCATGACGTATAACGTCATATGGAATTGCGCCATAACGTATAACGTTATATGGTATTGCGTAATAACGTATAACGTCATAGAGTATTGTGCCATAACGTATAACGTCACATAGTAATACGCCGCAACGGAAGACGTCATATAGAATTACGGTTTGACGTATACCGTCACCTACTTATACGTCATAACGTATAGCCATGTATTGTATTACTTCCTAACGTATAACGTCATATTGTATTGCGCCATGACGTATAACGTTATAAAATATAACGTCATAACATATAACGTCATATAGTATTGTGTCATGACGTATAACGTTATATGGTTTTGCGTAATAACGTATAACGTCACATAGTACTACGCCACAACGGATGACGTCATATAGAAATACGTCATGACGTATAACGTCATATAGAATTACGTCATAACGTACAACGTCTCACAATAGTACGTCATGACTTATAACGTCATATATAATTTCGTTATAACGAATAACTTCACATAGTAATACGTCATAACGTGTAATGTTATGTAGTATTGCGTCATGATGTATAACGTTATATAGAGTTACGTCATAACGTATAACGTTATATGGTATTGCGCCATGACGTATAACGTTATATGGTTTTGCGTAATAACGTATATCGTCATATAGTACTACGGCAGAACGGATGACGTCATATAGAATTACGCCATGACGTATAACGTCACCTAGAATTACGGGTTAACGTATGCCGTCACATAGTTATATGTCATAACGTGTAGCCCGATATTGTACTACGCCATAACGGATAACGTCATTTAGAATTACGCCATGACGTATAACGTCATATTGAATTACGTCATAACGTATAACGTCATAGAGTACTGCGCCATGACGTATAACGTTATAAAGTATAACGTCATAACGTATAACGTCATATAGTGTTGCGTCATAACGTATAACGTCGCATAGAATTACGGTTTAACGTATACCGTCACATAGCTATACGTCATGACGTATAGCGCTGTATTGTATTACGTCATAACGTATAACGTCATAGAGTATTGCGCCATGACGTATAACGTTATAAAGTTTAACGTCATAACGTATAACGTCACATAGTACTACGCCACAACGGATGACGTCATGTAGAATTACGTCATGACGTATAACGTTATATAGTATTGCGTCGTAACGTATAACGTTATAAAGTATAACGTCATAACGTATATCGCCACATAGTAATACGTTATAACGTACAATGTCATGTAGTATTAAGGAATACGTATATCGTCACATAGTAATACGTCGTGACGTATAGTGTTATATTGTGTGACGTCATAACGTTTAACGTCACACAGTATTACGTCATAACGTATAACATCACATAGTACTACGTCAGAACGGATGACGTCATATATTATTACGCCATGACAGTATAACGTCATATAGAATTATTTCATAACGTATAACGTCACATAGTATTCCGCCATGACGTATAACGTCATATAGAATTACGTCATAACGTATAACTTCACATAGTACAACGACACAACGGATGACGTTATATAGAATTACGTCATAACGTATGACGTCATATTGTATTGCGTCATAACGTATAACGTCACATAGTATTCCGCCATGACGTATAACGTTATAATGTATAACGTCATAACGCATAACGTCATATAGATTTACGGTTTAACGTATACCGTCACAAAGTAATACGTCATAACGTTTAGCGCTATATTCTATTACGTCATAACGTATAACGGCATATAGTATTGCGACATGACGTACAACGTTATATGTTATTGTGTAATAAAGTATGACGTCACATAGTAATACGTCATAACGTATAGCGCTATATTGTATAGCGTCATAACGTTTAACGTCATATAGAATTACGTCATAACGTATAACGTCATATAGTATTGCGCCATTCCGAATGACGCCATATAATATTGCGTCATAACGTATAACGTCACATAGGATTGCGTCAGAACGGATGACGTCATAAAGTATTACGTCATGACGTATAACGTCATATAGAATTACGGTACAACGTATAACGTCATATAGTATTGCGCCATGACTTATAACGTTATAAAGTAGAATGTCATAACGTATAACGTCATATAGTATTGCGTCATTCCGAATGACGTCATATAATATTGCGTCATAACGTATAACGTCACATAGCTCTACGTCAGAACGGATGACGTCATATCGAAATACGCCATGACGTATAACGTCATATTGAATTACTTCATAACGTATAACGTCATATAGTATTGCTCCATGACGTATAACGTCATAAAGTATAACGTCATAACGTATAACGTCATATATTATGGCGTCATTACGAATGACGTCATATAATATTGCGTCATAACGTATAACGTCGCATCGTAATACTTCATAACGTAGAACGTCCTATATAATTACGGTTTAACGTATACCGTCACATAGTTATACGTCATAACGTACAGCGCTGTTATGTATTACGTCATAACGTATAACGTCATATAGTATTGCGTCATGACGTGTAACGTTATATGTTACTGTGTAATAAGGTATAACGTCACATAGTAACACGTCACAACGTATTGCGCTATATTGTATTGCGTAATAACGTATAACGTCACATAGTACTACGTCATAACGTATAACGTTATAACGTGTATCGTCATAATGTATAACGTCATATAGTATTGCGTCATTACGACTGACGTCATATAATATTGAGTCATAACGTACAACGTCACATAGTAATACGTCATAACGTATAATGTTATGTAGTATTAAGGAATAACGTATAACATCACACAGTAATACGTCAATAAGTATAGCGCTATATTGTATTGCGCCATAACGTATTACGGCATATAGTATTGCGACATTACGACTGACGTCATATAATATTGAGTCATAACGTACAACGTCACATAGTAATACGTCATAACGTATAACGTCATATAGTATTGCGTCATGACGTATAATGTCATATAGAATTACGGTTTAACGTATACCGTCACATAGTTATACGTCATAACGTATTGCGCTATATTGTATTGCGTCATAACGTATAACGTCACATAGTATCGCGTCATAACGTATAACGTCACATAGTAATACGCCACAACGGATTACGTCATATAAAATACGGTTTAGCCTATACCGTCACATAGTCATACGTCATAACGTATAGCGCTATATTGTATTACTTCATAACGTATAACGTTACATGGTATTACGTAATAATGTTTAACGTTGTACAGTATTAAGGTATAACGCATAACGTCACATAGTACATCGTCAGAACGTATTCCGTCACATAGTTATACGTCATAACGTATAGCGCTATATTGCATTACATCATAACGTATAACGTCATATAGTATTGCGTAATGACGTATAACGTTATATGGTATTTCGTAATAACGTATAACGTCACATAGTATCACTTGGTAATCGATGACTTCATATAGAATGACGTCATGACGTATAACGTCATATTGAAGTACGTCATAACGTATAACGTCATAGAGTATTGCGCCATGACGTATAACGTTATAAAGTATATCGTCATAACGTATAACGTCATATAGTATTGCGTCATAACGTATAACGTCACATAGTAATTAGTCGCAACGGATGACGTCATATAGAATTACGCCATGACGTATAACGTCATATTGAACTACGTTATAACGTATAGCGACATATAGTATTGCGCCATGACGTATAACGTCATAAAGAATAACGTCATATCGTATAGCGTCATATAGTAATTCATCATTACGCATAACGTCACATAGAATTACGGTTTAACGTATTCCGTCACATAGTTATATGTCATAACGTACAGCGCTATATTGTATTACGTCATAACGTATAACGTCATAGAGTATTGCGCCACGACGTATCACGTTATAAAGTATAACGTCATAACGTATAACGTCATATATTATTGCGTCATTACGAATGGCGTTATATAGTATGGTGTCATGACGTATAACGTCATATAGAATTGCGGTTTAACGTATTCCGTCACATAGTTATACGTCATAAGTATAGCGCTATATTGTATTACGTCATGACGTATAACGTCATATTGTATTGCGCCATGACGTATAACGTTATAAAATATAACGTCATAACATATAACGTCATATAGTACTGCGTCATGACGTATAACGTTATATGGTTTTGCGTAATAACGTATAACGTCACATAGTACTATGCCACAACGGATGACGTCATATAGAAATACGTCATGACGTATAACGTCATATAGAATTACGTCATAACGTACAACGTCTCACAATAGTACGTCATGACTTATAACGTCATATATAATTTCGTTATAACGAATAACTTCACATAGTAATACGTCATAACGTGTAATGTTATGTAGTATTGCGTCATGATGTATAACGTTATATAGAGTTACGTCATAACGTATAACGTTATATGGTATTGCGCCATGACGTATAACGTTATATGGTTTTGCGTAATAACGTATATCGTCATATAGTACTACGGCAGAACGGATGACGTCATATAGAATTACGCCATGACGTATAACGTCACCTAGAATTACGGTTTAACGTATGCCGTCACATAGTTATATGTCATAACGTGTAGCCCTATATTGTACTACGCCATAACGGATAACGTCATTTAGAATTACGCCATGACGTATAACGTCATATTGAATTACGTCATAACGTATAACGTCATAGAGTACTGCGCCATGACGTATAACGTTATAAAGTATAACGTCATAACGTATAACGTCATATAGTGTTGCGTCATAACGTATAACGTCGCATAGAATTACGGTTTAACGTATACCGTCACATAGCTATACGTCATGACGTATAGCGCTGTATTGTATTACGTCATAACGTATAACGTCATAGAGTATTGCGCCATGACGTATAACGTTATAAAGTTTAACGTCATAACGTATAACGTCACATAGTACTACGCCACAACGGATGACGTCATGTAGAATTACGTCATGACGTATAACGTTATATAGTATTGCGTCGTAACGTATAACGTTATAAAGTATAACGTCATAACGTATATCGCCACATAGTAATACGTTATAACGTACAATGTCATGTAGTATTAAGGAATACGTATATCGTCACATAGTAATACGTCGTGACGTATAGTGTTATATTGTGTGACGTCATAACGTTTAACGTCACACAGTATTACGTCATAACGTATAACATCACATAGTACTACGTCAGAACGGATGACGTCATATATTATTACGCCATGACAGTATAACGTCATATAGAGTTATTTCATAACGTATAACGTCACATAGTATTCCGCCATGACGTATAACGTCATATAGAATTACGTCATAACGTATAACTTCACATAGTACAACGACACAACGGATGACGTTATATAGAATTACGTCATAACGTATGACGTCATATTGTATTGCGTCATAACGTATAACGTCACATAGTATTCCGCCATGACGTATAACGTTATAATGTATAACGTCATAACGCATAACGTCATATAGATTTACGGTTTAACGTATACCGTCACAAAGTAATACGTCATAACGTTTAGCGCTATATTCTATTACGTCATAACGTATAACGGCATATAGTATTGCGACATGACGTACAACGTTATATGTTATTGTGTAATAAAGTATGACGTCACATAGTAATACGTCATAACGTATAGCGCTATATTGTATAGCGTCATAACGTTTAACGTCATATAGAATTACGTCATAACGTATAACGTCATATAGTATTGCGCCATTCCGAATGACGCCATATAATATTGCGTCATAACGTATAACGTCACATAGTAATACGTCCGACGTATAACGTCATATAGTAATGCCTCCTAACATATAACGTTCTAAAGAATAACGTCATAACGTATAGCGTCTGATAGTAATACGTCATAACGTATAACGTCATATAGAATTACGGTACAACGTATAACGTCATATAGTATTGAGCCACGACGTATAACGTCATATAGTATTGCGACATGACGTACAACGTTATATGCTATTGTGTAATAACGTATAACGTCACATAGTGATACATCATAACGTATAGCGCTATATTGTATAGCGTCATAACGTATAACGTCATATAGAATTACGTCATAACGTATAACGTCCTATAGAATTACGGTTTAACGTATACCGTCACATAGTTATACGTCATAACGTATAGCGCTATATTGTATTACGCATAACTTATAACGTCATATAGTATAGCGCCATGACGTATAACGTTATAAAGTATAATGTCATAACGTATAACGTCATATAGAATGACGTCATAACGTATAACGCCATATAGTATTGCGTCAGAACGGATGACGTCATAAAGTATTACGTCATGACGTATAACGTCATATAGAATTACGGTACAACGTATAACGTCATATAGAATTGCGGTTTAACGTATTCCGTCACATAGTTACACGTCATAAGTATAGCGCTATATTGTATTACGTCATGACGTATAACGTCATATGGAATTGCGCCATAACGTATAACGTTATATGGTATTGCGTAATAACGTATAACGTCATAGAGTATTGCGCCATAACGTATAACGTCACATAGTACTACGCCACAACGGATGACGTCATATAGAAATACGTCATGACGTATAACGTCATATAGAATTACGTCATAACGTACAACGTCTCACAATAGTACGTCATGACTTATAACGTCATATATAATTTCGTTATAACGAATAACTTCACATAGTAATACGTCATAACGTGTAATGTTATGTAGTATTGCGTCATGATGTATAACGTTATATAGAGATACGTCATAACGTATAACGTTATATGGTATTGCGCCATGACGTATAACGTTATATGGTTTTGCGTAATAACGTATATCGTCATATAGTACTACGTCAGAACGGATGACGTCATATAGAATTACGCCATGACGTATAACGTCATATTGAATTACGTCATAACGTATAACGTCATAGAGTATTGCGCCATGACGTATAACGTTATAAAGTTTAACGTCATAACGTATAACGTCACATAGTACTACGCCACAACGGATGACGTCATGTAGAATTACGTCATGACGTATAACGTTATATAGTATTGCGTCGTAACGTATAACGTTATAAAGTATAACGTCATTACGTATATCGTCACATAGTAATACGTCATAACGTATAACGTCATATAGAATTACGGTTTAACGTATACCGTCACATAATTCTACGTCAGAACGGATGGCGTCATATAGAATTACGCCATGCCGTGTAACGTCATATTGAAATACGTCATAACGTACAACGTCATATAGTATTGCGTCGTAACGTATAACGTTATAAAGTATAACGTCATAACGTATATCGCCACATAGTAATACGTCATAACGTACAACGTCATATAGTAATGCGTCATGACGTATAACGTTATATGGTATTGCGTAATAACGTATAACGTCATATAATATTGCGTCAGATCGGATGACGCAATAAAGAATTACGTCATGACATATAACGTGATATAGAATTAGGGTACAACGTATAACGTCATATAGTATTGCGCCATGACGTATAACATTATAAAGTATAATGTCATAACGTATAACGTCATATAGTATTGCGTCATTCCGAATGACGTCATATAATATTGCGTCATAACGTATAACGTCACATAGTATTGCGTCATTCCAAATGACGTCATATAATATTGCGTCATAACGTATAACGTCACATAGTCATACGTCATAACGTACAACCGCACTTATTAATACGTTATAACGTACAATGTCATGTAGTATTAAGGAATACGTATATCGTCACATAGTAATACGTCATAACGTATAGCGCTATATTCTATTACGTCATAACGTATAACGGCATATAGTATTGCGACATGACGTACAACGTTATATGTTATTGTGTAATAAAGTATGACGTCACATAGTAATACGTCATAACGTATAGCGCTATATTGTATAGCGTCATAACGTTTAACGTCATATAGAATTACGTCATAACGTATAACGTCACATAGTAATACGTCCGACGTATAACGTCATATAGTAATGCCTCCTAACATATAACGTTCTAAAGAATAACGTCATAACGTATAGCGTCTGATAGTAATACGTCATAACGTATAACGTCATATAGAATTACGGTACAACGTATAACGTCATATAGTATTGAGCCACGACGTATAACGTCATATAGTATTGCGACATGACGTACAACGTTATATGCTATTGTGTAATAACGTATAACGTCACATAGTGATACATCATAACCTATAGCGCTATATTGTATAGCGTCATAACGTATAACGTCATATAGAATTACGTCATAACGTATAACGTCATATAGAATTACGGTTTAACGTATACCGTCACATAGTTATACGTCATAACGTATAGCGCTATATTGTATTACGCATAACTTATAACGTCATATAGTATAGCGCCATGACGTATAACGTTATAAAGTATAATGTCATAACGTATAACGTCATATAGAATTACGTCATAACGTATAACGTCATATAGTATTGCGTCAGAACGGATGACGTCATAAAGTATTACGTCATGACGTATAACGTCATATAGAATTACGGTACAACGTATAACGTCATATAGTATTGCGCCATGACGTATAACGTTATAAAGTAGAATGTCATAACGTATAACGTCATATAGTATTGCGTCATTCCGAATGACGTCATATAATATTGCGTCATAACGTATAACGTCACATAGCTCTACGTCAGAACGGATGACGTCATATCGAAATACGCCATGACGTATAACGTCATATTGAATAACTTCATAACGTATAACGTCATTTAGTATTGCGCCATGACGTATAACGTCATATATTATGGCGTCATTACGAATGACGTCATATAATATTGCGTCATAACGTATAACGTCGCATCGTAATGCTTCATAACGTAGAACGTCCTATATAATTACGGTTTAACGTATACCGTCACATAGTTATACGTCATAACGTACAGCGCTGTTATGTATTACGCCATAACGTATAACGTCATATAGTATTGCGTCATGACGTGTAACGTTATATGTTATTGTGTATAAGGTATAACGTCACATAGTAACACGTCACAACGTATTGCGCTATATTGTATTGCGTAATAACGTATAACGTCACATAGTACTACGTCATAACGTATAACGTTATAAAGTGTATCGTCATAATGTATAACGTCATATAGTATTGCGTCATTACGACTGACGTCATATAATATTGAGTCATAACGTACAACGTCACATAGTAATACGTCATAACGTATAATGTTATGTAGTATTAAGGAATAACGTATAACATCACACAGTAATACGTCAATAAGTATAGCGCTATATTGTAGTGCGCCATAACGTATAACGGCATATAGTATTGCGACATGACGTACAACGTTATATGTTAATGTGTAATAACGTATGACGTCACATAGTAATACATCATAACGTACAACCGCACATAGTAATACGTCATAACGTACAATGTCACGTAGTATTAAGGTATAACGTATAACGTCACATAGTAATACGTCATAACGGATGACGTCATATAGAATTACGGTACAAAGTATAACGTCATATAGTATTGCGCCAGACGTATAACGTCACATACTAATACGGCGTAACGTATAGCGCTATATTGTATTGCGTCATAATGTTAAACGTCATATAGAATTACGTCATAACATATAACGTCATATAGTATTGCGTCATGACGTATAACGTTATATGGTATTGCGTAATAACGTATAACGTCATATAGTAATCCGCCATGACGTATAACGTTATAATGTATAAAGTCATATCGCATAACGTCATATAGAGTTACGGTTTAAGGTATACCGTCAGATAGTATTCCGTCATAACGTATAACGTCACATAGTTCTACGTCATAACGTATAGCGTCATATAGTATTGCGCCATGACGTATAACGTTATAAAGTATAACGTCATAAGGTATAACGTTATATGTTATTGTGTAATAACGTATAACGTCATATAGTACTACGTCATAACGGATGACGCCATATAGTATTGCGTCATGACGTATAACGTTATATGTTATTGTGTAATAACGTATAACGTCATATAGTACTACGTCATAACGGATGACGTCATATAAAATTATGGTTTAACGTATACCGTCACGTAGTAATGCGTCTTAACGTATAGCGCTATATTGTATTACGTCATAACGTATGACGTCATATAGTATTGCGTCATGACGTATAACGTTATATGTTATTGTGTAATAAGGTATAACGTCACATACTATTACGTCATAACGTATGACGTCATATAGAATTACGTCATAACGTATAACGTCATATAGACTTACGGTTTAACGTATACCGTCACATACTTATACGTCATAACGTATAGCGCTATGTTGTATTACGTCATAACGTATAACTTCACATAGTACTACGCCACAACGGATGACGTTATAAAGTGTAACGTCATAACGTATAACGTCATATAGAATTACGTCATAACGTATAACGTCATATAGTATTGCGTCATGACGTATAACGTTATATGTTATTGTGTAATAAGGTATAACGTCACATAGTTATACGTCATAACGTATAGCGCCATATTGTATTGCGTCATAACGTATAACGTCACATAGTATTACTTCGTAACGGATGACGTCATATAGAATTACGTCATGACGTATCACGTCGTATAGATTTACGGTACAACGTATAATGTCATACAGTACTGCGCCATGACGTATAACGTTATAAAGTATAACGTCATAACTTATAACGTCACATAGTAATACGTCATGACGTGCAATGTTATATGTTATTGTGTAATAACGCATAACGTCACATAGTAATACGTCATAACGTATAGCGCTATATTGTATTACGTCATAACGTATAACGTCATATAGTATTGCGTCATGACGTACAACGTTATGTGTTATTGTGAAATAACGTATAACGTCACATAGTAATACGTCATAACGTATAGCGCTATATAGTATGGCGTCATAACGTAAAACGTCACATAGTACTACGTCATAACGGATGACGTCATATAGTATTGCGTCATAACGTATAACGTCACATAGTACTACGTCATAACGGATGACGTCATATAGTATTGCGTCATAACGTATAACGTCACATAGTATTACGTCATAACGTATAGCGCTATATTGTATAGCGTCATAACGTATAACGTCACATAGTACTACGTCATAACGGATGACGTCATATATTATTGCGTCATGACGTATAACGTCATATAGTATTGCGTCGTGACGTACAACGTTTCAGAGTGTTACGTCATAACGTATAACGTCATATATAATTACCTCATAACGTATAACATCACATAGCAATACGTCATAACGTAGAATGTCATGTAGTATTGCGTCATGACGTATAACGTGATATAGAGTTACGTCATAACGTATAACGTTATATGGTATAACGTTATACGTTATAACGTAATAATGTTGAACGTTGTACAGTATTAAGGTATAACGTATACCGTCACATAGTATTACTTCGTAACGGATGATGTCATATAGTATTACGTCATGACGTATAACGTCATATAGATTGACGTCATAACGTATAACGTCACATAGTAATACGTCATAACGTATAGCGCTATATTGTATTGCGTCATAACGTATAACGTCACATAGTATTGCGTCATAACGTATGACGTCATATAATATTGCGTCATAACGTATAACGTCACATAGTACTACACCACAACGGATGACGTCATATAGAATTACGTCATGACGTACAACGTCATTCAGAATTACGTCATAACGTATAACGTCATATAGTATTGCGCCATGACGTATAACGTTATGTGTTATTGTGTAATAAGGTATAACGTCACATAGTAAGACGTCATAATGTACAGCGCTATATTGTATAGCGTTATAACGTATAACGTCAGCTAGTACTACGCCACAACGGATGACGTCATATAGACTTACGTCATGACGTATGACGTCATATAGAATTACGTCATAACGTACAACGTCACATAGTAATACGTCATAACGTATAATGTCATGTAGTATTAATTTATAACGTATAAAGTCACATAGTACTACGTCATAACGTATGACGTCATAAAGTATTGCGTCATGACGTATAGCGTCACATAGTACTACGCCACAACGGATGACGTCATATAGAATTACGTCATGACGGATAACGTCATACAGAATTACGTCATAACGTACAACGTCACATAGTAATACGCCACAACGGATGACGTCATCTGGAAGTACGTCATAACGTACAACGTCATAGAGAATTACGTCATAACGTACAACGTAACATAGTAATACGTCATAACTTATAATGTCATGTAGAATTAAGATATAACGTATAACGTCACATAGTAATACGTCATAACGTATGACGTCATATAGTATTGCGTCATAACGTATAGCGTCACATAGTACTACGCCACAATGGATGACGTCATATAGAATTACGTCATGACGTATAACGTCATACAGAATTACGTCATAACGCACAGCGTCACATAGTAATACGCCATAACGTATAACGTCATATGGAATTACGGTTTAACGTATACCGTCACATAGTTATACGTCTTAACGTATAGAGCTATATTGTATTACGTCATAACGTATAACGTCATATAGTATTACGTCATAACGTATATCGTCACATCGTAATACGTCAGGACGTACAACGTTATATGTTATTGTGTAATAACGTATAACGTCACATAGTAATACGTCATAACATATAGCGCTATATTGCATTACGTCATAACGTATAACGTCATATAGAATTACTGTTTAACGTATGCCGTCACATAGTTATACGTCACAACGTTTGGCGCTATATTGTATTGAGTCATAACGTATAACGTCATATAGTATTGCATCATGACGTACAACGTTGTATGTTATTGTGTAATAACGTATAACGTCACACACTAATACGTCATAACGTGTAGCGCTATATTGTATTACGTCATAACGTATAACGTCATATAGTATTGCGTCATGACGTATAACGTTATATGGTATTGCGTAATAACGTATAACGTCATAAAATATTGCGTCAGAACGGATGACGTCATAAAGAATTACGTCATGACGTGTAACGTTATATGGTACTGCGTAATAACGTATAACGTCATATAGAATTACGGTACAACGTATAACGTCATATAGTATTATGCCATAACGTATAACGTCATATAATATTACGTCATAACGTATACCATCATATCGTATTGTGTCATGTCGTACAACGTTATATGTTATTGTGTAATAACGTATAACGTCACCAAGTAATACGTCATAACGTATACCGCTATATTGTATTGCGTCATCACGTATAAGGTCACATAGTATTGCGTCATTCCGAATGACGTCATATAATATTGCGTCATAACATATAACGTCACATAGCAATATGTCATAACGTATAATGTCATGTATTATTAAGGTATAACGTATAACGTCATATAGTAATACGTCATGACGTATAACGTTATAGTGTGTGACGTCATAACGTACAACGTCATATAGTAGTGCGTCATAACGTACAACGACACATAGTAATACGTCATAACGTATAATGTCATGTAGTATTAATTTATAACGTATAACGTCACATAGTAATACGTCATAACGTCTAGCGCTATATTGTATTGCGTCATAACGTATAACGTCACATAGTGTTACGTCATAAAGGATGACATCATATAGTATTGCGTCATGACATAGAACGTTATATGTTATTGTGTAATAACGTATAACGTCACATAGTACTACGCCATAACAGATGTCGTCATATAGAATTACGTCATAACGTACAATGTCACACAGTAATACGTCATAACGTATAATGTCATGTAGTATTAAGGTGTAACGTATAACGTCACATAGTAATACGTCATAACGTATAGCGCTATATAGTATAGCGTCATAACGTATAACGTCACATAGTAATACGTTATAACGTATAGCGCTATATTGTAATGCGTCATAACGTATAACGTCACATAGTATTACTTCGTAACGTATAACGTCATATAGAATTACGTCATAACGTACAACGTCACATAGTAATACGTCATAACGTATAATGTCATGTAGTATTAATTTATAACGTAGAAAGTCACATAGTACTACGTCATAACGTATGACGTCATAAAGTATTGCGTCATGACGTACAACGTTATATGTTATTGTGTAATAACGTATAACGTCACAAAGTAATTCGTCATAACGTATAGCGCTATATTGTATTACGTCATGTCGTATAACGTCATATAGAATTACGTCATAACTTACATCGTAACATAGTAATACGTCATAACGTATATGTCATGTAGGATTAAGGTATAACTTATAGCGTCACATAGTAATACGTCATGACGCATAACGTTCTATTGTGTGACGTCATAACGTATAACGTCATATAGTATTGCGTCATAACGTATAGCGTCACATAGTATTACGCCACAACGGATGACGTCATATAATATTGCATCATAAGGTATAGCGTCACATAGTACTACCCCGCTACGGATGACGTCATGTAGAATTACGTCAATACGTATAACGTCATATAGAATTACGTCATATCGTACGACGTCATATAGTATTGCGCTCTAACGTATAACGTCATATAGTATTGCGCCATGACGTATAACGTCATATAGTATTACGTCATAACGTATACCGTCATACAGTATTGCGTCATGACGTATAACGTTATGTGGTATTGCGTAATAACTTATAACGTCACATAGTAATACGCCATAACGTATAACGTCATATAGAATTACGGCTTAACGTATACCGTCACAAGGTTATACGTCTTAACGTATAGCGCTATATTGTATTACGTCATAACGTATAACGTCATATAGTATTGCGTCATGACGTACAACGTTATATGGTATTGCGTAATAACGTATAACGTCATATAGTATTGCCTCATAACGTATAACGTCACATAGTACTACGTCATAACGGATGACGTCATATAGAAATACGTCATGACGTATAACGTTATATAGTATTGCGCCATGACGTACAACGTTATATGTTATTGTGTAATAACGTATAACGACTCATAGTAATACGTCATAACGTATAGCGCTATATTGTATAGCGTCATAACGTATGACGTCACACAGTATTACGTCATAACGCATAATGTCATGTAGTATTAAGGTATAACGTATAACGTCACATAGTAACTCGTCGTAACGTATAGCGCTATATTGTATAGCGTCATAACGTATGACGTCACATAGTACTACGTCATAACGTATAGTGTCATGTAGTATTAAGGCATAACGTATAACGTCACATAGTTATACGTCATAACGTATGACGACATATAGTATTGCGTCATAACGTATAGCGTCTCATAGTACTACGCCACAACGGATGACGTCATATAGTATTACGTCATAACGTACAACGTCACATAGTAGTACGTCATAACGTATAATGTCATGTAGTATTAATTTATAACGTATAACGTCACATAGTAATACGTCATAACGTATGACGACAAATAATATCGCGTCATAACGTCTAATGTCATGTAGTATTAATTTATAACGTATAAAGTCGCATAGTACTATGTCATAACGTATGACGTCATATAGTATTGCGTCATGACGTATAGCGTCAGATAGTACTACGCCACAACGGATGACGTCATACAGAATTACATCATGACGTACAACATCATACTAAATTACGTCATAACGTACAACGTAACATAGTAATACGACATAACGTATAACGTCATATAGTATTGCGCCATGACGTACAACGTTATAAAGTATAACGTCATAACGTATAACGTTATATGTTATTGTGTAATAACGTATAACGCCACATAGTATTACGTCATAACGGATGACGTCATATAGAATTACGTCATAACGTATAACGTCATATAGACTTACGGTGTAACGTATACCGTCACATACTTATACGTCATAACGTATAGCGCTATGTTGTATTACGTCATAACGTATAACTTCACATAGTACTACGCCACAACGGATGACGTTATAAATTGTAACGTCATAACGTATAACGTCATATAGAATTACGTCATAACGTATAACGTCATATAATATTGCGTCATGACGTATAACGTTATATGTTATTGTGTAATACGGTATAACGTCACATAGTTATACGTCATAACGTATAGCGCCATATTGTATTGCGTCATAACGTATAACGTCATATAGAATTACGGTTTAACGTATACCGTCACATAGTTCTACGTTAGAACGGATGACGTCATATAGAATTACGCCATGACGTGTAACGTCATATTGAAATACGTCATAACGTACAACGTCATATAGTATTGCGTCGTAACGTATAACGTTATAAAGTATAACGTCATAACGTATATCGTCACATAGTAATACGTCATAACGTACAACGTCATATAGTAATGCGTCATGTCGTATAACGTTATATGGTATTGCGTAATAACGTATAACGTCACATAGTATTACGTCATAACGTATAACGTCACGTAGCAATACTTCATAACGTAGAACGTCCTATAGAATAACGGTTTAACGTATACCGTCACATAGTTATACGTCATAACGTATAGCGCTATGTTGTATTACATCATAACGTATAACTTCACATAGTACTATGCCACAACGGATGACGTCATATAGAATTACGTCATAACGTATGACGTCATATTGTATTGCGTCGTAACGGATAACGTCACATAGTATTACGTCATAACGTATAACGTCACGTAGCAATACTTCATAATGTAGAACGTCCTATAGAATTACGGTTTAACGTATACCGTCACATAGTTATACGTCATTACGTATAGCGCTATGTTGTATTACGTCATAACGTATAACTTCACATAGTACTACGCCACAACGGATGACGTCATATAGAATTACGTCATAACGTATGACGTCATATTGTATTGCGTCGTATCGTATAACGTCACATAGTATTACGTCATAACGTATAACGTCACGTAGCAATACTTCATAACGTAGAACGTCCTATAGAATTACGGTTTAACGTATACCGTCACATAGTTATACGTCATAACGTATAGCGCTATGTTGTATTACGTCATAACGTATAACGTCACATAGTATTACGTCATAACGTATAACGTCACGTAGCAATACTTCATAACGTAGAACGTCCTATAGAATTACGGTTTAACGTATACCGTCAAATAGTTATACGTCATAACGTATAGCGCTATATTGTATGACGTCATAACGTATAACGTCATATAGTATTGCGCCATGACGTATAATGTTATGTGTTATTGTGTAATAAGGTATAACGTCACCTAGTAATACGTCATAACGTATAGCGCTATATTGTATAGCGTCATAACGATTAACGTCACATAGTACTACTTCATAACGGATGACGTCATATAGTATTGCGTCATAACGAATAGCGTCACATAGTACTACGCCACAACGGATGACGTCATATAGAATTACGTCATGACGTTAAACGTCGTACAGAATTACGTCATAACGCACAAGGTCACATAGTAATACGTCATAACATATAACGTCAAATAGTAATACGTCATAACGTATTACGTCATATGGAATTACGGTTTAACGTATACCGTCACATAGTTATACGTCATAACGTATGGCGGTATATTGTATTGAGTCATAACGTGTAACGTCATATAGTATTGCGTCATGACGTATAACGTTATGTGGTATTGCGTAATAACGTGTAACGTCATATAGAATTACGGTACAACGTATAACGTCTGATAGTATTGCGTCATGACATACAACGTTATATGTTATTGTGTTACAACGTATAACGTCACCAAGTAATACGCCATAACGTATAGCGCTATATTGTATTGCGTCATAACGTATAACGTCACATAGTATTACTTCGTAACGGATGACGTCATATAGAATTACGTCATGACGGATCACGTCGTATAGATTTACGGTACAACGTATAATGTCATACAGTACTGCGCCATGACGTATAACGTTATAAAGTATAACGTCATAACTTATAACGTCACATAGTAATACGTCATGACGTGCAATGTTATATGTTATTGTGTAATAACGTATAACGTCTCATAGTAATACGTCATAACGTATAGCGCTATATTGTATTACGTCATTACGTATAACGTCATATAGTATTGCGTCATGACGTACACCGTTATGCGTTATGGTGAAATAACGTATAACGTCACATAGTAATACGTCATAACGTATAGCGCTATATTGTATAGCGTTATAACGTATAACGTCAGCTAGTACTACGCCACAACGGATGACGTCATATAGACTTACGTCATGACGTATAACGTCATACGGAATTACGTCATAACGCACAATGTCACATAGTAATACGTCATAACGTATAATGTCATGTAGTATTAAGAGATAACATATAACGTCACATAGTAATACGGCATGACATATAACGTTATACTGTGTGACGTCATAACGTATAACGTCATATAGAATTACGGTACAACGTATAACGTCACATAGTATTACTTCGTAACGTATAACGTCATATAGTATTGCGTCATGATGTCCAACGTTATATGTTATTGTGTAATAACGTAGAACGTCACATAGTAATACGTCATAACGTATTGCGCTATATAGTATAGCGTCATCACGTATAACGTCACATAGTACTACGTCATAACGGATGACATCATATAGTATTGCGTCATGACATAGAACGTTATATGTTATTGTGTAATAACGTATAACGTCACATAGTACTACGCCATAACAGATGTCGTCATATAGAATTACGTCATGAAGTATAACGTCATACAGAATTACGTCATAGCGCACAACGTCACACAGTAATACGTCATAACGTATAATGTCATGTAGTATTAAGGTATAACGTATAACGTCACACAGTAATACGTCATGACGTATAACGTTATATTGTGTGACATCATAACGTATAACGTCATATAGAATTACGGTACAACGTATGACGTCATATAATATTACGTCATAACGTACAACGTCACACAGTAATACGTCATAACGTACAATGTAATGTAGTATTAATTTATAACGTATAACGTCACATAGTAATACGCCATAACAGATGACGTCATATAGAATTACGTCATGAAGTATAACGTCATACAGAATTACGTCATAGCGCACAACGTCACACAGTAATACGTCATAACGTACAATGTAATGTAGTACTAATTTATAACGTATAACGTCACATAGTAATACGTCATAACGTATAATGTCATGTCGAATTACGGTACAACGTATAACGTCATATTGTATTGCGCCATGACGTATAACGTCATATAGTATTGCGTCATGACGTACAACGTTTCAGAGTATTACGTCATAACGTATAACGTCATATATAATTACGTCATAACGTATAACTTCACATAGCAATACGTCATATCGTAGAATGTCATGTAGTATTGCGTCATGACGTATAACGTTATATAGTACTGCGTAATAACATATAACGTCATATAGTATTGCGTCATTCCGAATGACGTCATATAATATTGCGTCATAAAGTATAGCGCCACATAGTACTACGCCACAACGGATGACGGCATATAGAATTACGTCATTACGTATAACGTCATATAGAATTACGTCATAACGTACAACGTCACACAGTAATACGTCATAACGTATAATGTCATGTAGTATTAAGGTATAACGTATAACGTCACATAGTAATACGTCATAACGTATAGCGCTATGTAGTATAGCGTCATAACGTATAACGTCACATAGTAATACGTTATAACGTATAGCGCTATATTGTAATGCGTCATAACGTATAACGTCACATAGTATTACTTCGTAACGTATAACGTCATATAGAATTACGTCATAACGTACAACGTCACATAGTAATACGTCATAACGTATAATGTCATGTAGTATTAATTTATAACGTAGAAAGTCACATAGTACTACGTCATAACGTATGACGTCATAAAGTATTGCGTCATGACGTACAACGTTATATGTTATTGTGTAATAACGTATAGCGTCACAAAGTAATTCGTCATAACATATAGCGCTATATTGTATTACGTCATGTCGTATAACGTCATATAGAATTACGTCATAACGTACATCGTAACATAGTAATACGTCATAACGTATATGTCATGTAGGATTAAGGTATAACTTATAGCGTCACATAGTAATACGTCATGACGCATAACGTTCTATTGTGTGACGTCATAACGTATAACGTCATATAGTATTGCGTCATAACGTATAGCGTCACATAGTATTACGCCACAACGGATGACGTCATATAATATTGCGTCATAAGGTATAGCGTCACATAGTATTACCCCGCTACGGATGACGTCATTTAGAATTACGTCAATACGTATAACGTCATATAGAATTACGTCATATCGTACGACGTCATATAGTATTGCGCTATAACGTATAACGTCATATAGTATTGCGCCATGACGTATAACGTCATATAGTAT
The DNA here is from genome assembly GCF_041682495.2 of Bombus fervidus. NCBI lineage: Eukaryota > Metazoa > Arthropoda > Insecta > Hymenoptera > Apidae > Bombus > Bombus fervidus. The sequence continues at coordinate 883,080 of NW_027212588.1, forward strand.
TACGTCATAACGTATAACGTCATATAGTATTCGTCATGACGTACAACGTTATATGTTATTGTGTAATAACGTATAACGTCACAAAGTAATACGTCATAACGTATAGCGCCATATTGTATTGCGTCATAACGTATAACGTCACATAGTGTTACGTCATATCGTAAAACGTCACATAGTATTACTTCGTAACGGATGAAGTCATATGGAATTACGTCATGACGTATAAAGTCATATAGAATTACGTCATAACGTATACCGTCATACAGTATTGCGTCATGACGTATAACGTTATGTGGTATTGCGTAATAACTTATAACGTCACATAGTAATACGCCATAACGTATAACGTCATATAGAACTACGGCTTAACGTATACCGTCACAAGGTTATACGTCTTAACGTATAGCGCTATATTGTATTACGTCATAACGTATAACGTCATATAGTATTGCGTCATGACGTACAACGTTATATGGTATTGCGTAATAACGTATAACGTCATATAGTATTGCGTCATAACGTATAACGTCACATAGTACTACGTCATAACGGATGACGTCATATAGAAATACGTCATGACGTATAACGTTATATAGTATTGCGCCATGACGTACAACGTTATATGTTATTGTGTAATAACGTAGAACGTCACATAGTAATACGTCATAACGTATTGCGCTATATAGTATAGCGTCATCACGTATAACGTCACATAGTACTACGTCATAACGGATGACGTCATATAGTATTGCGTCATGACATAGAACGTTATATGTTATTGTGTAATAACGTATAACGTCACATAGTACTACGCCATAACAGATGACGTCATAGAGAATTACGTCATGAAGTATAACGTCATACAGAATTGCGTCATAGCGCACAACGTCACACAGTAATACGTCATAACGTATAATGTCATGTAGTATTAAGGTATAACGTATAACGTCACACAGTAATACGTCATGACGTATAACGTTATATTGTGTGACATCATAACGTATAACGTCATATAGAATTACGGTACAACGTATGACGTCATATAATATTACGTCATAACGTACTACGTCACATAGTAATACGTCATAACGTACAATGTAATGTAGTATTAATTTATAACGTATAACGTCACATAGTAATACGTCATAACGTATAATGTCATGTCGAATTACGGTACAACGTATAACGTCATACTGTATTGCGCCATGACGTATAACGTCATATAGTATTACGTCATAACGTATAATGTCATGTAGTATTAAGGTATAACGTATAACGTCACACAGTAATACGTCATGACGTATAACGTTATATTGTGTGACATCATAACGTATAACGTCATATAGAATTACGGTACAACGTATGACGTCATATAATATTACGTCATAACGTACTACGTCACATAGTAATACGTCATAACGTACAATGTAATGTAGTATTAATTTATAACGTATAACGTCACATAGTAATACGTCATAACGTATAATGTCATGTAGTATTAAGGTACAACGTATAACGTCATATTGTATTGCGCCATGACGTATAACGTCATATAGTATTACGTCATAACTTATAACGTCATATAGTATTGCGTCATGACGTACAACGTTACAGAGTATTACGTCATAACGTATAACGTCATATATAATTACGTCATAACGCACAACGTCACATAGCAATACGTCATAACGTAGAATGTCATGTAGTATTGCGTCATGACGTATAACGTTATATGGTACTGCGTAATAACATATAACGTCATATAGTATTGCGTCATGCCGAATGACGTCATATAATATTACGTCATAAAGTACAGCGCCACATAGTACTACGAACACAATGGATGACGTCATATAGAATTACGTCATGACGTATAACGTCATATAGTATTGCGTCATAACGTATAACGTCACATAGTACTATGCCACAACGGATCTTGTCATATAGAATTACGTCATTACGTATAACGTCATATAGAATTACGTCATAACGTACAACGTCACATAGTAATACGTCATAACGGATAATGTCATGTAGTATTAAGGTATAACGTACAACGTCATACAGAATTACGTCACAACGTGCAACGTAACATAGTAATACGTCATAACGTATAGTGTCATGTAGTATCAAGGTATAACGTATAACGTCACATAGTAATACGTCATGACGTATAACGTTATATTGTGTGACGTCATAACGTAGAACGTCATATAGAATTACGGTACAACGTATAGCTTCATATAGTATTGCGCCATGACGTATAACATTATAAAGTATAACGTCATAACGTATAAGGTCATATCGTATTGCGTCATTCCGAATGACGTCATTTAATACAGCGTCATAACGTATAACGTCACATAGTAATACGTCATAACGTATAACGTCACATAGTAATACGTCATAACGTATAACGTCATATAGTATTGTGGCATGACGTATAACGTTATAAAGTATAACGTCATAACGTATATCGTCACAAGGTAATACGTCATAACGTATAGCGCTATATTGTATTGCGTCATAACGTATAACGTCACATAGCATTACTTCGTTACGGATGACGTCATATAGAATTACGTCATAACGTATAACGTTATATAGTATTGCGTCATTCCGAATGACGTCATATAATATTGCGTCATAACGTATAACGTCACATAGTAATACGCCATAACGTATAACGGCATATAGTATTGCGTCATTCCGAATGACGTCATATAATATTGCGTCATAACGTATAACGTCACATAGTAATACGCCATAATGTATAACGTCATATGGAATTACGGTTTAACGTATACCGTCACATAGTTATACGTCTTAACATATAGCGCTATATAGTATAGCGTCATAACGTATAACGTCACATAGTATTGCGTCATAACGTATAACGTCACATAGTACTACGCCACAACGGATGACGTGATATAGAATTACGTCATGACGTATAACGTCATACACAATTACGTCATAACGCACAACGTCACTGAGTTATACGTCATAACGTATAATGTCATGTAGTATTAAGGTATAACGTATAACGTCACACAGTAATACGTCATGACGTACAACGTTATATTGCGTGACGTCGTAACGTATAACGTCATATAGAATTACGGTACAACGTATAACGTCATATAGTATTGCGCCATGACGTATAACGTTATATGGTATTGCGTAATAACGCATAACGACACATAGTACTACGCCACAACGGATGACGTACTACAGAATTACGTCATGACGTATAACGTCATATAGTATTACGTCATGACGTGCAACGTTTCAGAGTATTACTTCATAACTTATAACGTCACATAGTAATACGTCATAACGTATAATGTCATGTAGTATTAAGGTATAACGTATATCGTCACACAGTTTCACGTCATGACGTATAACGTTAAATTGTGTGACGTCATAACGTATAACGTCATATAGTATTGCGTCATGTCGTATAAAGTCATATAGAATTACGTCATAACGTATAACGTCATATAGTATAGCGTCATAACGTATAACGTCATATAGTATTGCGTCATGACGTATAACGTTATATGGTATTGCGTAATAACGTATAACGTCATAAAATATTGCGTCAGAACGCATGACGTCATAAAGAATTACGTCATGACGTGTAACGTTATATGGTATTGCGTAATAACGTATAACGTCATATAGAATTACGGTACAACGTATAACGTCATATAGTATTATGCCATGACGTATAACGTCATATAATATTACGTCATAACGTATAACATCATATCGTATTGTGTCATGTCGTACAACGTTATATGTTATTGTGTAATAACGCATAACGTCACCAAGTAATACGTCATAACGTATACCGCTATATTGTATTGCGTCATCACGTATAAGGTCACATAGTATTGCGTCATTCCGAATGACGTCATATAATATTGCGTCATAACATATAACGTCACATAGTAATACGCCATAACGTATAACGGCATATAGAATTACGTCATAACGTACAACGTCACATAGTAATACGTCATAACGTATAACGTCATATACAATTACGTCATAACGTATAACTTCACATAGCAATATGTCATAACGTATAATGTCATGTATTATTAAGGTATAACGTATAACGTCATATAGTAATACGTCATGACGTATAACGTTATAGTGTGTGACGTCATATAGTAGTGCGTCATAACGTACAACGACACATAGTAATACGTCATAACGTATAATGTCATGTAGTATTAATTTATAACGTATAACGTCACATAGTAATACGTCATAACGTCTAGCGCTATATTGTATTGCGCCATAACGTATAACGTCACATAGTACTACGCCACAACGGATGACGTCATATAGAATTACGTCATGACGTATAACGTCATATAGAATTACGTCATGACGTATAACGTCATATAGAATCACGTCATAACGCACAACGTCACATAGTAATACGTCATAACGTATAATGTCATGTAGTATTACGTCATAACGTATAACGCCCTATAGTATTGCGTCATGACGTACAACGATATGTGTTATTGTGTAATAACGTATAACGTCAGAAAGTAATACGTCATAACGTATAGCGCTATATTGTATTGCGTCATAACGTATAACGTCACATAGTGTTACGTCATAACGTATCACGTCGTATAGAATTACGGTACAACGTATAACGTCATATAGTATTGCGCCATGACGGATAACGTTATAAAGTATAACGTCATAACGTATAACGTCACATAGTAATACGTTATAACGCATAGCGCTATATTGTAATGCGTCATAACGTATAACGTCACATAGTATTACTTCGTAACGTATAACGTCATATAGTATTGCGTCATGATGTCCAACGTTATATGTTATTGTGTAATAACGTAGAACGTCACATAGTAATACGTCATAACGTATTGCGCTATATAGTATAGCGTCATCACGTATAACGTCACATAGTACTACGTCATAACGGATGACGTCATATAGTATTGCGTCATGACATAGAACGTTATATGTTATTGTGTAATAACGTATAACGTCACATAGTACTACGCCATAACAGATGACGTCATAGAGAATTACGTCATGAAGTATAACGTCATACAGAATTGCGTCATAGCGCACAACGTCACACAGTAATACGTCATAACGTATAATGTCATGTAGTATTAAGGTATAACGTATAACGTCACACAGTAATACGTCATGACGTATAACGTTATATTGTGTGACATCATAACGTATAACGTCATATAGAATTACGGTACAAGGTATGACGTCATATAATATTACGTCATAACGTACTACGTCACATAGTCATACGTCATAACGTACAATGTAATGTAGTATTAATTTATAACGTATAACGTCACATAGTAATACGTCATAACGTATAATGTCATGTAGTATTAAGGTACAACGTATAACGTCATATTGTATTCCGCCATGACGTATAACGTCATATAGTATTACGTCATAACTTATAACGTCATATAGTATTGCGTCATGACGTACAACGTTTCAGAGTATTACGTCATAACGTATAACGTCATATATAATTACGTCATAACGCACAACGTCACATAGCAATACGTCATAACGTAGAATGTCATGTAGTATTGCGTCATGACGTATAACGTTATATGGTACTGCGTAATAACATATAACGTCATATAGTATTGCGTCATGCCGAATGACGTCATATAATTTTACGTCATAAAGTACAGCGCCACATAGTACTACGAACACAATGGATGACGTCATATAGAATTACGTCATGACGTATAACGTCATATAGTATTGCGTCATAACGTATAACGTCACATAGTACTATGCCACAACGGATCTTGTCATATAGAATTACGTCATTACGTATAACGTCATATAGAATTACGTCATAACGTACAACGTCACATAGTAATACGTCATAACGTATAATGTCATGTAGTATTAAGGTATAACGTACAACGTCATACAGAATTACGTCACAACGTGCAACGTAACATAGTAATACGTCATAACGTATAGTGTCATGTAGTATCAAGGTATAACGTATAACGTCATATAGTAATACGTCATGACGTATAACGTTATATTGTGTGACGTCATAACGTAGAACGTCATATAGAATTACGGTACAACGTATAGCTTCATATAGTATTGCGCCATGACGTATAACATTACAAAGTATAACGTCATAACGTATAAGGTCATATCGTATTGCGTCATTCCGAATGACGTCATTTAATACAGCGTCATAACGTATAACGTCACATAGTAATACGTCATAACGTATAACGTCACATAGTAATACGTCATAACGTATAACGTCACATGGTAATACGTCATAACGTATAACGTCATACAGAATTACGGTTTAACGTATTCCGTCACATAGTTACACGTCATAACGAATAGCGCTATATTTTATTACGTCATAACGCATACCGTCATATAGTATTGCGTCATGACGTATAAAGTTATATTTTATTGTGTAATAAGGCATAACGTCACATAGTAATACGTCATAACGTATAACGTCATATAGTATTGTGGCATGACGTATAACGTTATAAAGTATAACGTCATAACGTATATCGTCACAAGGTAATACGTCATAACGTATAGCGCTATATTGTATTGCGTCATAACGTATAACGTCACATAGCATTACTTCGTTACGGATGACGTCATATAGAATTACGTCATAACGTATAACGTTATATAGTATTGCGTCATTCCGAATGACGTCATATAATATTGCGTCATAACGTATAACGTCACATAGTAATACGCCATAACGTATAACGGCATATAGTATTGCGTCATTCCGAATGACGTCATATAATATTGCGTCATAACGTATAACGTCACATAGTAATACGCCATAATGTATAACGTCATATGGAATTACGTCATAACGTACAACGTCACATAGTACTACGTCATAACGTATAATGTCATGCAGTATTAAGATATAACGTATAACGTCACATAGTAATACGTCATGACGTATAACGTTATATGGTGTGACGTCGTAACGTATAACGTCATATAGAATTACGGTACAACGTATGACGTCATATAGTATTGCGCCATGACGTATAACGTTATATGGTATTGCGTAATAACGCATAACGACACATAGTACTACGCCGCAACGGATGACGTACTACAGAATTACGCCATGACGTATAACGTCATATAGTATTACGTCATGACGTACAACGTTTCAGAGTATTACGTCATAACTTATAACGTCACATAGTAATACGTCATAATGTATAATGTCATGTAGTATTAAGGTATAACGTATATCGTCACACAGTTTCACGTCATGACGTATAACGTTAAATTGTGTGACGTCATAACGTATAACGTCATATAGAAGGACGGTAAAAGGTATAACGTCATATAGTATTGCGCCATGACGTATAACGTTATATTGAGTGACGTCATATCGTATAACGTCATATATTATTGCGTCATTCCGAATGACGTCATATAATATTGCGTCATAAGGTATAACGTCACATAGTAATACGTCATTACGTATAACGTCATGTAGTATTAAGGTATAACATATAACGTCACATAGTAATACGTCATAACGGATGACGTCATATAGTGTTGCGTCATAACGTATAGCGTCACATAGTACTACGCCACAACGGATGACGGCATATAGAATTACGTCATTACGTATAACGTTATATAGAATTACGTCATAACGTATAGCACTATATTGTATAGCGTCATAACGTATAACGTCACACAGTAATACGTCATGATGTATAACGTTATATTGTGTGACGTCATAACGTATAACGTCATATCGATTTATGGTACAACGTATAACGTTATATTGTGTTGCGCCATAACGTATAACGTCACATAGTATTGCGTCATTCCGAATGACGTCATATAATATTGCGTCATAACGTATAACGTCACATAGTAATACGCCATAACGTATAATGGCATATAGGATTGCGTCATTCCGAATGACGTCATATAATATTGCGCCATGACGTATAACGTCATATAGTATTACGTCATAACGTTTAACGTCATATAGTATTGTGTCATGACGTTCAACGTTATATGTTATTGTGTAATAACGTATAACGTCACAAAGTAATTCGTCATAACGTATAGCGCTATATTGTATTGCGCCACAACGTATAACGTCACATAGTATTACGTCATAACGTATGACGTCATATAGTATTGCGTCATAACGTATAACGTCACATAGAACTAAGCCACAACGAATGACGTCATATAGGATAACGTCATGACGTATAACGTCTTATAGTATTGCGTCATTCCGATTGACGTCATATAATATTGCGTCATAACGTATAACGTCATATAGTATTGCGTCATGACGAACAACGTTATATTTCAATGTGTAATAACGTATAACGTCACATAGTAATACACCATAACGTATAAGGTCATATAGTATTGCGTCATTCCGAATGACGTCATATAATATTGCGCCATGACGTATAACGTCATATAGTATTGCGTCCTGACGTACAACGTTTGTGTTATTGTGAAATAACGTATTACGTCACATAGTAATACGTCATAACGTATAGCGCTATATAGTATGGCGTCATAACGTATAACGTCACATAGTACTACGTCATAACGGATGACGTCATATAGTATTGCGTCATAACGTATAACGTCACATAGTATTACGTCATAACGTATAGCGCTATATTGTATAGCGTCATAACGTATAACGTCACATAGTACTACGTCATAACGGATGACGTCATATAGTATTGCGTCATAACGTATAACGTCATATAGTATTGCGTCATGACGTACAACGTTTCAGAGTATTACGTCATAACGTATAGCGTCATATATAATTATCTCATAACGTATAACATCACATAGTAATACGTCATAACGTAGAATGTCATGTAGTATTGCGTCATGACGTATAACGTGATATAGAATTACGTCATGACGTATAGCGTCATATAGAATTACGTCATAACGTACATCGTAGCATTGTAATACGTCATAACGTATAATGTCATGTAGGATTAAGGTATAACGTATAACGTCACATAGTAATACGTCATAACGTGTAGCGCTATATTGTATTACGTCATAACGTATAACGTCATATAGTATTGCGTCATGACGTACAACGTTATGTGTTATTGTGAAATAACGAATAACGTCACATAGTAATACGTCATAACGGATGACGTCATATAGTACTGCGTCATGACGTACAACGTTATATGTTCTTGTGTAATAACGTATAACGTCACATAGTAATACGTCATAACATATAGCGCTATATTGTATTACGTCATAACGTATAACGTCACATAGTAATACGCCATAACGTATAACGTCATATGGAATTACGGTTTAACGTATACCATCACATAGTTATACGTCTTAACATATAGCGCTATATAGTATAGCGTCATAACGTATAACGTCACATAGTACTACGTCATAACGGATGACGTCATATAGTATTGCGTCATAACGTATAACGTCATATAGTATTGCGTCATGACGAACAACGTTATATTTCAATGTGTAATAACGTATAACGTCACATAGTAATACACCATAACGTATAAGGTCATATAGTATTGCGTCATTCCGAATGACGTCATATAATATTGCGCCATGACGTATAACGTCATATAGTATTGCGTCCTGACGTACAACGTTTGTGTTATTGTGAAATAACGTATTACGTCACATAGTAATACGTCATAACGTATAGCGCTATATAGTATGGCGTCATAACGTATAACGTCACATAGTACTACGTCATAACGGATGACGTCATATAGTATTGCGTCATAACGTATAACGTCACATAGTATTACGTCATAACGTATAGCGCTATATTGTATAGCGTCATAACGTATAACGTCACATAGTACTACGTCATAACGGATGACGTCATATAGTATTGCGTCATAACGTATAACGTCATATAGTATTGCGTCATGACGTACAACGTTTCAGAGTATTACGTCATAACGTATAGCGTCATATATAATTATCTCATAACGTATAACATCACATAGTAATACGTCATAACGTAGAATGTCATGTAGTATTGCGTCATGACGTATAACGTGATATAGAATTACGTCATGACGTATAGCGTCATATAGAATTACGTCATAACGTACATCGTAGCATTGTAATACGTCATAACGTATAATGTCATGTAGGATTAAGGTATAACGTATAACGTCACATAGTAATACGTCATAACGTGTAGCGCTATATTGTATTACGTCATAACGTATAACGTCATATAGTATTGCGTCATGACGTACAACGTTATGTGTTATTGTGAAATAACGAATAACGTCACATAGTAATACGTCATAACGGATGACGTCATATAGTACTGCGTCATGACGTAGAACGTTATATGTTCTTGTGTAATAACGTATAACGTCACATAGTAATACGTCATAACATATAGCGCTATATTGTATTACGTCATAACGTATAACGTCACATAGTAATACGTCATAACGTATAACGTCATATAGAATTACTGTTTAACGTATGCCGTCACATAGTTATACGTCACAACGTTTGGCGGTATATTGTATTGAGTCATAACGTATAACGTCATTTAGTATTGCATCATGACGTACAACGTTGTATGTTATTGTGTAACAACGTATAACGTCACATACTAATACGTCATAACGTGTAGCGCTATATTGTATTACGTCATAACGTATAACGTCATATAGTATTGCGTCATGACGTACAACGTTATGTGTTATTGTGAAATAACGAATAACGTCACATAGTAATACGTCATAACGGATGACGTCATATAGTACTGCGTCATAACGTATAACGTCATATATAATTATCTCATAACGTATAACATCACATAGTAATACGTCATAACGTAGAATGTCATGTAGTATTGCGTCATGACGTATATCGTGATATAGAGTAACGTCATAACGTATAACGTTATATGGTATAACGTTATATGATATAACGTAATAATGTTGAACGTTGTACAGTATTAAGGTATAACGTATAACGTCACATAGTATTACTTCGTAACGGATGATGTCATATAGTATTACGTTATGACGTATAACGTCATATAGAATAACGTCATAACGTATAACGCAACATAGTAATACGCCATAACGTATAATGTCATGTAGTATTCCGCCATGACGTATAACGTCATATAGAATTACGTCATAAAGCACAACGTCACATAGTAATACGTCATAACGTATAATGTCATGTAGTATCAAGGTATAACGTATAACGTCACACAGTTTCACGTCATGACGTATAACGTTAAATTGTGTGACGTCATAACGTATAACGTCATATAGAATTACGGTAAAACGTATATCGTCATATAGTATTGCGCCATGACGTATAACGTTATATTGAATGACGTCATAACGTATAACGTCATATTAAATTACGTCATAACGTATAACGTCACATAGTAATACGCCATAACGTATAATGTCATGTAGTATTCCGTCATGACGTATAACGTCATATTGAATTACGTCATAACGTATAACGTCATATTGAATTACGTCATAACGTATAACGTCACACAGTTCTACGTCAGAACGGATGACGTCATATAGAATTACGCCATGACGTATAACGTCACATAGTAATCCGTCATAACGTATAGTGCTATGTTGTATTGCGTCATAACGGATAACGTCACATAGTATTGTGTCATTCCGAATGACGTCATATAATATTGCGTCATAACGTATAACGTCACATAGTAATACGCCATAACGTATAACGTCATATAGTATTGCGTCATGACGAACAACGTTATATTTTAATGTGTAATAACGAATAACGTAACATAGTAGTACGCCATAACGTATAACGTCATATAGTATTGCGTCATTCCGAATGACGTCATATAATATTGCGCCATGACGTATAACGTCATATAGTATTACGTCATAACGTATAACGTCATATAGTATTGTGTCATGACGTTCAACGTTATATGTTATTGTGTAATAACGTATAACGTCACAAAGTAATTCGTCATAACGTATAGCGCTATATTGTATTGCGCCATAACGTATAACGTCACACAGTAATACGTCATAACGTATGACGTCATATAGTATTGCGTCATAACGTATAACGTCACATAGAACTAAGCCACAACGAATGACGTCATATAGAATAACGTCATATAGAATTACGTCATAAAGCACAACGTCACATAGTAATACGTCATAACGTATAATGTCATGTAGTATTGAGGTATAACGTATAACGTCATATAGTATTGCGCCATGGCGTATAACGTCATATAGTATAACGTCATAACGTATAACGGCATATAGTATTGCGTCATTCCGATTGACGTCATATAGTATTCCGCCATGACGTGTAACGTCATATTGAATTACGTCATAACGTATAACGTTACACAGTTCTACGTCAGAACGGATGACGTCATATAGAATTACGCCATGACGTATAACGTCATATTGAATTACGTCATAACGTATAACGTCATATAGTATTGCGGCCATGACGTATAACGTTATGTGTTATTGTGTAAAAAGGTATAACGTCACATAGTACTACGCCACAACGGATGACGTCATATAGTATTACGTCATAACGCACGTCACATAGTAATACGTCATATCTTATAATGTCATGTAGTATTAAGGTAGAACGTATAACGTCACACAGTAATACGTCTTGACGCATAACGTTATATTGTGTGACGTAATAACGTATAACGTCATATAGAGTTACGGTACAACGTATAACGTCACATAGTGCTACGTCAGAACGGATGACGTCATATAGAATTACGCCATGACGTATAACGTCACATAGTAATACGTCATAACGTATAGCGCTATATTGTATTGCGTCATAACGGATAACGCCACATAGTATTGCGTCATGACGAACAACGTTATATTTTAATGTGTAATAACGTATAACGTAACATAGTAATACGCCATAACGTATAACGTCATATAGTATTGCGTCATTCCGAATGACGTCATATAATATTGCCCCATGACGTATAACGTCATATAGTATTACGTCATAACGTATAACGTCATATAGTAGTGTGTCATGACGTTCAACGTTATATGTTATTGTGTAATAACGTATAAGGTCACAAAGTAATTCGTCATAACGTATAGCGCTATATTGTATTGCGCCATAACGTATAACGTCATATAGTATTGCGCCATGGCGTATAACGTCATATAGTTTAACGTCATAACGTATAACGGCATATAGTATTGCGTCATTCCGATTGACGTCATATAGTATTGTGTCATGACGTTCAACGTTATTTGTTATTGTGCAATAACGTATAACGTCACATAGTAATACGTCATAACGTATAGCGCTATATTGCATTGCGTCATAACGGATAACGTCACATAGTATTGCGTCATTCCGAATGACGTCATATAGTATTCCGCCATGACGTATAACGTCATATTGAATTACGTCATAACGTATAATGTCATGCAGTATTAAGGCATAACGTATAACGTCACATAGTAATACGTCATGACGTATAACGTTATATTGTGTGACGTCGTAACGTATAACGCCATATAGAAGTACGGTACTACGTATAACGTCATATAGTATTGCGCCATGACGTATAACGTTATATGGTATTGCGTAATAACGTATAACGTCATATAATATTGTGTCAGAACGGATGATGTCATAAAGAATTACGTCATGACGTGTAACGTTATATGGTATTGCGTAATAACTTATAACGACACATAGTACTACGCCACAACGGATGACGTACTACAGAATTACGTCATGACGTATAACGTCATATAGTATTACGTCATGACGTACAACGCTCCAGAGTATTACGTCATAACTTATAACGTCACATAGTAATACGTCACAACGTATAATGTCATGTAGTATTAAGGTATAACGTATATCGTCCCATAGTAACACGTCATGACGTATAACGTTAAATTGTGTTACGTCATAACGTGTAACGCCATATAGAATTACGGTAAAACGTATAACGTCATATAGTATTGCGCCATGACGTACAACGTCATATAATATTGCGTCATAACGTATAACGTCACATAGTAGTACGTCTTGATGCATAACGTTATATTGTGTGACATAATAACGTATAACGTCACGTAGTAATACGTCATGGCGTATAACGTTATATTGTGTGACGTCATAACGCATAACGTCACATAGTATTGCGTCATTCCGAATGACGTCACATAATATTGCGTCATAACGTATAACGTCACATAGTAATACGCCATAACGTATAATGGCATATAGTATTGCGTCATTCCGAATGACGTCATATAATATTGCGCCATGACGTATAACGTCATATAGTATTACGTCATAACATATAACGTCGTATAGTATTGTGTCATGACGTTCAACGTTATATGTTATTGTGTAATAACGTATAACGTCACAAAGTAATTCGTCATAACGTATAGCGCTATATTGTATTGCGCCATAACGTATAAAGTCACATAGTATTACGTCATAACGTATGACGTCATATAGTATTGCGTCATAACGTATAACGTCACATAGAAGTAAGCCACAACGAATGACGTCGTACAGAATTACGTCATAACGCACAACGTCACAGAGTAAAACGCCATAACGTACAATGTCATGTAGTACTAAGGTATAACGTATAACGTCACATAGTAATACGTCATAACATATAGCGCTATATGGTATTGCGTCATAACGTATAACGTCACATAGTAATACGTCATAACGTATAGCGCTATATTGTATTACGTCATGACGTATGACGTCATATAGTATTACGTCATAACGTATAACGTCATATATAATTATCTCATAACGTATAACGTCACATAGTTCTACGTCAGAACGGATGACGTCATATAGAATTACGCCATGACGTATAACGTCAAATAGTAATACGCCATGACGTATAGCGCTATATTGTATTGCGTCATAACGGATAACGTCTCATAGTATTGTGTCATTCCGAATGACGTCATATAATATTGCGTCATAACGTATAACGTCACACAGTAATACGCCATAACGTATCACGTCATATAGTATTGCGTCATGACGAACAACGTTATATTTTAATGTGTAATAATGTATAACGTAACATAGTAATACGCCATAACGTATAACGTCATATAGTATTGCGTCATTCCGAATGACGTCATATAATATTGCGCCATGACGTATAACGTCATATAGTATTGTGTCATGACGTTCAACGTTATATGTTATTGTGTAATTACGTATAACGTCACATAGTAATACGTCATAACGTATAGCGCTATATTGTATTGCGTCATAACGGATAACGTCACATAGTATTGCGTCATTCCGAATGACGTCATATAGTCTTCCGCCATGACGTATAACGTCATATTGAATTACGTCATAACGTATAATGTCATGTAGTATTAAGGTATAACGTATATCGTCCCATAGTAACACGTCATGACGTATAACGTTAAATTGTGTTACGTCATAACGTCTAACGTCATATAGAATTACGGTAAAACGTATAAGGTCATATAGTATTGCGCCATGACGTACAACGTCATATAATATTGCGTCATAACGTATAACTTCACATAGTAATACGCCATAACGTATCACGGCATATAGTATTGTGTCATTCCGAATGACGACATATAATATTGCGTCATAACGTACAACGTCACATAGTAATACGTCATAACGTATAATGTCATGTAGTAATAAGGTGGAACGTATAACGTCACATAGTAATACGTCATAACATATAGCGCTATATTGAATTGCGCGATAACGTATAACGTCACATAGTATTACGTCATAACATATGACGTCATATAATATTGCGTCACAACGCATAACGTCACATAGTAATACGCCACAACGGATGACGTCATATAGAGTTACGTCATGACGTACAGCGTCATACAGAATTACGTCATAACGTACAATGTAACATAGTAACACGTCATAACGTATAATGTCATGTAGTATTAAGGTATAACGTATAACGTCACACAGTAATACGTCATGACGTATAACGTTATATTGTGTGACGTCATAACGTATAACGTCATATAGAATTACGTTACAACGTATAACGTCATATAGTATTGCGCCAGAACGTATAACGTTATAAAGTATAACGTCATAACGTATAACGTCATATAGTATTACGTCATAACGCAAAACGTCATATAGCATTGCGCCATGACGTACAATGTTATATGTTATTGTGTTATAACGTATAACGTCACAAGGTAATACGCCATAACGTATAATGTCATGTAGTATTAATTTATAACGTATAACGTCACATAGTAATACCTCATAACGTATAGCGCTATATTGTATAGCGTCCTTACGTATAACGTCATATCGTATTGCGTAATAACGTATAACGTTATAAAGTATAAGGTCATAACGTATAACGTCACATAGTACTACGCCACAACGGCTGACGTCATATATAATTACGTCATAACGTATAACTTCACATAGTACTACGCCACAACGGATGACGTCATATAGAATTACGTCATAACGTATAACGTCATATAGTATTGCGCCATGACGTATAACGTTATAAAGTATAACGTCATAACGTATAGCGCTATATTGTATTGCCTCATAACGGATAACGTCACGTAGTATTGCGTCATTCCGAATGACGTCATATAGTATTCCGTCATGACGTATAACGTCATATTGAATTACGTCATAACGTATAACGTCACACAGTTCTACGTCAGAACGGATGACGTCATATAGAATTACGCCATGACGTATAACGTCATATTGAATTACGTCATAACGTATAACGTCATATTAAATTACGTCATAACGTATAACGTCACATAGTTCTACGTCAGAACGGATGACGTCATATAGTATTGCGTCATAACGTATAACATCACATAGTATTACGTCATAACGTATAGCGCTATATTGTATAGCGTCATAACGTATAACGTCACATAGTACTACGTCATAATGGATGACGTCATATAGTATTGCGTCATAACATATAACGTCATATAGTATTGCGTCATGACGTACAACGTTTCAGAGTATTACGTCATAACGTATGACGTCATATAGTATTGCGTCATAACGTATGACGTCACATAGAACTAAGCCACAACGAATGACGTCATATAGAATAACGTCATGACGTATAACGTCATATAGAATTACGTCATAAAGCAGAACGTCACATAGTAATACGTCATAACGTTTAATATCATGTAGTATTAAGGTATAACGTATAACGTCACACAGTAATACGTCATGATGTATAACGTTATATTGTGTGACGTCGTAACGTATAACGTCATATAGAATTACGGTACAACGTATAACGTCATATAGTATTGCGCCATGCCGTATAACGTCATAGTATTACGTCATAACGTTTAACGTCATATAGTATTGCGTCATGACGTACAACGTTATATGTTATTGTGTAATAACGTATAACGTCACAAAGTAATTCGTCATAACGTATAGCGCTATATTGTATTGCGTCATACCGTATAACGTCACATTGTAATACGTCATAACATATAGCGCTATGCTGAATTGCGCGATAACGTATAACGTCACATGGTATTACGTCATAACGTATGACGTCATATAATATTGCGTCATAACGTATAACGTCACATCGTAATACTCCACAACGGATGACGTCATATAGAATTACGTCATGACGTACAACGTCATACAGAATTACGTCATAACGTACAATGTAACATAGTAATACGTCATAACGTATAATGTCATGTAGTATTAAGGTATAACGTATAACGTCACATAGTAATACGTCATGATGTATAACGTTATATTGTGTGACGTCATAACGTATAACGTCATATAGAATTACGTAACAACGTATAACCTCATATAGTATTGCGCCAGGGCGTATAACGATATAAAGTATAACGTCACAACGTATAACGTCATATAGTATTGCGCCAGTCCGAATGACGTCATATAATATTGCGTCATAACGTATAACGTCACATAGTAATACGTCACAAGGTATAGGGTCATATAGAATATCGGTTTAACGTATACCGTCACATAGTTATACGTCATAACGTATAGCGCTATATTGTATTACGTCATGACGTATAACGTTATATGGTATTGCGTAATAACGTATAACGACATATAGTATTACGTCATAACGTATAACGTCACATAGTACTACGTCATAACGGATGACGTCATATAGAAATACGTCATGACGTATAACGTTATTTAGTATTGCGCCATGACGTACAACGTTATATGTTATTGTGTAATAACCTATAACGTCCCATAGTAATACGTCATAACGTATAGCGCTATATTGTATAGCGTCATAACGTATGACGTCACATAGTACTACGTCATAACGCATAATTTCATGTAGTATTAAGGTGTAACGTATAACGTCACATAGTACTACGCCACAACGGATGACGCCATATAGTATTACGTCATAACGCACGTCACATAGTAATACGTCATATCTTATAATGTCATGTAGTATTATGGTAGAACGTATAACGTCACACAGTAATACGTCTTGACGCATAACGTTATATTGTGTGACGTCATAACGTATAACGTCATATAGAATTACGGTACAACGTATAACGTCATATAGTATTGCGCCATGCCGTATAACGTTATATGTTATTGTGTAATAACGTATAACGTCACAAAGTAATTCGTCATAACGTATAGCGCTATATTGTATTGCGTCATAACGTATAACGTCACATAG
This sequence comes from Bombus fervidus, assembly GCF_041682495.2. Taxonomy (NCBI): domain Eukaryota; kingdom Metazoa; phylum Arthropoda; class Insecta; order Hymenoptera; family Apidae; genus Bombus; species Bombus fervidus. The sequence continues at coordinate 901,954 of NW_027212588.1, forward strand.
TATTGCGTCATAACGGATGACGTCATAGAGAATTACGTCATGACGTACAACGTCATTCAGAATTACGTCATAACGTACAACGTCACATAGTAATACGTCATAGCGTACAGCGCTATATTGTAAAGCGTTATAACGTATAACGTCAGCTAGTACTACGCCACAACGGATGACGTCATATAGACTTACGTCATGACGTATAACGTCATATAGAATTACGTCATAACGTACAACGTCACAAAGTAATACGTCATAACGTATAATGTCATGTAGTATTAATTTATAACGTATAAAGTCACATAGTACTTCGTCATAACGTATGACGTCATAAAGTATTGCGTCATGACGTATAGCGTCACATAGTACTACGCCACAACTGACGACGTCATATAGAATTACGTCATGACGTGTAACGTCATACAGAATTATGTCATAACGTACAACGTCACATAGTAATACGCCACAACGGATGACGTCATATAGAATTACGTCATGTCGTACAACGTCATACAGAATTACGTCATAACGTATGACGTCATATAGTATTGCGTCATAACGTATAGCGTCTCATAGTAATACGCCACAACGGATGACGTCATATAAAATTACGTCATGTCGTACAACGTCATACAGAATTACGTCATAACGTATGACGTCATATAGTATTGAGTCATAACGTATAGCGTCTCATAGTACTACGCCACAACGGATGACGTCATATAGTATTGCGCCATGCCGTATAACGTCATAGTATTACGTCATAACGTTTAACGTCATATAGTATTGCGTCATGACGTACAACAATATATGTTATTGTGTAATAACGTATAACGTCACAAAGTAATTCGTCATAACGTATAGCGCTATATTGTATAGCGTCATAACGTATAACGTCACATAGTATTGCGTCATAACGGATGACGTCATATAGAATTACGTCATGACGTACAACGTCATTCAGAATTACGTCATAACGTACAACGTAACATAGTAATACGTCATAACGCATAATGTCATGTAGTATTAAGGTATAATGTATAACGTCACATAGTAATACGTCATAGCGTACAGCGCTATATTGTATAGCGTTATAACGTATAACGTCAGCTAGTACTACGCCACAACGGATGACGTCATATAGACTTACGTCATGACGTATAACGTCATACAGAATTACGTCATAACGTACAACGTCACATAGTAATATGTCATAACGTATAATGTCATGTAGTATTAATTTATAACGTATAAAGTCACATAGTACTTCGTCAGAACGGATGACGTCATATCTAATAACGTCGTGACGTATAAAGTCATATAGAATTACGACATAACGTATAACGTTATATGGTATAACGTTATATGGTATAACGTTATATGGTATAACGTAATAATGTTGAACGTTGTACAGTATTAAGGTATAACGTATAACGTCACATGGTATTCCGTCATAACGTATAACGTCACATAGTATTACGTCATAACAATGACGTCATATAGTGTTGCGTCATAACGTATAACGTTATGAAGTATAAGGTCATAACGTATAACGTCATATAGTATTACGTCATAACGTATAACGTCATATAGTATTCCGCCATGACGTATAACGTTATAAAGTATAACGTCATAACGCATAACGTCATATAGAGTTACGGTTTAACGTATACCGTCACATAGTATTCCGTCATAACGTATAACGTCACATAGTTCTACGTCAGAACGGATGACGTCATATAGTATTAGCCATGACGTATAACGTCATATTGAATTACGTCATAACGTATAACGTCATATAGTAATGCGCCATGACGTATAACGTTATAAAGTATAACGCCATAACGTATATCGACATATAGTATTGCGTCATTGCGAACGACGTCATATAATATTGCGTCATAACATATAACATCACATAGTAATACGTCATAACGGATGACATGATATGGAATTACGCCAGGACGTATAACGTCATATTGAATTACTTCATAACTCATAACGTCATATAATATTGCGCCATGACGTATAACGTTATAAAGTACTACGATATAACGTATAACGTCATATAGTATTGCGTCATTACGAATGACGTCATGTAATATTGCGTCATAACGTATAACGTCACATAGTAATACGTCATAACGTATAACGTCATGTAATATTGCGTTAGAACGGATGACGTCATATAGTATTCCGCCATGACGTATAACGTTATAAAGTATAACGTCATAACGCATAACGTCATACGGAGTTACGGTTTAACGTATACCGTCACATGGTATTCCGTCATAACGTATAACGTCATATAGTATTGCGCCATGACGAATAACGTTATAAAGTATAACGTCATAACGTATAACCTCATATAGTATGGCGTCATTACGAATGACGTCATATGATATTACGTCATAACGTATAACGTCGCATAGTAATACGACATAACGTAGAACATCCTATAGAATTACGGTTTAACGTATACCGTCACATAGTTATACGTCATAACGTACAGCGCTATATTGTATTACGTCATAACGTAGAACGTCATATAGTATTGCGTCATGACGTATAACGTTATATGTTATTGTGTAATAAGGTATAACGTCACATAGTAACACGTCATAACGTATAGCGCTATATTGTATTGCGTCATAACGTATAACGTCACATAGTACTACGTCATAACGTAGAACGTCATATAGTTCTACGTCAGAACGGATGACGTCACATAGAATTGCGCCATGACGTGTAACGTCATATTGAAATACGTCATAACGTACAACGTCAAATAGTATTGCGCCGTAACGTATAACGTTATAAAGTATATCGTCATAACGTATAACGTCATATAGAATTACGGTTTAACGTATACCGTCACATAGTTATACGTCATAACGTATAGCGCTATATTGTATTACGTCATAACGTATAACGGCATATAGTATTGCGACATGACGTTCAACGTTATATGTTATTGTGTAATAACGTATAACGTCACATAGTAATACGTCATAACGTATAATGTCATGTAGTATTAAGGTATATCGTATAACGTCACATAGTAATACGTCATGACGTATAACGTTATATTGTGTGACAACATAACGTATAACGTCATATAGAATTACGGTACAACGTATAACGACATATAGTATTGCGCCATGACGTATAACGTTATAAAGCATAACGTCATAACGCATAACGTCATATAGAGTTACGGTTTAACCTATACCGCCACATAGCAATACGTCATAACGTATAGCGCTATGTTGTATTGCGCCATAACGTATAACGTCACATAGTAATACGTCATAACGTATAATGTCATGTAGTATTAAGGTATAGCGTATAACGTCACTTAGTAATAAGTCATGACGTATAACGTTATATTGTGTGACGTCATAACGTATAACTTCATGTAAAATTACGGTACAACGTATAACGTCATATAGTATTGCGCCATGACTTGTAACGTTCTAAAGTATAACGTCATAACGTATAACGTCATATAGTACTACGTCATAACGGATGACGTCATATAGAATTACGGTTTAACGTATACCGTCACATAGTTATGCGTCTTAACGTATAGCGCTATATTGTATTAGGTCATAACGTATGACGTCATATCGTAATCGGCCATGACGTATAACGTTATAATGTATAACGTCATATCGCATAACGTCATATAGAGTTACGGTTTAACGTATACTGTCACATAGTAATACGTCATTACGAATAGCGCTATATTGTATTGCGTCATAACGTACAACGTCACATAGTATTACGTCATAACGTATAACATCACATAGTACTACGTCAGAACGGATGACGTCATATAATATTACGCCATGACATATAACGTCATATAGAATTACGTCATAACGTGTAACGTCATATATTATTGCGCCATGACGTATAGCGTTATAAAGTATAACGTCATATATAGTTACGGTTTAACGTATACCGTCACATACTATTCCGTCATAACGTATAACGTCACACAGTTCTACGTCATAACGTAGAACATCATATAGTACTGCGCCATGATGTATAACGTTATAAAGTATAACGTCACAACGTATAACGTCATATAGTATTGCGCCATGACGTATAACGTTATAAAATATAAGGTCATATAGTATTGCGTCATTACGAATGACGTCATATTATATTGCGTCATAACGCATAACGTCACATGGTAATATGCCGCAACGGAAGATGTCGTATTGAATTACGTCATAACGTACTACGTCACATGGTACTATGCCACAACGGAAGACGTCATATAGAATTACTTGATAACGTATAAAGTCATATAGTATTGCGCCATGACGTATAACGTTATAAAGTATAACGTCATAACGTATATCGTCACATAGTACTGCGTCATGACGTACAACGTTATATGATATTGTGTAATAACGTATAACGTAACATAGTAATACGTCATAACGTATAATGTCATGTAGTATTAAGGTATAACGTATAACGTCACATAGTAAGACGTCATAACGTATAACGTCATATAGAATTCCGCCATGACGTATAACGTTATAAAGTATAACGTCATATCGCATAACGTCATATAGTATTGCGTCATGACGTATAACGTTATATGGTATTGCGTAATAACGTATAACGTCATATAGTATTGCGTCAGAACGGATGACCTCATAAAGAATTACGTCGTAACGTATAACGTTATAAAGTATAAGGTCATAACGTATATCGTCATATAGTACTGCGTAATAACGTATAACGTCATATAGTATTCCGCCATGACGTATAACGTTGTAATGTATAACGTCATAACATATACCGTCATATAGAGTTACGGTTTAACGTATACCATCACATAGTAATACGTCATAGCGTATAGGGCTATATTGTATAGCGTCATAACTTATAACGTCATATAGAAATACGTCATAACGTATAACGTCATATAATATTGCGTCAGAACGGATGACGTCATAAAGAATTACGTCATGACGTGTAACGTCATATAGAATTACGGTACAACGTATGACGTCATATAGTATTGCGTCATAACGTATAACGTCACATAGTACTACGCCACAACCTATGACGTCGTATAGAATTACGTCATAACGTATAACTTCACATAGTACTACGCCACAACGGATGACGTCATATGGAATTACGTCATGACATATAACGTCATATTGAATTACGTCATAACGTATAACGTGAAATAGTATTGCGCCATGACGTATAACGTTATAAAGTATAACGACATAACTTATAACGTCATATAGATTTACGTCATAACGTACAACGTAACATAGTAATACGTCATAACGTATAATATCAAGTAGTATTAGGGTATAACGTATAACATCACGTAGTAATACGTCATGACGTATAACTTTATATTGTGTGACGTCATAACGTATAACGTCATATAGAATTACGTCATAACGTATAACGTCAAACAGTATTGCACCATGACTTATAACGTTATAAAGTATAACGACATAACGTATACCGTCATATAGTATTGCGTCATGACGAATAACGTTATATGGTATTGCGTAATAACGTATAACGTCACATAGTATTACGTCATAATATAATGCTGTGTTGTATTACGTCATAACGTATAACGTCAAACAGTATTGCACCATGACTTATAACGTTATAAAGTATAACGACATAACGTATACCGTCATATAGTATTGCGTCATGGCGAATAACGTTATATGGTATTGCGTAATAACGTATAACGTCACATAGTATTACGTCATAATATAATGCTGTGTTGTATTACGTCATAACGTATGACGTCATATAGAACTACGGTATAACGTGCAACGTCGTACATTATTACGTCATAACGTATAACGTCATATATAATTACGTCATAACGTATAACATCACATAGTATTACGTCATAACGTATAATGTCATGTAGTATTGCGTCATGACGTATAACGTTATATAGAGTTACGTCATAACGTGTAGCGTTATATGGTATAACGTAATAATGTTTAACGTTGTACAGTATTAAGGTATAACGTATACCGTCACATAGCAACACGCCATGACGTATAACGTCATATTGATTTACTTCATAACGTATAACGACATATACTATTGCGTCATGACGTATAACGTCATATAGTATTGCGTCCTAACGTATAACGTTATAAAGTATAACGTCATAACGTATAGCGTCACAGAGTATTGCGACATGACGTACAACGTTATATGTTATTGTGTTATAACGTATAACGTCACATAGTAATGCGTCGTAATGTATAGCGCTATTTTGTATAGAGTCACAACGTGTGACGTCACATAGTACTACGTAATAATGTATAATGTCATGTAGTATTAAGGTATACCGTATGACGTCACATAGTAATACGTCATAACGTATAGCGCTATTTTGTATTGCTGCATAACGTATAACATCACATAGTATTACGTCATAACGTATAATGTCATGTAGTATTGCGTCATGACGTATAACGTTATATAGAGTTACGTCATAACGTGTAGCGTTATATGGTATAACGTAATAATGTTTAACGTTGTACAGTATTAAGGTATAACGTATACCGTCACATAGCAACACGCCATGACGTATAACGTCATATTGATTTACTTCATAACTTATAACGTCATATAATATTGCGCCATGACGTATAACGTTATAAAGTACTACGATATAACGTATAACGTCATATAGTATTGCGTCATTACGAATGACGTCATATAGTATTCCGCCATGACGTATAACGTTATAAAGTATAACGTCATAACGCATAACGTCATACGGAGTTACGGTTTAACGTATACCGTCACATGGTATTCCGTCATAACGTATAACGTCATATAGTATTGCGCCATGACGAATAACGTTATAAAGTATAACGTCATAACGTATAACCTCATATAGTATGGCGTCATTACGAATGACGTCATATGATATTACGTCATAACGTATAACGTCGCATAGTAATACGACATAACGTAGAACGTCCTATAGAATTACGGTTTAACGTATACCGTCACATAGTTATACGTCATAACGTACAGCGCTATATTGTATTACGTCATAACGTAGAACGTCATATAGTATTGCGTCATGACGTATAACGTTATATGTTATTGTGTAATAAGGTATAACGTCACATAGTAACACGTCATAACGTATAGCGCTATATTGTATTGCGTCATAACGTATAACGTCACATAGTACTACGTCATAACGTATAACGTTATAAAGTGCAACGTCATAACGTATAACGTTATATAGTATTGCGTCGTAACGTATAACGTTATAAAGTATAACGTCATTACGTATATCGCGACATAGTAATACGTCATAACGTATAACGTCATATAGAATTACGGTTTAACGTATACCGTCACATAGTTATATGTAATAACGTATAGCGCTATATTGTATTACGTCATAACGTATAACGGCATATAGTATTGCGACATGACGTACAACGTTATATGTTATTGTGTAATAACGTATAACGTCACATAGTAATACGTCAAAACGTATAGCGCTATATTGTATAGCGTCATAGCGTATAACGTCATATAGAATTACGTCATAACGTATAACGTCATATAGTATTGCGTCATGACGTATAACGTTATATGGTATTTTGTCATAACGTATAACGTCACATAGTTCTACGTCAGAACGGATGACGTCACATAGAATTGCGCCATGACGTGTAACGTCATATTGAAATACGTCATAACGTACAACGTCAAATAGTATTGCGCCGTAACGTATAACGTTATAAAATATATCGTCATAACGTATAACGTCATATAGAATTACGGTTTAACGTATACCGTCACATAGTTATACGTCATAACGTATAGCGCTATATTGTATTACGTCATAACGTATAACGGCATATAGTATTGCGACATGACGTTCAACGTTATATGTTATTGTGTAATAACGTATAACGTCACATAGTAATACGTCATAACGTATAATGTCATGTAGTATTAAGGTATATCGTATAACGTCACATAGTAATACGTCATGACGTATAACGTTATATTGTGTGACAACATAACGTATAACGTCATATAGAATTACGGTACAACGTATAACGACATATAGTATTGCGCCATGACGTATAACGTTATAAAGCATAACGTCATAACGCATAACGTCATATAGAGTTACGGTTTAACCTATACCGCCACATAGCAATACGTCATAACGTATAGCGCTATGTTGTATTGCGCCATAACGTATAACGTCACATAGTAATACGTCATAACGTATAATGTCATGTAGTATTAAGGTATAGCGTATAACGTCACTTAGTAATAAGTCATGACGTATAACGTTATATTGTGTGACGTCATAACGTATAACTTCATGTAAAATTACAGTACAACGTATAACGTCATATAGTATTGCGCCATGACTTGTAACGTTCTAAAGTATAACGTCATAACGTATAACGTCATATAGTACTACGTCATAACGGATGACGTCATATAGAATTACGGTTTAACGTATACCGTCACATAGTTATGCGTCTTAACGTATAGCGCTATATTGTATTAGGTCATAACGTATGACGTCATATAGTAATCCGCCATGACGTATAACGTTATAATGTATAACGTCATATCGCATAACGTCATATAGAGTTACGGTTTAACGTATACTGTCACATAGTAATACGTCATAACGAATAGCGCTATATTGTATTGCGTCATAACGTACAACGTCACATAGTATTACGTCATAACGTATAACATCACATAGTACTACGTCAGAACGGATGACGTCATATAATATTACGCCATGACATATAACGTCATATAGAATTACGTCATAACGTGTAACGTCATATATTATTGCGCCATGACGTATAACGTTATAAAGTATAACGTCATATATAGTTACGGTTTAACGTATACCGTCACATACTATTCCGTCATAACGTATAACGTCACACAGTTCTACGTCATAACGTAGAACGTCATATAGTACTGCGCCATGATGTATAACGTTATAAAGTATAACGTCACAACGTATAACGTCATATAGTATTGCGCCATGACGTATAACGTCATATAGTATTGCGTCCTAACGTATAACGTTATAAAGTATAACGTCATAACGTATAGCGTCACAGAGTATTGCGACATGACGTACAACGTTATATGTTATTGTGTTATAACGTATAACGTCACATAGTAATGCGTCGTAAAGTATAGCGCTATTTTGTATAGAGTCACAACGTGTGACGTCACATAGTACTACGTAATAACGTATAATGTCATGTAGTATTAAGGTATACCGTATAACGTCACATAGTAATACGTCATAACGTATAGCGCTATTTTGTATTGCTGCATAACGTATAACGTCACATAGTATTACGTCACAACGTATGAGGTCATATAGTATTGCATCATAACGTATAGCGTCACACAGTAGTACGCCACAACGGATGACGTCATATAGAATTACGTCATAACGTATAACGTCATATAGTATTGCGTCATGACGTATAACGTCATATAGTATTGCGTCCTAACGTATAACGTTATAAAGTATAACGTCATAACGTATAGCGTCACATAGTAATACGTCATAACGGATGACATGATATGGAATTACGCCAGGACGTATAACGTCATATTGAATTACTTCATAACTTATAACGTCATATAATATTGCGCCATGACGTATAACGTTATAAAGTACTACGATATAACGTATAACGTCATATAGTATTGCGTCATTACGAATGACGTCATGTAATATTGCGTCATAACGTATAACGTCACATAGTAATACGTCATAACGTATAACGTCATGAAATATTGCGTCAGAACGGATGACGTCATATAGTATTCCGCCATGACGTATAACGTTATAAAGTATAACGTCATAACGCATAACGTCATACGGAGTTACGGTTTAACGTATACCGTCACATGGTATTCCGTCATAACGTATAACGTCATATAGTATTGCGCCATGACGAATAACGTTATAAAGTATAACGTCATAACGTATAACCTCATATAGTATGGCGTCATTACGAATGACGTCATATGATATTACGTCATAACGTATAACGTCGCATAGTAATACGACATAACGTAGAACGTCCTATAGAATTACGGTTTAACGTATACCGTCACATAGTTATACGTCATAACGTACAGCGCTATATTGTATTACGTCATAACGTAGAACGTCATATAGTATTGCGTCATGACGTATAACGTTATATGTTATTGTGTAATAATGTATAACGTCACATAGTAACACGTCATAACATATAGCGCTATATTGTATTGCGTCATAACGTATAACGTCACATAGTACTACGTCATAACGTATAACGTTATAAAGTGTAACGTCATAACGTATAACGTTATATAGTATTGCGTCGTAACGTATAACGTTATAAAGTATAACGTCATTACGTATATCGTGACATAGTAATACGTCATAACGTATAACGTCATATAGAATTACGGTTTAACGTATACCGTCACATAGTTATACGTCATAACGTATAACGTTATAAAGTGTAACGTCATGACGTATAACGTTATAAAGTATATCGTCATAACGTATAACGTCATATAGAATTACGGTTTAACGTATACCGTCACATAGTTATACGTCATAACGTATAGCGCTATATTGTATTACGTCATAACGTATAACGGCATATAGTATTGCGACATGACGTACAACGTTATATGTTATTGTGTAATAACGTATAACGTCACATAGTAATACGTCAAAACGTATAGCGCTATATTGTATAGCGTCATAGCGTATAACGTCATATAGAATTACGTCATAACGTATAACGTCATATAGTATTGCGTCATGACGTATAACGTTATATTTTATTTTGTCATAACGTATAACGTCACATAGTAATACGTCATAACGTATAATGTCATGTAGTATTAAGGTATATCGTATAACGTCACATAGTAATACGTCATGACGTATAACGTTATATTGTTTGACAGCATAACGTATAACGTCATATAGAATTACGGTACAACGTATAACGACATATAGTATTGCGCCATGACGTATAACGTTATAAAGCATAACGTCATAACGCATAACGTCATATAGAGTTACGGTTTAACCTATACCGCCACATAGCAATACGTCATAACGTATAGCGCTATGTTGTATTGCGCCATAACGTATAACGTCACATAGTAATACGTCATAACGTATAATGTCATGTAGTATTAAGGTATAGCGTATAACGTCACTTAGTAATAAGTCATGACGTATAACGTTATATTGTGTGACGTCATAACGTATAACTTCATGTAAAATTACGGTACAACGTATAACGTCATATAGTATTGCGCCATGACTTGTAACGTTATAAAGTATATCGTCATAACGTATAACGTCATATAGTATTACGTCATAACGTATAACGTCATATATATCGCTATAATGTATTACGTCATAACGTATAACGTCATATAGTATTGCGTCATGACGTATAACGTTATATGTTATTGTGTAATAACGTATAACGTCATATAGTACTACGTCATAACGGATGACGTCACATAAAATTACGGTTTAACGTATACCGTCACGTAGTAATGCGTCTTAACGTATAGCGCTATATTGTATTACGTCATAACGTATGACGTCATATAGTATTGCGTCATAAGATATAACGTCACAAAGTACTACGCCACAACGTATAACGTCATATAGTATTGCGCCATGACGTATAACGTTACAAAGTATAACGTCATAAAGCATAACGTCATATAGAGTTGCGGTTTTACGTATACCGTCACATAGTATTCCGTCATAACGTATAACGTCACATAGTTTTACGTCGTAACGTATAACGTCATATAGTATTGCGTCATTACGACTGACGTCATACAATATTGCGTCATAACGTATAATGTCACATAGTAATACGCCATAACGTACAACCTCACATAGTAATACGTTGTAACGTACAATGTCATGTAGTATTAAGGTATACGTATATCGTCACATAGTAATACGTCGTGACGTATAATGTTATATTGTGTGACGTCATAACGTATAACGTCATATAGTATTCCGTCATAAGGTATAACATCATATAGTATTGTGTCATGACGCATAACGTTATATGGTATTGCGTAATAACGTATAACGTCACATAGCATTGCGCCATGACGTATAACGTCATAAAGTATAACGTCATAACGTATAACGTCATATAGTATGGCGTCATTACGAATGACGTCATATAATATTGCGTCATAACGTATAACGTCGCATAGTAATACTTCATAACGTAGAACGTCCTATATAATTACGGTTTAACGTATACCGTCACATAGTTATACGTCATAACGTACAGCGCTATATTGTATTACGTCATAACGTATAACGTCACATAGTACTACGTCATAACGTATAACGTTATAAAGTGTAACGTCATAACGTATAACGTCATATAGTATTGCGTCATTACGACTGATGTCATATAATATTGCGTCATAACGTATAATGTCACATAGTACTACGCCACAACGTATGACGTCATATAGAAATACGTCATAACGTATAACTTCACATAGTACTACGCCACAACGGATGACGTCATATAGAATTACGTCATAACTTATAACGTCATATAGTATAGCGCCATGACGTATAACGTTATAATGTATAACGTCATAACGCATAACGTCATATAGAGTTACTGTTTAACGTATACCGTCACATAGTAATACGTCATAACGTATAGCGCTATATTGTACAGCGTCATAACGTATAACGTCATATAGAATTACGTCGTAACGTATAACGTCATATAGTATTGCGTCATGACGTATAACGCTATATGTTATTGTGTAATAAGGTATAACGTCACATAGTATTACGTCATAACGTATGACGTCATATAGTATTGTGTAATAAGGTATAACATCACATAGTATTACGTCATAACGTATGACGTTACATAGTTCTACGTCATAACGTATAGCGTCATATAGTATTGCGCCATGACGTATAACGTTATAAAGTATAACGTCATAACGTATAACGTCACATAATAATACGACGTAACGTAGAACGTCATATAGAAATACGTCATAACGTATAACTTCCCATAGTACTACGCCACTACGGATGACGTCATATAGAATTACGTCATAACTTATAACGTCATATAGTATTGCGCCATGACGTATAACGTTATAAAGTATAACGTCATAACGCATAACGTCATATAGAGTTGCGGTTTTACGTATACCGTCACATAGTAATACGTCATAACGTATAGCGCTATATATTGTGTAGCGTCATAACGTATAACGTCACGTAGAATTACGTCATAACGTATAACGTCATATAGTACTACGCCACAACATATGACGTCATATAGTATTGCGTCATAACGTAAAACGTCACATAGTTCTACGTCATAACGTATAACGTCATATAGTATGGCGTCATTACGAATGAAGTCATATGATATTACGTCACAACGTATAACGTCGCACAGTAATACGACATAACGTAGAACGTCAAATAGAATTACGGTTTTTACGTATACCGTCACATAGTTATACGTCATAACGTACAGCGCTATATTGTATTACGTCATAACGTAGAACGTCATATAGTATTGCGTCATAACGTATAACGTCATATGGAATTACGGTTTAACGTATACCGTCACATAGTTATACGTCATAACGTATAGCGCTATACAGTATGGCGTCATAACGTATAACGTCACATAGTACTACGTCATAACGGATGACGTCATATAGTATTGCGTCATAACGTATAACATCACATAGTATTACGTCATAACGTATAGCGCTATATTGTATAGCGTCATAACGTATAACGTCACATGGTACTACGTGATAACGGATGACGTCATATAGTACTGCGTCATAACGTATAACGTCATATATAATTATCTCATAACGTATAACATCACATAGTAATACGTCATAACGTAGAATGTCATGTAGTATTGCGTCATGACTTATAACGTGATATAGAGTAACGTCATAACGTATAACGTTATATGGTATAACGTTATATGGTATAACGTAATAATGTTGAACGTTGTACAGTATTAAGGTATAACGTATAACGTCACATAGTATTACTTCGTAACGGATGATGTCATATAGTATTACGTCATGACGTATAACGTCATATAGAATAACGTCATAACGTATAACGTCACATAGCATTACGTCATGACGTATAACGTCGCAAAGTAATACTTCATAACGTAGAACGTCCTATATAATTACGGTTTAACGTATACCGTCACATAGTTATACGTCATAACGTACAGCGCTATATTGTATTACGCCATGACGTATAACATCATATAGAATCACGTCATAACGTATAACGTCATATAGTATTGCGTCAGAACGGATGACGTCATAAAGAATTACGTCATGACGTATAACGTCATATAGAATGACAGTACAACGTATAACGTCATATAGCATTGCGCCATGACGTATAACGTTATAAAGTATAATGTCATAACGTATGACGTGTTATAGTATTGCGTCATAACGTATAACGTCACATAGTATTACTTCGTAACGGATGACGTCATATAGAATTACGTCATGACGTATAAAGTCATATAGAATTACGTCATAACGTATAACGTCATATAGTATTGCGCCATGACGTATAACATTATAAAGTATAACGTCATAACGTATAACGTCATATAGTATTGCGTCAGAACGGATGACGTCATAAAGAATTACGTCATGACGTATAACGTCATATAGAATTACAGTACCACGTATAACGTCATATAGCATTGCGCCATGACGTATAACGTTATAAAGTATAATGTCATAACGTATGACGTCATATAGTATTGCGTCATAACGTATAACGTCACATAGTACTACGCCACAACGGATGACGTCATATAGCATTCTGTCATGACGTATAACGTTATATGGTATTGCGTAATAACATATAACGTCGTATAGTAATCCGCCATGATGTATAACGTTATAATGTATAACGTCATATCGCATAACGTCATATAGTTACGGTTTAACGTATACTGTCACATAGTAATACGTCATAACGTATAGCGCTATATTGTATTGCGTCACAACGTATAACGTCACATAGCATTACGTCATAACGTATAACATCACATAGTACTACGTCAGAACGGATGACGTCATATAGAACTACGCCATGACGTATAAGGTCATATAGAATCACGTCATAACGTATAACGTCATATAGTATTGCGCCATGACGTATAACGTTATAAAGTATAACGTCATAGCGCATAACGTCATATAGAGTTGCGGTTTTACGTATACCGTCACATAGTATTCCGTCATAACGTATAACGTCACATAGTTCTACGTCATAACGTATAACGTCATATAGTATTCCGCCATGACGTATAACGTTATAATGTACAACGTCATAACGCATAACGTCACATAGAGTTACGGCTTAACGTATACCGTCACATAGTAATACGTCATAACGTATAGCGCTATATTGTATTACGCCATGACGTATAACATCATATAGAATTACGTCATAACGTATAACGTCATATGGTATTACGTCATGACGTATAACGTTATATAGTATTGCGTCAGAACGGATGACGTCATAAAGAATTACGTCATGACGTATAACGTCATATAGAATTACAGTACAACGTATAACGTCATATAGCATTGCGCCATGACGTATAACGTTATAAAGTATACTGTCATAACGTATGACGTCATATAGTATTGCGTCATAACGTATAACGTCACATAGTACTACGCCACAACGGATGACGTCATATAGAATAACGTCATGACGTATAACGTCATGTTGAATTATGTCATAACGTATAACGTCAAATAGTATTGCGCCATGACGTATAACGTTATAAAGTATAACGGCATAACGTATAACGTCATATAGTATTGCGTCAGAACGGATGACGTCATAAAGAATTACGTCATGACGTATAACGTCATATAGAATTACAGTACCACGTATAACGTCATATAGCATTGCGCCATGACGTATAACGTTATAAAGTATAATGTCATAACGTATGACGTCATATAGTATTGCGTAATAACGTATAACGTCACATAGTACTACGCCACAACGTATGACGTCATATAGAATTACGTCATAACGTATAACTTCATATAGTACTACGCCACAACGTATGACGTCATATAGTATTCTGTCATGACGTATAACGTTATATGGTATTGCGTAATAACATATAACGTCGTATAGTAATCCGCCATGATGTATAACGTTACAATGTATAACGTCATATCGCATAACGTCATATAGTTACGGTTTAACGTATACTGTCACATAGTAATACGTCATAACGTATAGCGCTATATTGTATTACGCCATGACGTATAACATCATATAGAATTACGTCATAACGTATAACGTCATATAGTATTGCGTCATGACGTATAACGTTATATGTTATTGTGTAATAAGGTATAACGTCACATAGTTCTACGTCATAACGTATAACGCCATATAGTATTGCGTCATTACGACTGACGTCATATAATATTGCTTCATAACGTATAATGTCACATAGTAATACGTCATAACGTATAACGTCATATAGAATTACGGTTTAACATATACCGTCACATACTTATACGTCATAACGTATAGCGCCATATTGTATTACGTCATAACGTATAACGTCATATAGTACTGCGTAATAACGTATAACGTCACATAGTACTACGCCACAACGTATAACGTCATATTGAATTATGTCATAACGTATAACGTCAAATAGTATTGCGCCATGACGTATAACGTCACATAGTACTACGTCATAACGTATAACGATATAAAGTGTAACGTCATAACGTATAGCGTCATATAGTATTGCGTCAGAACGGATGACGTCATAAAGTATTACGTCATGACGTATAACGTCATATTGAATTACGTCATAACGTATAACGCCATATAGTATTGCGCCATGACGTATAACATTATAAAGTATAACGTCATATAGTATTGCGTCATTACGAATGACATCATATAATATTGCGTCATAACGTATACCGTCACATAGTTATACGTCATAAAGTATAGCGCTATATTGTATTACGTCATAACGTATAACGTCATATAGTATAGCGTCATTACGAATGACATCATATAATATTGCGTCATAACGTATAACGTCGCATAGTAATACTTCATAACGTAGAACGTCCTATATAATTACGGTTAAACGTATAGCGTCACATAGTTATACGTCATAACGTACAGCGCTATATTGTATTACGTCATAACGTATAACGTCACATAGTACTACGTCATAACTCTATAACGTTATAAAGTGTAACGTCATAACGTATAGCGTCATATAGTAGTGCGTCATTACGACTGACGTCATATAATATTGCGTCATAACGTATACCGTCACATAGTTATACGTCATAAAGTATAGCGCTATATTGTATTACGTCATAACGTATAACGTCATATAGTATAGCGTCATTACGAATGACGTCATATAATATTGCGTCATAACGTATAACGTCGCATAGTAATACTTCATAACGTAGAACGTCCTATATAATTACGGTTAAACGTATACCGTCACATAGTTATACGTCATAACGTACAGCGCTATATTGTATTACGTCATAACTTATAACGTCATATAGTATTGCGACATGACGTACAACGTTATTTGTTATTGTGTAATAACTTATAACGTCACATAGTACTATGCCACAGCGTATGACGTCATAGAGAATTACGTCATAACGTATACCGTCACATAGTTATAAGTCATAAAGTATAGCGCTATATTGTATTACGTCATAACGTATAACGTCATATAATATTGCGTCATAACTTATACCGTCACATAGTTATACGTCATAACGTATAGCGCTATATTGTATTGCGTCATAATGTATAACGTCACATAGTGTTACGTCATAACGTATAACGTAACATAGTATTACATCGTATCCGATGACGTCATATAGTATTGCGCCATGACGTATTACGTCATATAGTACTGCGTAATAACGTATAACGTCACATAGTACTACGCCACAACGTATGACGTCATATAGAATTACGTCATAACGTAAAACTTCATATAGTACTACGCCACAACGGATGACGTCATATAGTATACCGCCATGACGTATAACGTTATAATGTATAACGTCATAACGCATAACGTCATATAGAGTTACGGTTTAACGTATACCGTCACATAGTAATACGTCAGAACGGATGACGTCATATAGTAGACCGCCATGACGTATAACGTCATATTGAATTACGTCATAACGTATAACGTCATAGAGTATTGCGTCATGACGTACAACGTTATATGTTATTGTGTAATAACGTATAACGTCACAAAGTAATACGTCATAACGTATAGCGCTATATATTGTGTAGCGTCATAACGTATAACGTCACATAGAATTACGTTATAACATATAACGTCATATAGTATTGCGTCAGAACGGATGACGTCATAAAGATTTACGTCATGACGTATAACGTCATATTGAATTATGTCATAACGTATAACGTCAAATAGTATTGCGCCATGACGTATAACGTTATAAAGTATAACGGCATAACGTATAACGTCATATTGAATTACGTCATACCGTATAACGTCACATAGTATTACTTCGTAACGGTTGACGTCATATAGAATTACGTCATGACGTATAATGTCACATAGAATTACGTCATAACGTATAACGTCATATAGTATTGCGCCATGACGTATAACGTTATAAAGTATAACGTCATAACGTATAGCGTCACATAGTAATACGTCATAACGGATGACATGATATGGAATTACGCCAGGACGTATAACGTCATATTGAATTACTTCATAACTTATAACGTCATATAATATTGCGCCATGACGTATAACGTTATAAAGTACTACGATATAACGTATAACGTCATATAGTATTGCGTCATTACGAATGACGTCATGTAATATTGCGTCATAACGTATAACGTCACATAGTAATACGTCATAACGTATAACGTCATGTAATATTGCGTCAGAACGGATGACGTCATATAGTATTCCGCCATGACGTATAACGTTATAAAGTATAACGTCATAACGCATAACGTCATACGGAGTTACGGTTTAACGTATACCGTCACATGGTATTCCGTCATAACGTATAACGTCATATAGTATTGCGCCATGACGAATAACGTTATAAAGTATAACGTCATAACGTATAACCTCATATAGTATGGCGTCATTACGAATGACGTCATATGATATTACGTCATAACGTATAACGTCGCATAGTAATACGACATAACGTAGAACGTCCTATAGAATTACGGTTTAACGTATACCGTCACATAGTTATACGTCATAACGTACAGCGCTATATTG
This sequence comes from Bombus fervidus, assembly GCF_041682495.2. Lineage (NCBI taxonomy): Eukaryota > Metazoa > Arthropoda > Insecta > Hymenoptera > Apidae > Bombus > Bombus fervidus. Next base: position 921,444 of record NW_027212588.1, read on the forward strand.
TATTACGTCATAACGTAGAACGTCATATAGTATTGCGTCATGACGTATAACGTTATATGTTATTGTGTAATAATGTATAACGTCACATAGTAACACGTCATAACATATAGCGCTATATTGTATTGCGTCATAACGTATAACGTCACATAGTACTACGTCATAACGTATAACGTTATAAAGTGTAACGTCATAACGTATAACGTTATATAGTATTGCGTCGTAACGTATAACGTTATAAAGTATAACGTCATTACGTATATCGTGACATAGTAATACGTCATAACGTATAACGTCATATAGAATTACGGTTTAACGTATACCGTCACATAGTTATACGTCATAACGTATAACGTTATAAAGTGTAACGTCATGACGTATAACGTTATAAAGTATATCGTCATAACGTATAACGTCATATAGAATTACGGTTTAACGTATACCGTCACATAGTTATACGTCATAACGTATAGCGCTATATTGTATTACGTCATAACGTATAACGGCATATAGTATTGCGACATGACGTACAACGTTATATGTTATTGTGTAATAACGTATAACGTCACATAGTAATACGTCAAAACGTATAGCGCTATATTGTATAGCGTCATAGCGTATAACGTCATATAGAATTACGTCATAACGTATAACGTCATATAGTATTGCGTCATGACGTATAACGTTATATTTTATTTTGTCATAACGTATAACGTCACATAGTAATACGTCATAACGTATAATGTCATGTAGTATTAAGGTATATCGTATAACGTCACATAGTAATACGTCATGACGTATAACGTTATATTGTTTGACAACATAACGTATAACGTCATATAGAATTACGGTACAACGTATAACGACATATAGTATTGCGCCATGACGTATAACGTTATAAAGCATAACGTCATAACGCATAACGTCATATAGAGTTACGGTTTAACCTATACCGCCACATAGCAATACGTCATAACGTATAGCGCTATGTTGTATTGCGCCATAACGTATAACGTCACATAGTAATACGTCATAACGTATAATGTCATGTAGTATTAAGGTATAGCGTATAACGTCACTTAGTAATAAGTCATGACGTATAACGTTATATTGTGTGACGTCATAACGTATAACTTCATGTAAAATTACGGTACAACGTATAACGTCATATAGTATTGCGCCATGACTTGTAACGTTATAAAGTATATCGTCATAACGTATAACGTCATATAGTATTACGTCATAACGTATAACGTCATATATATCGCTATAATGTATTACGTCATAACGTATAACGTCATATAGTATTGCGTCATGACGTATAACGTTATATGTTATTGTGTAATAACGTATAACGTCATATAGTACTACGTCATAACGGATGACGTCACATAAAATTACGGTTTAACGTATACCGTCACGTAGTAATGCGTCTCAACGTATAGCGCTATATTGTATTACGTCATAACGTATGACGTCATATAGTATTGCGTCATAAGATATAACGTCACAAAGTACTACGCCACAACGTATAACGTCATATAGTATTGCGCCATGACGTATAACGTTACAAAGTATAACGTCATAAAGCATAACGTCATATAGAGTTGCGGTTTTACGTATACCGTCACATAGTATTCCGTCATAACGTATAACGTCACATAGTTTTACGTCGTAACGTATAACGTCATATAGTAATACGACATAACGTAGAACGTCCTATAGAATTACGGTTTAACGTATACCGTCACATAGTTATACGTCATAACGTACAGCGCTATATTGTATTACGTCATAACGTAGAACGTCATATAGTATTGCGTCATGACGTATAACGTTATATGTTATTGTGTAATAACGTATAACGTCATATAGTACTACGTCATAACGGATGACGTCACATAAAATTACGGTTTAACGTATACCGTCACGTAGTAATGCGTCTTAACGTATAGCGCTATATTGTATTACGTCATAACGTATAACGTCATATAGTATAGCGTCATTACGAATGACATCATATAATATTGCGTCATAACGTATAACGTCGCATAGTAATACTTCATAACGTAGAACGTCCTATATAATTACGGTTAAACGTATAGCGTCACATAGTTATACGTCATAACGTACAGCGCTATATTGTATTACGTCATAACGTATAACGTCACATAGTACTACGTCATAACTCTATAACGTTATAAAGTGTAACGTCATAACGTATAGCGTCATATAGTAGTGCGTCATTACGACTGACGTCATATAATATTGCGTCATAACGTATACCGTCACATAGTTATACGTCATAAAGTATAGCGCTATATTGTATTACGTCATAACGTATAACGTCATATAGTATAGCGTCATTACGAATGACGTCATATAATATTGCGTCATAACGTATAACGTCGCATAGTAATACTTCATAACGTAGAACGTCCTATATAATTACGGTTAAACGTATACCGTCACATAGTTATACGTCATAACGTACAGCGCTATATTGTATTACGTCATAACTTATAACGTCATATAGTATTGCGACATGACGTACAACGTTATTTGTTATTGTGTAATAACTTATAACGTCACATAGTACTATGCCACAGCGTATGACGTCATAGAGAATTACGTCATAACGTATACCGTCACATAGTTATAAGTCATAAAGTATAGCGCTATATTGTATTACGTCATAACGTATAACGTCATATAATATTGCGTCATAACTTATACCGTCACATAGTTATACGTCATAACGTATAGCGCTATATTGTATTGCGTCATAATGTATAACGTCACATAGTGTTACGTCATAACGTATAACGTAACATAGTATTACATCGTATCCGATGACGTCATATAGTATTGCGCCATGACGTATTACGTCATATAGTACTGCGTAATAACGTATAACGTCACATAGTACTACGCCACAACGTATGACGTCATATAGAATTACGTCATAACGTAAAACTTCATATAGTACTACGCCACAACGGATGACGTCATATAGTATACCGCCATGACGTATAACGTTATAATGTATAACGTCATAACGCATAACGTCATATAGAGTTACGGTTTAACGTATACCGTCACATAGTAATACGTCAGAACGGATGACGTCATATAGTAGACCGCCATGACGTATAACGTCATATTGAATTACGTCATAACGTATAACGTCATAGAGTATTGCGTCATGACGTACAACGTTATATGTTATTGTGTAATAACGTATAACGTCACAAAGTAATACGTCATAACGTATAGCGCTATATATTGTGTAGCGTCATAACGTATAACGTCACATAGAATTACGTTATAACATATAACGTCATATAGTATTGCGTCAGAACGGATGACGTCATAAAGATTTACGTCATGACGTATAACGTCATATTGAATTATGTCATAACGTATAACGTCAAATAGTATTGCGCCATGACGTATAACGTTATAAAGTATAACGGCATAACGTATAACGTCATATTGAATTACGTCATACCGTATAACGTCACATAGTATTACTTCGTAACGGTTGACGTCATATAGAATTACGTCATGACGTATAATGTCACATAGAATTACGTCATAACGTATAACGTCATATAGTATTGCGCCATGACGTATAACGTTATAAAGTATAACGTCATAACGTATAGCGTCACATAGTAATACGTCATAACGGATGACATGATATGGAATTACGCCAGGACGTATAACGTCATATTGAATTACTTCATAACTTATAACGTCATATAATATTGCGCCATGACGTATAACGTTATAAAGTACTACGATATAACGTATAACGTCATATAGTATTGCGTCATTACGAATGACGTCATGTAATATTGCGTCATAACGTATAACGTCACATAGTAATACGTCATAACGTATAACGTCATGTAATATTGCGTCAGAACGGATGACGTCATATAGTATTCCGCCATGACGTATAACGTTATAAAGTATAACGTCATAACGCATAACGTCATACGGAGTTACGGTTTAACGTATACCGTCACATGGTATTCCGTCATAACGTATAACGTCATATAGTATTGCGCCATGACGAATAACGTTATAAAGTATAACGTCATAACGTATAACCTCATATAGTATGGCGTCATTACGAATGACGTCATATGATATTACGTCATAACGTATAACGTCGCATAGTAATACGACATAACGTAGAACGTCCTATAGAATTACGGTTTAACGTATACCGTCACATAGTTATACGTCATAACGTACAGCGCTATATTGTATTACGTCATAACGTAGAACGTCATATAGTATTGCGTCATGACGTATAACGTTATATGTTATTGTGTAATAATGTATAACGTCACATAGTAACACGTCATAACATATAGCGCTATATTGTATTGCGTCATAACGTATAACGTCACATAGTACTACGTCATAACGTATAACGTTATAAAGTGTAACGTCATAACGTATAACGTTATATAGTATTGCGTCGTAACGTATAACGTTATAAAGTATAACGTCATTACGTATATCGTGACATAGTAATACGTCATAACGTATAACGTCATATAGAATTACGGTTTAACGTATACCGTCACATAGTTATACGTCATAACGTATAACGTTATAAAGTGTAACGTCATGACGTATAACGTTATAAAGTATATCGTCATAACGTATAACGTCATATAGAATTACGGTTTAACGTATACCGTCACATAGTTATACGTCATAACGTATAGCGCTATATTGTATTACGTCATAACGTATAACGGCATATAGTATTGCGACATGACGTACAACGTTATATGTTATTGTGTAATAACGTATAACGTCACATAGTAATACGTCAAAACGTATAGCGCTATATTGTATAGCGTCATAGCGTATAACGTCATATAGAATTACGTCATAACGTATAACGTCATATAGTATTGCGTCATGACGTATAACGTTATATTTTATTTTGTCATAACGTATAACGTCACATAGTAATACGTCATAACGTATAATGTCATGTAGTATTAAGGTATATCGTATAACGTCACATAGTAATACGTCATGACGTATAACGTTATATTGTTTGACAACATAACGTATAACGTCATATAGAATTACGGTACAACGTATAACGACATATAGTATTGCGCCATGACGTATAACGTTATAAAGCATAACGTCATAACGCATAACGTCATATAGAGTTACGGTTTAACCTATACCGCCACATAGCAATACGTCATAACGTATAGCGCTATGTTGTATTGCGCCATAACGTATAACGTCACATAGTAATACGTCATAACGTATAATGTCATGTAGTATTAAGGTATAGCGTATAACGTCACTTAGTAATAAGTCATGACGTATAACGTTATATTGTGTGACGTCATAACGTATAACTTCATGTAAAATTACGGTACAACGTATAACGTCATATAGTATTGCGCCATGACTTGTAACGTTATAAAGTATATCGTCATAACGTATAACGTCATATAGTATTACGTCATAACGTATAACGTCATATATATCGCTATAATGTATTACGTCATAACGTATAACGTCATATAGTATTGCGTCATGACGTATAACGTTATATGTTATTGTGTAATAACGTATAACGTCATATAGTACTACGTCATAACGGATGACGTCACATAAAATTACGGTTTAACGTATACCGTCACGTAGTAATGCGTCTTAACGTATAGCGCTATATTGTATTACGTCATAACGTATGACGTCATATAGTATTGCGTCATAAGATATAACGTCACAAAGTACTACGCCACAACGTATAACGTCATATAGTATTGCGCCATGACGTATAACGTTACAAAGTATAACGTCATAAAGCATAACGTCATATAGAGTTGCGGTTTTACGTATACCGTCACATAGTATTCCGTCATAACGTATAACGTCACATAGTTTTACGTCGTAACGTATAACGTCATATAGTATTGCGTCATTACGACTGACGTCATACAATATTGCGTCATAACGTATAATGTCACATAGTAATACGCCATAACGTACAACCTCACATAGTAATACGTTGTAACGTACAATGTCATGTAGTATTAAGGTATACGTATATCGTCACATAGTAATACGTCGTGACGTATAATGTTATATTGTGTGACGTCATAACGTATAACGTCATATAGTATTCCGTCATAAGGTATAACATCATATAGTATTGTGTCATGACGCATAACGTTATATGGTATTGCGTAATAACGTATAACGTCACATAGCATTGCGCCATGACGTATAACGTCATAAAGTATAACGTCATAACGTATAACGTCATATAGTAGTGCGTCATTACGACTGACGTCATATAATATTGCGTCATAACGTATAATGTCACATAGTACTACGCCACAACGTATGACGTCATATAGAAATACGTCATAACGTATAACTTCACATAGTACTACGCCACAACGGATGACGTCATATAGAATTACGTCATAACTTATAACGTCATATAGTATAGCGCCATGACGTATAACGTTATAATGTATAACGTCATAACGCATAACGTCATATAGAGTTACTGTTTAACGTATACCGTCACATAGTAATACGTCATAACGTATAGCGCTCTATTGTACAGCGTCATAACGTATAACGTCATATAGAATTACGTCGTAACGTATAACGTCATATAGTATTGCGTCATGACGTATAACGCTATATGTTATTGTGTAATAAGGTATAACGTCACATAGTATTACGTCATAACGTATGACGTCATATAGTATTGTGTAATAAGGTATAACATCACATAGTATTACGTCATAACGTATGACGTTACATAGTTCTACGTCATAACGTATAGCGTCATATAGTATTGCGCCATGACGTATAACGTTATAAAGTATAACGTCATAACGTATAACGTCACATAATAATACGACGTAACGTAGAACGTCATATAGAAATACGTCATAACGTATAACTTCCCATAGTACTACGCCACAACGGATGACGTCATATAGAATTACGTCATAACTTATAACGTCATATAGTATTGCGCCATGACGTATAACGTTATAAAGTATAACGTCATAACGCATAACGTCATATAGAGTTGCGGTTTTACGTATACCGTCACATAGTAATACGTCATAACGTATAGCGCTATATATTGTGTAGCGTCATAACGTACAACGTCACGTAGAATTACGTCATAACGTATAACGTCATATAGTACTACGCCACAACATATGACGTCATATAGTATTGCGTCATAACGTAAAACGTCACATAGTTCTACGTCATAACGTATAACGTCATATAGTATGGCGTCATTACGAATGAAGTCATATGATATTACGTCATAACGTATAACGTCGCATAGTAATACTTCATAACGTAGAACGTCCTATATAATTACGGTTTAACGTATACCGTCACATAGTTATACGTCATAACGTACAGCGCTATATTGTATTACGTCATAACGTATAACGTCACATAGTACTACGTCATAACGTATAACGTTATAAAGTGTAACGTCATAACGTATAACGTCATATAGTAGTGCGTCATTACGACTGACGTCATATAATATTGCGTCATAACGTATAATGTCACATAGTACTACGCCACAACGTATGACGTCATATAGAAATACGTCATAACGTATAACTTCACATAGTACTACGCCACAACGGATGACGTCATATAGAATTACGTCATAACTTATAACGTCATATAGTATAGCGCCATGACGTATAACGTTATAATGTATAACGTCATAACGCATAACGTCATATAGAGTTACTGTTTAACGTATACCGTCACATAGTAATACGTCATAACGTATAGCGCTATATTGTACAGCGTCATAACGTATAACGTCATATAGAATTACGTCGTAACGTATAACGTCATATAGTATTGCGTCATGGCGTATAACGCTATATGTTATTGTGTAATAAGGTATAACGTCACATAGTATTACGTCATAACGTATGACGTCATATAGTATTGTGTAATAAGGTATAACGTCACATAGTATTACGTCATAACGTATGACGTTACATAGTTCTACGTCATAACGTATAGCGTCATATAGTATTGCGCCATGACATATAACGTTATAAAGTATAACGTCATAACGTATAACGTCACATAATAATACGACGTAACGTAGAACGTCATATAGAAATACGTCATAACGTATAACTTCCGATAGTACTACGCCACAACGGATGACGTCATATAGAATTACGTCATAACTTATAACGTCATATAGTATTGCGCCATGACGTATAACGTTATAAAGTATAACGTCATAACGCATAACGTCATATAGAGTTGCGGTTTTACGTATACCGTCACATAGTAATACGTCATAACGTATAGCGCTATATATTGTGTAGCGTCATAACGTATAACGTCACGTAGAATTACGTCATAACGTATAACGTCATATAGTACTACGCCACAACATATGACGTCATATAGTATTGCGTCATAACGTAAAACGTCACATAGTTCTACGTCATAACGTATAACGTCATATAGTACGGCGTCATTACGAATGAAGTCATATGATATTACGTCACAACGTATAACGTCGCATAGTAATACGACATAACGTAGAACGTCAAATAGAATTACGGTTTTTACGTATACCGTCACATAGTTATACGTCATAACGTACAGCGCTATATTGTATTACGTCATAACGTAGAACGTCATATAGTATTGCGTCATAACGTATAACGTCATATGGAATTACGGTTTAACGTATACCGTCACATAGTTATACGTCATAACGTATAGCGCTATACAGTATGGCGTCATAACGTATAACGTCACATAGTACTACGTCATAACGGATGACGTCATATAGTATTGCGTCATAACGTATAACATCACATAGTATTACGTCATAACGTATAGCGCTATATTGTATAGCGTCATAACGTATAACGTCACATGGTACTACGTGATAACGGATGACGTCATATAGTACTGCGTCATAACGTATAACGTCATATATAATTATCTCATAACGTATAACATCACATAGTAATACGTCATAACGTAGAATGTCATGTAGTATTGCGTCATGACTTATAACGTGATATAGAGTAACGTCATAACGTATAACGTTATATGGTATAACGTTATATGGTATAACGTAATAATGTTGAACGTTGTACAGTATTAAGGTATAACGTATAACGTCACATAGTATTACTTCGTAACGGATGATGTCATATAGTATTACGTCATGACGTATAACGTCATATAGAATAACGTCATAACGTATAACGTCACATAGCATTACGTCATGACGTATAACGTCGCAAAGTAATACTTCATAACGTAGAACGTCCTATATAATTACGGTTTAACGTATACCGTCACATAGTTATACGTCATAACGTATAGCGCTATATTGTACAGCGTCATAACGTATAACGTCATATAGAATTACGTCGTAACGTATAACGTCATATAGTATTGCGTCATGGCGTATAACGCTATATGTTATTGTGTAATAAGGTATAACGTCACATAGTATTACGTCATAACGTATGACGTCATATAGTATTGTGTAATAAGGTATAACGTCACATAGTATTACGTCATAACGTATGACGTTACATAGTTCTACGTCATAACGTATAGCGTCATATAGTATTGCGCCATGACATATAACGTTATAAAGTATAACGTCATAACGTATAACGTCACATAATAATACGACGTAACGTAGAACGTCATATAGAAATACGTCATAACGTATAACTTCCGATAGTACTACGCCACAACGGATGACGTCATATAGAATTACGTCATAACTTATAACGTCATATAGTATTGCGCCATGACGTATAACGTTATAAAGTATAACGTCATAACGCATAACGTCATATAGAGTTGCGGTTTTACGTATACCGTCACATAGTAATACGTCATAACGTATAGCGCTATATATTGTGTAGCGTCATAACGTATAACGTCACGTAGAATTACGTCATAACGTATAACGTCATATAGTACTACGCCACAACATATGACGTCATATAGTATTGCGTCATAACGTAAAACGTCACATAGTTCTACGTCATAACGTATAACGTCATATAGTACGGCGTCATTACGAATGAAGTCATATGATATTACGTCACAACGTATAACGTCGCATAGTAATACGACATAACGTAGAACGTCAAATAGAATTACGGTTTTTACGTATACCGTCACATAGTTATACGTCATAACGTACAGCGCTATATTGTATTACGTCATAACGTAGAACGTCATATAGTATTGCGTCATAACGTATAACGTCATATGGAATTACGGTTTAACGTATACCGTCACATAGTTATACGTCATAACGTATAGCGCTATACAGTATGGCGTCATAACGTATAACGTCACATAGTACTACGTCATAACGGATGACGTCATATAGTATTGCGTCATAACGTATAACATCACATAGTATTACGTCATAACGTATAGCGCTATATTGTATAGCGTCATAACGTATAACGTCACATGGTACTACGTGATAACGGATGACGTCATATAGTACTGCGTCATAACGTATAACGTCATATATAATTATCTCATAACGTATAACATCACATAGTAATACGTCATAACGTAGAATGTCATGTAGTATTGCGTCATGACTTATAACGTGATATAGAGTAACGTCATAACGTATAACGTTATATGGTATAACGTTATATGGTATAACGTAATAATGTTGAACGTTGTACAGTATTAAGGTATAACGTATAACGTCACATAGTATTACTTCGTAACGGATGATGTCATATAGTATTACGTCATGACGTATAACGTCATATAGAATAACGTCATAACGTATAACGTCACATAGCATTACGTCATGACGTATAACGTCGCAAAGTAATACTTCATAACGTAGAACGTCCTATATAATTACGGTTTAACGTATACCGTCACATAGTTATACGTCATAACGTACAGCGCTATATTGTATTACGCCATGACGTATAACATCATATAGAATCACGTCATAACGTATAACGTCATATAGTATTGCGTCAGAACGGATGACGTCATAAAGAATTACGTCATGACGTATAACGTCATATAGAATGACAGTACAACGTATAACGTCATATAGCATTGCGCCATGACGTATAACGTTATAAAGTATAATGTCATAACGTATGACGTCATATAGTATTGCGTCATAACGTATAACGTCACATAGTATTACTTCGTAACGGATGACGTCATATAGAATTACGTCATGACGTATAAAGTCATATAGAATTACGTCATAACGTATAACGTCATATAGTATTGCGCCATGACGTATAACATTATAAAGTATAACGTCATAACGTATAACGTCATATAGTATTGCGTCAGAACGGATGACGTCATAAAGAATTACGTCATGACGTATAACGTCATATAGAATTCCAGTACCACGTATAACGTCATATAGCATTGCGCCATGACGTATAACGTTATAAAGTATAATGTCATAACGTATGACGTCATATAGTATTGCGTCATAACGTATAACGTCACATAGTACTACGCCACAACGGATGACGTCATATAGCATTCTGTCATGACGTATAACGTTATATGGTATTGCGTAATAACATATAACGTCGTATAGTAATCCGCCATGATGTATAACGTTATAATGTATAACGTCATATCGCATAACGTCATATAGTTACGGTTTAACGTATACTGTCACATAGTAATACGTCATAACGTATAGCGCTATATTGTATTGCGTCACAACGTATAACGTCACATAGCATTACGTCATAACGTATAACATCACATAGTACTACGTCAGAACGGATGACGTCATATAGAATTACGCCATGACGTATAACGTCATATAGAATCACGTCATAACGTATAACGTCATATGGTATTGCGCCATGACGTATAACGTTATAAAGTATAACGTCATAGCGCATAACGTCATATAGAGTTGCGGTTTTACGTATACCGTCACATAGTATTCCGTCATAACGTATAACGTCACAAAGTTCTACGTCATAACGTATAACGTCATATAGTATTCCGCCATGACGTATAACGTTATAATGTACAACGTCATAACGCATAACGTCACATAGAGTTACGGCTTAACGTATACCGTCACATAGTAATACGTCATAACGTATAGCGCTATATTGTATTACGCCATGACGTATAACATCATATAGAATTACGTCATAACGTATAACGTCATATGGTATTACGTCATGACGTATAACGTTATATAGTATTGCGTCAGAACGGATGACGTCATAAAGAATTACGTCATGACGTATAACGTCATATAGAATTACAGTACAACGTATAACGTCATATAGCATTGCGCCATGACGTATAACGTTATAAAGTATACTGTCATAACGTATGACGTCATATAGTATTGCGTCATAACGTATAACGTCACATAGTACTACGCCACAACGGATGACGTCATATTGAATAACGTCATGACGTATAACGTTATGTTGAATTATGTCATAACGTATAACGTCAAATAGTATTGCGCCATGACGTATAACGTTATAAAGTATAACGGCATAACGTATAACGTCATATAGTATTGCGTCAGAACGGATGACGTCATAAAGAATTACGTCATGACGTATAACGTCATATAGAATTACAGTACCACGTATAACGTCATATAGCATTGCGCCATGACGTATAACGTTATAAAGTATAATGTCATAACGTATGACGTCATATAGTATTGCGTAATAACGTATAACGTCACATAGTACTACGCCACAACGTATGACGTCATATAGAATTACGTCATAACGTATAACTTCATATAGTACTACGCCACAACGGATGACGTCATATAGTATTCTGTCATGACGTATAACGTTATATGGTATTGCGTAATAACATATAACGTCGTATAGTAATCCGCCATGATGTATAACGTTACAATGTATAACGTCATATCGCATAACGTCATATAGTTACGGTTTAACGTATACTGTCACATAGTAATACGTCATAACGTATAGCGCTATATTGTATTACGCCATGACGTATAACATCATATAGAATTACGTCATAACGTATAACGTCATATAGTATTGCGTCATGACGTATAACGTTATATGTTATTGTGTAATAAGGTATAACGTCACATAGTTCTACGTCATAACGTATAACGTCATATAGTATTGCGTCATTACGACTGACGTCATATAATATTGCTTCATAACGTATAATGTCACATAGTAATACGTCATAACGTATAACGTCATATAGAATTACGGTTTAACGTATACCGTCACATACTTATACGTCATAACGTATAGCGCCATATTGTATTACGTCATAACGTATAACGTCATATAGTACTGCGTAATAACGTATAACGTCACATAGTACTACGCCACAACGTATAACGTCATATTGAATTATGTCATAACGTATAACGTCAAATAGTATTGCGCCATGACGTATAACGTCACATAGTACTACGTCATAACGTATAACGATATAAAGTGTAACGTCATAACGTATAGCGTCATATAGTATTGCGTCAGAACGGATGACGTCATAAAGTATTACGTCATGACGTATAACGTCATATTGAATTACGTCATAACGTATAACGCCATATAGTATTGCGCCATGACGTATAACATTATAAAGTATAACGTCATATAGTATTGCGTCATTACGAATGACATCATATAATATTGCGTCATAACGTATACCGTCACATAGTTATACGTCATAAAGTATAGCGCTATATTGTATTACGTCATAACGTATAACGTCATATAGTATAGCGTCATTACGAATGACATCATATAATATTGCGTCATAACGTATAACGTCGCATAGTAATACTTCATAACGTAGAACGTCCTATATAATTACGGTTAAACGTATAGCGTCACATAGTTATACGTCATAACGTACAGCGCTATATTGTATTACGTCATAACGTATAACGTCACATAGTACTACGTCATAACTCTATAACGTTATAAAGTGTAACGTCATAACGTATAGCGTCATATAGTAGTGCGTCATTACGACTGACGTCATATAATATTGCGTCATAACGTATACCGTCACATAGTTATACGTCATAAAGTATAGCGCTATATTGTATTACGTCATAACGTATAACGTCATATAGTATAGCGTCATTACGAATGACGTCATATAATATTGCGTCATAACGTATAACGTCGCATAGTAATACTTCATAACGTAGAACGTCCTATATAATTACGGTTAAACGTATACCGTCACATAGTTATACGTCATAACGTACAGCGCTATATTGTATTACGTCATAACTTATAACGTCATATAGTATTGCGACATGACGTACAACGTTATTTGTTATTGTGTAATAACTTATAACGTCACATAGTACTATGCCACAGCGTATGACGTCATAGAGAATTACGTCATAACGTATACCGTCACATAGTTATAAGTCATAAAGTATAGCGCTATATTGTATTACGTCATAACGTATAACGTCATATAATATTGCGTCATAACTTATACCGTCACATAGTTATACGTCATAACGTATAGCGCTATATTGTATTGCGTCATAATGTATAACGTCACATAGTGTTACGTCATAACGTATAACGTAACATAGTATTACATCGTATCCGATGACGTCATATAGTATTGCGCCATGACGTATTACGTCATATAGTACTGCGTAATAACGTATAACGTCACATAGTACTACGCCACAACGTATGACGTCATATAGAATTACGTCATAACGTAAAACTTCATATAGTACTACGCCACAACGGATGACGTCATATAGTATACCGCCATGACGTATAACGTTATAATGTATAACGTCATAACGCATAACGTCATATAGAGTTACGGTTTAACGTATACCGTCACATAGTAATACGTCAGAACGGATGACGTCATATAGTAGACCGCCATGACGTATAACGTCATATTGAATTACGTCATAACGTATAACGTCATAGAGTATTGCGTCATGACGTACAACGTTATATGTTATTGTGTAATAACGTATAACGTCACAAAGTAATACGTCATAACGTATAGCGCTATATATTGTGTAGCGTCATAACGTATAACGTCACATAGAATTACGTTATAACATATAACGTCATATAGTATTGCGTCAGAACGGATGACGTCATAAAGATTTACGTCATGACGTATAACGTCATATTGAATTATGTCATAACGTATAACGTCAAATAGTATTGCGCCATGACGTATAACGTTATAAAGTATAACGGCATAACGTATAACGTCATATTGAATTACGTCATACCGTATAACGTCACATAGTATTACTTCGTAACGGTTGACGTCATATAGAATTACGTCATGACGTATAATGTCACATAGAATTACGTCATAACGTATAACGTCATATAGTATTGCGCCATGACGTATAACATTATAAAGTATAACGTCATAACGTATAACGTCATATAGTATTGCGTCATTACGAATGACATCATATAATATTGCGTCATAACGTATACCGTCACATAGTTATACGTCATAACGTATAGCGCTATATTGTATTACGTCATAACGTATAACGTCATATAGTATAGCGTCATTACGAATGACGTCATATATAATTGCGTCATAAGGTATAACGTCACATAGTACTACGCCACAACGGATGACGTCATATAGAATTACGCTATTACGTATAACGTCATATAGAATTACGTCATAAGGTACAACGTCATATAGTATTGCGCCATGACGTATAACGTTATAAAGTATAACGTCATAACGTATAATGTCACATAGTATTACGTCATAACGTATAACGTCATACAGAATTACGGTTTAACGTATCCCGTCATATAATTATACGTCATAACGTATATCGCTATATTGTATTACGTCATAACGTATAACGTCACATAGTATTGCGTCATGACGTAGAACGTTATATAGAGTTACGTCATAACGTATAATGATATATGGTATAACGTTATATGGTATAACGTAATAATGTTGAACGTTGTAGAGTATTAAGGTGTAACGTATGACGTCACATAGTATTACTTCGTAACGGATGATGTCATATAGTATTACGCCATGACGTATAACGTGATAAAGTATAACGTCATATAGTATTGCGTCATAACGTATAACGTCACATAGTACTACACCACAACGGATGACGTCATACAGGATTACGCCATGACGTATAACGTCATATTGAATTACGTCATAACGTGTAGCGTCATATAGTATTGCGCCATGACGTATAACGTCACAAAGTACAACGTCATAACGTATATCGCTATATTGTATTACGTAATAACGTATAACGTCATATAGTATAGCGTCATTACGAATGACGTCATATAATATTGCGTCATAACGTATAACGTCGCATAGTAATACTTCATAACGTAGAACGTCCTATATAATTACGGTTTAACGTATACCGTCACATAGTAATACGTCATAACGTATAGCGCTATATATTGTGTAGCGTCATAACGTATAACGTCACATAGAATTACGTCATATCGTATAACGTCATATAGTATTGCGTCAGAACTGATGACGTCATAAAGAATTACGTCATGACGTATAACGTCATATAGAATTACAGTACAACGTATAACGTCATATTGAATTACGTCATAACGTATAGCGTCATATAGTATTGCGCCATAACGTATAACGTGATAAAGTATAACGTCATATAGTATTGCGTCATAACGTATAACGTCACATAGTACTACACCACAACGGATGACGTCATACAGGATTACGCCATGACGTATAACGTCATATTGAATTACGTCATAACGTGTAGCGTCATATAGAATTGCGCCATGACGTATAACGTCACAAAGTACAACGTCATAACGTATAGCGTCATATAATAATACATCATAACGCATAACGTCATATAGAATTACGGTTAAACGTATTCCGTCACATAGTTATACGTCATAACGTATAGCGCTATATTGTATTACGTCATAACGTATAACGTCATATAGTATCACTTCGTAACGGATGACGTCATATAGATTTACGGTTTAACGTATACCGTCACATAGTTATACGTTATAACGTATAGCGCTGTATTGTATTACGTCATAACGTATACCGTCATATTGTATTGCGCCATGACGTATAACGTTATATGGTTTTGCGTAATAACGTATAACGTCACATATTACTACACCACAACGGATGACGTCATATAGTATTGCGTCATGACGTATAACGTTGTATGGTATTGCGTAATAACGTAAAACCTCACTTCGTAAGACGTCATGATTTAGAACGTCATATAGTACTACGTCAGAACGGATGACGTCATATAGAATTACGCCATGACGTATAACGTCATCTAGAATTACGGTTTAGCGTATTCCGTCACATAGTTATATGTCATAACGTGTAGCCCTATATTGTATTACGTCATAACGTATAAAGTCATATAGTAGTGCGTCATGACGTATAACGTTATATGTTATGGTGTAATAAGGTATAACGTCACACAGTAATACGTCATAACGTATAGCGCAATATTGTATTGCGTCATAACGTATAACGTCACATAGTACTACGTCATAACGTATAACGTCATATAGCATTACGTCATAGCGTATATCGTCACATCGTAATACGTCATAACGTATAATGTCATGTAGTATTAAGGTATAACGTATAACGTCACATAGTAATACGTCAGGACGTACAACGTTATATGTTATTGTGTAATAACGTATAACGTCACATAGTAATACGTCATAACATATAGCGCTATATTGTATTACGTCATAACGTATAACGTCATATAGAATTACTGTTTAACGTATGCCGTCACATAGTTATACGTCACAACGTTTGGCGCTATATTGTATTGAGTCATAACGTATAACGTCATATAGTATTGCATCATGACGTACAACGTTGTATGTTATTGTGTAATAACGTATAACGTCACATACTAATACGTCATAACGTGTAGCGCTATATTGTATTACGTCATAACGTATAACGTCATATAGTATTGCGTCATGACGTATAACGTTATATGGTATTGCGTAATAACGTATAACGTCATAAAATATTGCGTCAGAACGCATGACGTCATAAAGAATTACGTCATGACGTGTAACGTTATATGGTATTGCGTAATAACGTATAACGTCATATAGAATTACGGTACAACGTATAACGTCATATAGTATTATGCCATGACGTATAACGTCATATAATATTACGTCATAACGTATAACATCATATCGTATTGTGTCATGTCGTACAACGTTATATGTTATTGTGTAATAACGTATAACGTCACCAAGTAATACGTTATAACGTATACCGCTATATTGTATTGCGTCATCACGTATAAGGTCACATAGTATTGCGTCATTCCGAATGACGTCATATAATATTGCGTCATAACATATAACGTCACATAGTAATACGCCATAACGTATAACGGCATATAGGATTACGTCATAACGCACAACGTCACATAGTAATACGTCATAACGTATAACGTCATATACAATTACGTCATAACGTATAACTTCACATAGCAATATGTCATAACGTATAATGTCATGTATTATTAAGGTATAACGTATAACGTCATATAGTAATACGTCATGACGTATAACGTTATAGTGTGTGACGTCATAACGTACAACGTCATATAGTAGTGCGTCATAACGTACAACGACACATAGTAATACGTCATAACGTATAATGTCATGTAGTATTAATTTATAACGTATAACGTCACATAGTACTACGCCACAACGGATGACGTCATATAGAATTACGTCATGACGTATAACGTCATATAGAATCACGTCATAACGCACAACGTCACATAGTAATACGTCATAACGTATAATGTCATGTAGTATTAAGGTATAACGTATAACGTCACACAGTAATACGTCATGACGTATAACGTTATATTGTGTGACATCATAACTTATAACGTCATATAGAATTACGGTACAACGTATGACGTCATATAATATTACGTCATAACGTACTACGTCACATAGTAATACGTCATAACGTACAATGTAATGTAGTATTAATTTATAACGTATAACGTCACATAGTAATACGTCATAACGTATAACGTCATATACAATTACGTCATAACGTATAACTTCACATAGCAATATGTCATAACGTATAATGTCATGTATTATTAAGGTATAACGTATAACGTCATATAGTAATACGTCATGACGTATAACGTTATAGTGTGTGACGTCATAACGTACAACGTCATATAGTAGTGCGTCATAACGTACAACGACACATAGTAATACGTCATAACGTATAATGTCATGTAGTATTAATTTATAACGTATAACGTCACATAGTACTACGCCACAACGGATGACGTCATATAGAATTACGTCATGACGTATAACGTCATATAGAATCACGTCATAACGCACAACGTCACATAGTAATACGTCATAACGTATAATGTCATGTAGTATTAAGGTATAACGTATAACGTCACACAGTAATACGTCATGACGTATAACGTTATATTGTGTGACATCATAACTTATAACGTCATATAGAATTACGGTACAACGTATGACGTCATATAATATTACGTCATAACGTACTACGTCACATAGTAATACGTCATAACGTACAATGTAATGTAGTATTAATTTATAACGTATAACGTCACATAGTAATACGTCATAACGTATAATGTCATGTCGAATTACGGTACAACGTATAACGTCATATTGTATTGCGCCATGACGTATAACGTCATATAGTATTACGTCATAACTTATAACGTCATATAGTATTGCGTCATGACGTACAACGTTTCAGAGTATTACGTCATAACGTATAATGTCATATATAATTACGTCATAACGTATAGCGCTATATTGTATAGCGTCATAACGTATAACGTCACATAGTACTACGTCATAACGGGTGACGTCATATAGTATTGCGTCATAACCTATAACGTCACATAGTATTACTTCGTAACGGATGATGTCATATAGTATTACGTCATGACGTATGACGTCATATAGAATAACGTCATAACGTATAACGTCACATAGTAATACGTCATAACGTATGACGTCATATAGTATTCCGTCATAACGTATAACGTCACATTGTTCTACGTCAGAACGGATGACGTCATATAGAATTACGCCATGACGTATGACGTCATATTGAAACACGTCATAACGTATAACGTCATATAGTATTGCGTCATAACGTATAACGTCACATAGAACTAAGCCACAACGAATGACGTCATATAGAATAACGTCATGACGTATAACGTCATATAGAATTACGCCAGAAAGCACAACGTCACATAGTAATACGTCATAACGTATAATGTCATGTAGTATTAAGGTATGACGTATAACGTCACACAGTAATACGTCATGATGTATAACGGTATATTGTGTGACGTCATAACGTATAACGTCATATCGATTTATGGTACAACGTATAACGTTATATTGTGTGACGTCATAACGTATAACGTCATATAGAATTACGTCATAACGTATAACGGCTTACAGTATTGCGTCATTCCGATTGACGTCATATAATATTGCGTCATAACGTATAACGTCACATATTAATACGCCATAACGTATAACGTCACAAGGAATTACGGTTTAACGTATGCCATCACATAGTTATACGTCTTAACATATAGCGCTATATAGTATAGCGTCATAACTTATAACGTCACATAGTATTGCGTCATAACGTATAACGTCACATAGTACTACGCCACAACGGATGACGTACTACAGAATAACGTCATGACGTATAACGTCATATAGAATTACGTCATAAAGCACAACGTCACATAGTAATACGTCATAACGTATAATGTCATGTAGTATTAAGGTATAACGTATGTCGTCACACAGTTTCACGTCATGACGTATAACGTTAAATTGTGTGACGTCATAACGTATAACGTCATATAGAAGTACGGTAAAACGTATAACGTCATATAGTATTGCGCCATGACGTATAACGTTATATTGAGTGACGTCATAACGTATAACGTCATATAGTATTGCGTCATTCCGAATGACGTCATATAATATTGCGTCATAAGGTATAACGTCACATAGCAATACGTCATAACGTATAACGTCATGTAGTATTAAGGTATAACATATAACGTCACATAGTAATACGTCATAACGGATGACGTCATATAGTGTTGCGTCATAACGTATAACGTCACATAGTACTACGCCACAACGGATGACGGCATATAGAATTACGTCATTACGTATAACGTTATATAGAATTACGTCATAACGTATAGCGCTATATTGTATAGCGTCATAACGTATAACGTCACATAGTACGACGTCATAACGGATGACGTCATATAGTATTGCGTCATAAAGTATAACGTCACATAGCATTACGTCATAACGTATAGCGCTATATTGTATAGCGTCATAACGTATAACGTCACATAGTACTACGTCATAACGGGTGACGTCATATAGTATTGCGTCATAACCTATAACGTCACATAGTATTACTTCGTAACGGATGATGTCATATAGTATTACGTCATGACGTATGACGTCATATAGAATAACGTCATAACGTATAACGTCACATAGTAATACGTCATAACGTATGACGTCATATAGTATTGCGTCATAACGTATAACGTCACATAGAACTAAGCCACAACGAATGACGTCATATAGAATAACGTCATGACGTATAACGTCATATAGAATTACGTCATAAAGCACAACGTCACATAGTAATACGTCATAACGTATAATGTCATATAGTATTGCGTCATTCCGAATGACGTCATATAATATTGCGCCATGACGTATAACGTCATATAGTATTGCGTCATAACGTATAACGTCACATAGAACTAAGCCACAACGAATGACGTCATATAGAATAACGTCATGACGTATAACGTCATATAGAATTACGTCATAAAGCACAACGTCACATAGTAATACGTCATAACGTATAATGTCATGTAGTATTAAGGTATGACGTATAACGTCACACAGTAATACGTCATGATGTATAACGGTATATTGTGTGACGTCATAACGTATAACGTCATATCGATTTATGGTACAACGTATAACGTTATATTGTGTGACGTCATAACGTATAACGTCATATAGAATTACGTCATAACGTATAACGGCTTACAGTATTGCGTCATTCCGATTGACGTCATATAATATTGCGTCATAACGTATAACGTCACATATTAATACGCCATAACGTATAACGTCATAAGGAATTACGGTTTAACGTATGCCATCACATAGTTATACGTCTTAACATATAGCGCTATATAGTATAGCGTCATAACTTATAACGTCACATAGTATTGCGTCATACCGTATAACGTCACATAGTACTACGCCACAACGGATGACGTACTACAGAATAACGTCATGACGTATAACGTCATATAGAATTACGTCATAAAGCACAACGTCACATAGTAATACGTCATAACGTATAATGTCATGTAGTATTAAGGTATAACGTATGTCGTCACACAGTTTCACGTCATGACGTATAACGTTAAATTGTGTGACGTCATAACGTATAACGTCATATAGAAGTACGGTAAAACGTATAACGTCATATAGTATTGCGCCATGACGTATAACGTTATATTGAGTGACGTCATAACGTATAACGTCATATAGTATTGCGTCATTCCGAATGACGTCATATAATATTGCGTCATAAGGTATAACGTCACATAGCAATACGTCATAACGTATAACGTCATGTAGTATTAAGGTATAACATATAACGTCACATAGTAATACGTCATAACGGATGACGTCATATAGTGTTGCGTCATAACGTATAACGTCACATAGTACTACGCCACAACGGATGACGGCATATAGAATTACGTCATTACGTATAACGTTATATAGAATTACGTCATAACGTATAGCGCTATATTGTATAGCGTCATAACGTATAACGTCACATAGTACGACGTCATAACGGATGACGTCATATAGTATTGCGTCATAAAGTATAACGTCACATAGCATTACGTCATAACGTATAGCGCTATATTGTATAGCGTCATAACGTATAACGTCACATAGTACTACGTCATAACGGGTGACGTCATATAGTATTGCGTCATAACCTATAACGTCACATAGTATTACTTCGTAACGGATGATGTCATATAGTATTACGTCATGACGTATGACGTCATATAGAATAACGTCATAACGTATAACGTCACATAGTAATACGTCATAACGTATGACGTCATATAGTATTGCGTCATAACGTATAACGTCACATAGAACTAAGCCACAACGAATGACGTCATATAGAATAACGTCATGACGTATAACGTCATATAGAATTACGTCATAACGTATAACGGCTTATAGTATTGCGTCATTCCGATTGACGTCATATAATATTGCGTCATAACGTATAACGTCACATATTAATACGCCATAACGTATAACGTCATATGGAATTACGGTTTAACGTATACCATCACATAGTTATACGTCATAACGTATAGCGCTATATTGTATAGCGTCATAACGTATAACGTCACATAGTACTACGTCATAACGGGTGACGTCATATAGTATTGCGTCATAACGTATAGCGTCACATAGAACTACGCCACAACGGATGACGGCATATAAAATTACGTCATTACGTATAACGTTATATAGAATTACGTCATAACGTATAGCACTATATTGTATAGCGTCATAACGTATAACGTCACATAGTATTGCGTCATAACGTATGACGTCATATAATATTGCGTCATAACGCATAACGTCACGTAGTACCACACCACAACGGATGACGTCATATAGAATTACGACATGACGTACAACGTCATTCAGAATTTCGTCATAACGTATAACGTCATATAGTATTGCGCCATGACGTATAACGTTATGTGTTATTGTGTAATAAGGTATAACGTCACATAGTAATACGTCATAACGTATAGCGCTATATTGTATTACGTCTTAACGTATAACGTCATATAGTATTGCGTCATGTCGTATAAAGTCATATAGAATTACGTCATAACGTATAACGTCATATAGTATAGCGTCATGACGTATAACGTTATATGGTATTGCGTAATAACGTATAACGTCACATAGCATTACTTCGTTACGGATGACGTCATATAGAATTACGTCATAACGTATAACGTTATATAGTATTGCGTCATTCCGAATGACGTCATATAATATTGCGTCATAACGTATAACGTCACATAGTAATACGCCATAACGTATAACGGCATATAGTATTGCGTCATTCCGAATGACGTCATATAATATTGCGTCATAACGTATAACGTCACATAGTAATGCGCCATAATGTATAACGTCATATGGAATTACGGTTTAACGTATACCGTCACATAGTTATACGTCTTAAAATATAACGCTATATTGTATTGCGTCATAACGTATAACGTCACATAGTAATACATCATAACGTATAGCGCTATGTAGTATTGCGTCATAACGCATAGCGTCACACAGTACTACGTCATAACGGATGACGTCATATAGTATTGCGTCATAACGTATAACGTCACATAGTACTACGCCACAACGGATGACGTCATATAGAATTACGTCATGACGTATAACGTCATACACAATTACGTCATAACGCACAACGTCACTGAGTTATACGTCATAACGTATAATGTCATGTAGTATTAAGGTATAACGTATAACGTCACACAGTAATACGTCATGACGTACAACGTTATATTGCGTGACGTCATAACGTATAACGTCATACAGTATTGCGTCATAACGTATAGCGTCACATAGAAAGACGCCACAACGGATGACGTCATATAGAATTACGTCATGACGTATAACGTCGTACAGAATTACGTCATAACGTACAACGTCACATAGTAATACGTCATAACGTATAATGTCATGCAGTATTAAGATATAACGTATAACGTCACATAGTAATACGTCATGACGTATAACGTTATATGGTGTGACGTCGTAACGTATAACGTCATATAGAATTACGGTCCAACGTATAACGTCATATAGTATTGCGCCATGACGTATAACGTTATATGGTATTGCGTAATAACGCATAACGACACATAGTACTACGCCACAACGGATGACGTACTACAGAATTACGTCATGACGTATAACGTCATATAGTATTACGTCATGACGTACAACGTTTCAGAGTATTACGTCATAACTTATAACGTCACATAGTAATACGTCATAACGTATAATGTCATGTAGTATTAAGGTATAACGTATATCGTCACACAGTTTCACGTCATGACGTATAACGTTAAATTGTGTGACGTATTAACGTATAACGTCATATAGAAGTACGGTAAAAGGTATAACGTCATATAGTATTGCGCCATGACGTATAACGTTATATTGAGTGACGTCATAACGTATAACGTCATATAGTATTGCGTCATACCGAATGACGTCATATAATATTGCGTCATAAGGTATAACGTCACATAGTAATACGTCATTACGTATAACGTCATGTAGTATTAAGGTATAACATATAACGTCACATAGTAATACGTCATAACGGATGACGTCATATAGTGTTGCGTCATAACGTATAGCGTCACATAGTACTACGCCACAACGGATGACGGCATATAGAATTACGTCATTACGTATAACGTTATATAGAATTACGTCATAACGTATAGCACTATATTGTATAGCGTCATAACGTATAACGTCACATAGTAATACGTCATAACGTATAATGTCATGTAGTATTAATTTATAACGTATAACGTCACATAGTAATACGTCATAACGTATAGCGCTGTATTGTATTGCGTCACAACGGATAACGTCACATAGTATTGCATCATTCCGAATGACGTCATATAATATTGCGTCATAACGTATAACGTCACATAGTATTACTTCGTAACGGATGATATCATATAGTATTACGTCATGACGTATAACGTCATATAGAATATCGTCATAACGTATAACGTCACATAGCAATACGTCATAACGTATAATGTCATGTAGTATTAATTTATAACGTATAACGTCATATAGTATTATGTCATAACGTATAACGTCATATAGTATTGTGTCATGCCGTTCAACGTTATATGTTATTGTGTAATAACGTATAACGTCACATTGTAATACGTCATAACGTATAGCGCTATATAGTATGGCGTCATAACGTATAACGTCACATGGTACGACGTCATAACGGATGACGTCATATAGTATTGCATCATAACGTATAACGTCACACAGTATTACGTCATAACGTATAGCGCTATATTGTATAGCGTCATAACGTATAACGTCACATAGTACTACGTCATAACGGATGACGTCATATAATATTGCGTCATAACGTATAACGTCACATAGTATTACTTCGTAACGGATGATATCATATAGTATTACGTCATGACGTATAACGTCATATAGAATATCGTCATAACGAATAACGTCACATAGCAATACGTCATAACGTATAATGTCATGTAGTATTAATTTATAACGTATAACGTCATATAGTATTATGTCATAACGTATAACGTCATATAGTATTGCGTCATGACGTACAACGTTATGTGTTATTGTGAAATAACGTATAACGTCACATAGTAATACGTCATAACGTATAGCGCTATATAGCATGGCGTCATAACGTATAACGTCACATAGTACTACGTCATAACGGATGACGTCATATAGTATTGCGTCATAACGTATAACGTCACATAGTATTACGTCATAACGTATAGCGCTATATTGTATAGCGTCATAACTAATAACGTCACATAGTAATACGTCATAACGTAGAATGTCATGTAGTATTGCGTCATGACGTATAACGTGATATAGAGTAACGTCATAACGTATAACGTTATATGGTATAACGTTATATGGTATAACGTAATAATGTTGAACGTTGTACAGTATTAAGGTATAACGTATAACGTCACATAGTATTACTTCGTAACGGATGATGTCATATAGTATTACGTCATGACGTATAACGTCATATAGAAGAACGTCATAACGTACAACGTCACATAGTAATACGCCATAACGTATAATGTCATGTAGTACTCCGCCATGACGTATAACGTCATATTGAATTACGTCATAACGTATAACGTCATATTAAATTACGTCATAACGTATAACGTCACATAGTTCTACGTCAGAACGGATGACGTCATATAGAATTACGCCATGACGTATAACGTCACATAGTAATACGTCATAACGTATAGCGCTATATTGTATTGCGTCATAACGCATAACGTCACATAGTTTTGCGTCATTCCGAATGACGTCATATAATATTGCGTCATAACGTATAACGTCACATAGTTATACGTCATAAGGTATAATGTCATGTAGTATTAAGGTATAACGTATATCGTCACACAGTTTCACGTCATGACGTATAACGTTAAATTGTGTGACGTCATAACGTATAACGTCATATCGAATTACGGTACAACGTATAACGTTATATTGTGTGACGTCATAACGTATAACGTCATAGAGTATTGCGTCATGACGTACAACGTTCTTTGTTATTGTGTAATAACGTATAACGTCACAAAGTAATACGTCATAACGTATAGCGCTATATATTGTGTAGCGTCATAACGTATAACGTCACATAGAATTACGTTATAACATATAACGTCATATAGTATTGCGTCAGAACGGATGACGTCATAAAGATTTACGTCATGACGTATAACGTCATATTGAATTATGTCATAACGTATAACGTCAAATAGTATTGCGCCATGACGTATAACGTTATAAAGTATAACGGCATAACGTATAACGTCATATTGAATTACGTCATAACGTATAGCGCTTTGTTGTATTGCGTCATAACGTACATTGTCACATAGTGTTACGTCATACCGTATAACGTCACATAGTATTACTTCGTAACGGTTGACGTCATATAGAATTACGTCATGACGTATAATGTCACATAGAATTACGTCATAACGTATAACGTCATATAGTATTGCGCCATGACGTATAACGTTATAAAGTATAACGTCATAACGTATAATGTCACATAGTATTACGTCATAACGTATAACGTCATACAGAATTACGGTTTAACGTATCCCGTCATATAATTATACGTCATAACGTATATCGCTATATTGTATTACGTCATAACGTATAACGTCACATAGTATTGCGTCATGACGTAGAACGTTATACAGAGTTACGTCATAACGTATAATGATATATGGTATAACGTTATATGGTATAACGTAATAATGTTGAACGTTGTAGAGTATTAAGGTGTAACGTATGACGTCACATAGTATTACTTCGTAACGGATGATGTCATATAGTATTACGCCATGACGTATAACGTGATAAAGTATAACGTCATATAGTATTGCGTCATAACGTATAACGTCACATAGTCCTACACCACAACGGATGACGTCATACAGGATTACGCCATGACGTTTAACGTCATATTGAATTACGTCATAACGTGTAGCGTCATATAGTATTGCGCCATGACGTATAACGTCACAAAGTACAACGTCATAACGTATATCGCTATATTGTATTACGTCATAACGTATAACGTCATATAGTATAGCGTCATTACGAATGACGTCATATAATATTGCGTCATAACGTATAACGTCGCATAGTAATACTTCATAACGTGGAACGTCCTATATAATTACGGTTTAACGTATACCGTCACATAGTAATACGTCATAACGTATAGCGCTATATATTGTGTAGCGTCATAACGTATAACGTCACATAGAATTACGTCATATCGTATAACGTCATATAGTATTGCGTCAGAACTGATGACGTCATAAAGAATTACGTCATGACGTATAACGTCATATTGAATTACGTCATAACGTGTAGCGTCATATTGTATTGCGCCATGACGTATAACGTTATATGGTTTTGCGTAATAACGTATAACGTCACATAGTACTACACCACAACGGATGACGTCATATAGTATTGCGTCATGACGTATAACGTCATATAGTACAGCGTCATTACGAATGACGTCATATAATATTGCGTCATAACGTATAACGTCGCATAATAATACATCATAACGCATAACGTCATATAGAATTACGGTTTAACGTATTCCGTCACATAGTTATACGTCATAACGTATAGCGCTATATTGTATGACGTCATAACGTATACCGTCATATTGTATTGCGCCATGACGTATAACGTTATATGGTTTTGCGTAATAACGTATAACGTCACATAGTACTACACCACAACGGATGACGTCATATAGTATTGCGTCGTGACGTATAACGTTGTATGGTATTGCGTAATAACGTAAAACCTCACTTCGTAAGACGTCATGATTTAGAACGTCATATAGTACTACGTCAGAACGGATGACGTCATACAGAATTACGCCATGACGTATAACGTCATCTAGAATTACGGTTTAACGTATTCCGTCACATAGTTATATGTCATAACGTGTAGCCCTATATTGTATTACGTCATAACGTATAAAGTCATATAGTAGTGCGTATTGACGTATATCGTCACATCGTAATACGTCATAACGTATAATGTCATGTAGTATTAAGGTATAACGTATAACGTCACATAGTAATACGTCAGGACGTACAACGTTATATGTTATTGTGTAATAACGTATAACGTCACATAGTAATACGTCAGGACGTACAACGTTATATGTTATTGTGTAATAACATATAACGTCACATAGTAATACGTCATAACATATAGCGCTATATTGTATTACGTCATAACGTATAACGTCATATAGAATTACTGTTTAACGTATGCCGTCACATAGTTATACGTCACAACGTTTGGCGCTATATTGTATTGAGTCATAACGTATAACGTCATATAGTATTGCATCATGACGTACAACGTTGTATGTTATTGTGTAATAACGTATAACGTCACATACTAATACGTCATAACGTGTAGCGCTATATTGTAGTACGTCATAACGTATAACGTCATATAGTATTGCGTCATGACGTATAACGTTATATGGTATTGCGTAATAACGTATAACGTCATCAAATATTGCGTCAGAACGCATGACGTCATAAAGAATTACGTCATGACGTATAACGTTATAGTGTGTGACGTCATAACGTACAACGTCATATAGTAGTGCGTCATAACGTACAACGACACATAGTAATACGTCATAACGTATAATGTCATGTAGTATTAATTTATAACGTATAACGTCACATAGTAATACGTCATAACGTCTAGCGCTATATTGTATTGCGTCATAACGTATAACGTCACATAGTGTTACGTCATAACGTATCACGTCATATAGAATTACGGTACAACGTATGACGTCATATAATATTACGTCATAACGTACTACGTCACATAGTAATACGTCATAACGTACAATGTAATGTAGTATTAATTTATAACGTATAACGTCACATAGTAATACGTCATAACGTATAATGTCATGTCGAATTACGGTACAACGTATAACGTCATATTGTATTGCGCCATGACGTATAACGTCATATAGTATTGCGTCATTCCGAATGACGTCATACAATATTGCGTCATAAAGTACAGCGCCACATAGTACTACGCCACAACGGATGACGGCATATAGAATTACGTTATTACGTAAAACGTCATATAGAATTACGTCATAACGTGCAACGTCACACAGTAATCCGTCATAACGTATAATGTCATGTAGTATTAAGGTATAACGTATAACGTCACATAGTAATACGTCATAACGTATGACGTCATATGGAACTATTGTTTAACGTATACCGTCACATAGTTATGCGTCTTGACGTATAGCGCTGTATTCTATTACGTCATAACGTATAACGTCATATAGTATTGCGTCATGACGTATAACGTCACATAGTAATACGTCATAATGTATAACGTCATATAGAGTTACGGTTTAACGTATACCGTCACATAGTATTCCGTCATAACGTATAACGTCACATTGTTCTACGTCAGAACGGATGACGTCATATAGAATTACGCCATGACGTATGACGTCATATTGAAACACGTCATAACGTATAACGTCATATAGTATTGCGTCATAACGTATAACGTCACATAGAACTAAGCCACAACGAATGACGTCATATAGAATAACGTCATGACGTATAACGTCATATAGAATTACGTCATAAAGCACAACGTCACATAGTAATACGTCATAACGTATAATGTCATGTAGTATTAAGGTATGACGTATAACGTCACACAGTAATACGTCATGATGTATAACGGTATATTGTGTGACGTCATAACGTATAACGTCATATCGATTTATGGTACAACGTATAACGTTATATTATGTGACGTCATAACGTATAACGTCATATAGAATTACGTCATAACGTATAACGGCTTACAGTATTGCGTCATTCCGATTGACGTCATATAATATTGCGTCATAACGTATAACGTCACATATTAATACGCCATAACGTATAACGTCATATGGAATTACGGTTTAACGTATGCCATCACATAGTTATACGTCTTAACATATAGCGCTATATAGTATAGCGTCATAACGTATAACGTCACACAGTATTGCGTCATAACGTATAACGTCACATAGTACTACGCCACAACGGATGACGTACTACAGAATAACGTCATGACGTATAACGTCATATAGAATTACGTCATAAAGCACAACGTCACATAGTAATACGTCATAACGTATAATGTCATGTAGTATTAAGGTATAACGTATGTCGTCACACAGTTTCACGTCATGACGTATAACGTTAAATTGTGTGACGTCATAACGTATAACGTCATATAGAAGTACGGTAAAACGTATAACGTCATATAGTATTGCGCCATGACGTATAACGTTATATTGAGTGACGTCATAACGTATAACGTCATATAGAATTACGTCATAACGTATAACGGCTTACAGTATTGCGTCATTCCGATTGACGTCATATAATATTGCGTCATAACGTATAACGTCACATATTAATACGCCATAACGTATAACGTCATATGGAATTACGGTTTAACGTATGCCATCACATAGTTATACGTCTTAACATATGGCGCTATATAGTATAGCGTCATAAGGTATAACGTCACATAGCAATACGTCATAACGTATAACGTCATGTAGTATTAAGGTATAACATATAACGTCACATAGTAATACGTCATAACGGATGACGTCATATAGTGTTGCGTCATAACGTATAACGTCACATAGTACTACGCCACAACGGATGACGGCATATAGAATTACGTCATTACGTATAGCGCTATATTGTATAGCGTCATAACGTATAACGTCACATAGTACTACGTCATAACGGATGACGTCATATAATATTGCGTCATAACGTATAACGTCACATAGTATTACTTCGTAACGGATGATATCATATAGTATTACGTCATGACGTATAACGTCATATAGAATATCGTCATAACGTATAACGTCACATAGTAATACGTCATAACGTATAGCGCTATATAGCATGGCGTCATAACGTATAACGTCACATAGTACTACGTCATAACGGATGACGTCATATAGTATTGCGTCATAACGTAGAACATCACATAGTAATACGTCATAACGTAGAATGTCATATAGTATTACGTCATGACGTATAACGTCATATAGAAGAACGTCATAACGTACAACGTCACATAGTAATACGCCATAACGTATAATGTCATGTAGTAGTCCGCCCTGACGTATAACGTCATATTGAATTACGTCATAACGTATAACGTCATATTAAATTACGTCATAACGTATAACGTCACATAGTTCTACGTCAGAACGGATGACGTCATATAGAATTACGCCATGACGTATAACGTCACATAGTAATACGTCATAACGTATAGCGCTATATTGTATTGCGTCATAACGCATAACGTCACATAGTAATACGCCATAACGTATAATGGCATATAGTATTGCGTCATTCCGAATGACGTCATATAATATTGCGCCATGACGTATAACGTCATATAGTATTACGTCATAACGTATAACGTCATATAGTATTGTGTCTTGACGTTCAACGTTATATGTTATTGCGCCATAACGTATAACGTCACAAAGTAATTCGTCATAACGTATGACGTCATATAGTATTGCGTCATAACGTATAACGTCACATAGAACTAAGCCACAACGAATGACGTCATATAGGATAACGTCATGACGTATCACGTCATATAGAATTACGTCATAAAGCACAACGTCACATAGTAATACGTCATAACGTATAATGTCATGTAGTATTAAGGTATAACGTATAACGTCACACAGTAATACGTCTTGATGTACAACGTTATATTGTGTGACGTCGTAACGTATAACGTCATATAGTATTACGTCATGACGTTCAACGTTTCGGAGTATTACGTCATAACTTATAACGTCACATAGTTATACGTCATAACGTATAATGTCATGTAGTATTAAGGTATAACGTATATCGTCACACAGTTTCACGTCATGACGTATAACGTTATATTGTGTGACGTCATAACGTATAACGTCATATAGAATTACGGTACAACGTATAACGTCATATAGTATTGCGCCATGGCGTATAACGTCATATAGTATTACGTCATAACGTATAACGGCTTATAGTATTGCGTCATTCCGATTGACGTCATATAATATTGCGTCATAACGTATAACGTCACACATTAATACGCCATAACGTATAACGTCATATGGAATTACGGTTTAACGTATACCATCACATAGTTATACGTCTTAACATATAGCGCTATATAGTATAGCGTCATAAAGTATAACGTCACATAGTACTACGTCATAACTGATGACGTCATATAGTATTGCGTCATAACGTATAACGTCATATAGTATTGCGTCATGACGAACAACGTTATATTTCAATGTGTAATAACGTATAACGTCACATAGTAATACACCATAACGTATAACGTCATATAGTATTGCGTCATTCCGAATGACGTCATATAATATTGCGCCATGACGTATAACGTCATATAGTATTACGTCATAACGTATAACGTCATATAGTATTGTGTCATGGCGTTCAACGTTATATGTTATTGTGTAATAACGTATAACGTCACGTAGTAATACGTCATAACGTATAGCGCTATATGGTATAGCGTCACAACGTATAACGTCACATAGTACTTCGTCATAACGGATGACGTCATATAGAATTACGTCATGACGTATAACGTCATACAGAATTACGTCATAACGTACAACGTCACATAGTAATACGTCATAACGTATAATGTCATGTAGTATTAAGGTATAACGTATAACGTCACATTGTAATACGTCATGACGTATAACGTTATATTGTGTGACGTCATAACGTATAACGTCATATAGAATTACGTTACAACGTATAACCTCATATAGTATTGCGCAAGGACGGATAACGTTATAAAGCATAACGTCATAACGTATAACGTCATATAGTATTGCGTCAGTCCGAATGACGTCATATAATATTGCGTCATAACGTATAACGTCACATTGTAATACGTCATGACGTATAACGTTATATTGTGTGACGTAGTAACGTATAACGTCATATAGAATTACGGTACAACTTATAACGTCATATAGTGTTGCGCCATGCCGTATAACGTCATAGTATTACGTCATAACGTATAACGTCATATAGTATTTCGTCATGACGTACAACGTTATATGTTATTGCGTAATAACGTATAACGTCATACAATATTGCGTCAGAACGGTTGACATCATAAAGAATTACGTCATGACGTATAACGTCGTATAGTATTACGGTAGAACGTATAACGTCATATAGTATTGCGCCATGACGTATAACGTTATAAAGTATATCGTCATAACGTATAACGTCATATAGTATTGCGTCATTCCGAATGACGTCATATAATATTGCGCCATGACGTATAACGTCATATTGAATTACGTCATAACGTATAACGTCATATTAAATTGCGTCATAACGTATAACGTCACATAGTTCTACGTCAGAACGGATGACGTCATATAGAATTACGCCATGACGTATAACGTCACATAGTAATACGCCATGACGTATAGCGCTATATTGTATTGCGTCATAACGGATAACGTCTCATAGTATTGTGTCATTCCGAATGACGTCATATAATATTGCGTCATAACGTATAACGTCACATAGTAATACGCCATAACGTATAACGTCATATAGTACTGCGTCATGACGAACAACGTTGTATTTTAATGTGTAATAACGTATAACGTAACATAGTAATACGCCATAACGTATAACGTCATATAGTATTGCGTCATTCCGAATGACGTCATATAATATTGCGCCATGACGTATAACGTCATATAGTATTACGTCATAACGTATAACGTCATATAGTATTGTGTCATGACGTTCAACGTTATATGTTATTGTGTAATAACGTATAACGTCACAAAGTAATTCGTCATAACGTATAGCGCTATATTGTATTGCGCCATAACGTATAACGTCACATAGTATTACGTCATAACGTATGACGTCATATAGTATTGCGTCATAACGTATAACGTCACATAGAACTAAGCCACAACGAATGACGTCATATAGAATAACGTCATATAGAATTACGTCATAAAGCACAACGTCACATAGTAATACGTCATAACGTATAATGTCATGTAGTATTGAGGTATAACGTATAAAGTCATATAGTATTGCGCCATGGCGTATAACGTCATATAGTATTACGTCATAACGTATAACGGCTTATAGTATTGCGTCATTCCGATTGACGTCATATAATATTGCGTCATAACGTATAACGTCACATATTAATACGCCATAACGTATAACGTCATATGGAATTACGGTTTAACGTATACCATCACATAGTTATACGTCTTAACATATAGCGCTATATAGTATAGCGTCATAACGTATAACGTCACATAGTACTACGTCATAACGGATGACGTCATATAGTATTGCGTCATAACGTATAACGTCATATAGTATTGCGTCATGACGAACAACGTTATATTTTAATGTGTAATAACGTATAACGTAACATAGTAATACGCCATAACGTATAACGTCATATAGTATTGCGTCATTCCGAATGACGTCATATAATATTGCGCCATGACGTACAACGTCATATAGTATTACGTCATAACGTATAACGTCATATAGTATTGTGTCATGACGTTCAACGTTATATGTTATTGTGTAATAACGTATAACGTCACATAGTAATACGTCATAACGTATAGCGCTATATTGTATTGCGTCATAACGGATAACGTCACATAGTATTGCATCATTCCGAATGACGTCATATAGTATTCCGCCATGACGTATAACGACATATTGAATTACGTCATAACGTATAATGTCATGTAGTATTAAGGTATAACGTATATCGTCCCATAGTAACACGTCATGACGTATAACGTTAAATTGTGTTACGTCATAACGTATAACGTCATATAGAATTACGGTAAAACGTATAACGTCATATAGTATTGCGCCATGACGTACAACGTCATATAATATTGCGTCATAACGTATAACTTCACATAGTAATACGCCATAACGTATCACGGCATATAGTATTGTGTCATTCCGAATGACGACATATAATATTGCGTCATAACGTACAACGTCACATAGTAATACGTCATAACGTATAGCGCTATATTGTATTGCCTCATAACGGATAACGTCACATAGCATTGCGTCATTGCGAATGACGTCATATAGTATTCCGTCATGACGTATAACGTCATATTGAATTACGTCATAACGTATAACGTCATATTGAATTACGTCATAACGTATAACGTCACACAGTTCTACGTCAGAACGGATGACGTCATGTAGAATTACGCCATGACGTATAACGTCATATTGAATTACGTCATAACGTATAACGTCATATTAAATTACGTCATAACGTATAACGTCACATAGTTCTACGTCAGAACGGATGACGTCATATAGATTTACGCCATGACGTATAACGTCACATAGTAATACGTCATAACTTATAGCGCTATATTGTATTGCGTCATAACGCATAACGTCATATAGTATTGCGTCATTCCGAATGACGTCATATAATATTGCGTCATAACGTATAACGTCACATAGTAATACGCCATAACGTATAATGGCACATAGTATTGCGTCATTCCGAATGACGTCATATAATATTGCACCATGACGTATAACGTCATATAGTATTACGTCATAACGTATAACGTCGTATAGTATTGTGTCATGACGTTCAACGTTATATGTTATTGTGTAATAACGTATAACGTCACAAAGTAATTCGTCATAACGTATAGCGCTATATTGTATTGCGCCATAACGTATAACGTCACATAGTAGTACGTCATAACGTATGACGTCATATAGTATTGCGTCATAACGTATAACGTCACATAGAACTATGCCACAACGAATGACGTCATATAGAATAACGTCATGACGTATAACGTAATATAGAATTACGTCATAAAGCACAACGTCACATAGTGATACGTCATAACGTATAATGTCATGTAGTATTAAGGTATAACGTATAACGTCACGCAGTTTCACGTCATGACGTATAACGTTAAATTGTGTGACGTCATAACGTATAACGTCATGTAGTATTAAGGTATAACGTATAACGTCACATAGTAATACGTCATAACGGATGACGTCATATAGTGTTGCGTCATAACGTATAGCGACACAT
This sequence comes from Bombus fervidus, assembly GCF_041682495.2. Classification (NCBI taxonomy): domain Eukaryota; kingdom Metazoa; phylum Arthropoda; class Insecta; order Hymenoptera; family Apidae; genus Bombus; species Bombus fervidus. The sequence continues at coordinate 959,429 of NW_027212588.1, forward strand.
AGTACTACGCCACAACGGATGACGGCATATAGAATTACATCATTACGTATAGCGTTATATAGAATTACGTCATAACGTATAGCACTATATTGTATAGCGTCATAACGTATAACGTCACATAGTACGACGTCATAACGGATGACTTCATATAGTATTACGTCATAACGTATAACGTCACATAGTATTACGTCATAACGTATAGCGCTATATTGTATAGCGTCATAACGTTCAACGTCACATAGTACTACGTCATAACGGATGACGTCATATAGTATTGCGTCATAACATATAACGTCATATAGTATTGCGTCATGACGTACAACGTTTCAGAGTATTACGTCATAACGTATGACGTCATATAGTATTGCGTCATAACGTATAACGTCACATAGAACTAAGCCACAACGAATGACGTCATATAGTATAACGTCATGACGTATAACGTCATATAGAATTACGTCATAAAGCAGAACGTCACATAGTAATACGTCATAACGTATAATGTCATGTAGTATTAAGGTATAACGTATAACGTCACACAGTAATACGTCATGATGTATAACGTTATATTGTGTGACGTCGTAACGTATAACGTCATATAGAATTACGGTACAACGTATAACGTCATATAGTATTGCGCCATGACGTATAACGTTATATGGTATTGCGTAATAACGTGTAACGTCATATAACATTGCGTCAGAACGGATGACATCATCAAGAATTACGTCATGACGTGTAACGTTATACGGTATTGCGTAATAACGCATAACGTCACATAGTACTACGCCACAACGGATGACGCACTACAGAATTACCTCATAACGTATAACATCACATAGTAATACGTCATAACGTAGAATGTCATGTAGTATTGCGTCATGACGTATAACGTTATATAGAGTTACGTCATAACGTATAACGTTATATGGTATAACGTAATAATGTTGAGCGTTGTACAGTATTAAGGTAGAACGTATAACGTCACATAGTAATACGTCATAACGTATAATGTCATGTAGTATTAATTTATAACGTATAACGTCACATAGTAATACGTCATAACGTATAGCGCTGTATTGTATTGCGTCATAACGGATAACGTCACATAGTATTGCATCATTCCGAATGACGTCATACAATATTGCGTCATAACGTATATCGTCACATAGTATTACTTCGTAACGGATGATATCATATAGTATTACGTCATGACGTATAACGTCATATAGAATATCGTCATAACGTATAACGTCACATAGCAATACGTCATAACGTATAATGTCATGTAGTATTAATTTATAACGTATAACGTCATATAGTATTACGTCATAACGTATAACGTCATATAGTATTGTGTCATGACTTTCAACGTTATATGTTATTGTGTAATAACGTATAACGTCTCAAAGTAATTCGTCATAACGTATAGCGCTATATTGTATTGCGCCATAACGTATAACGTCACATAGTATTACGTCATAACGTATGACGTCATATAGGATTGCGTCATAACGTATAACGTCACATAGAACTAAGCCACAACGAATGACGTCATATAGAATAACGTCAAGACGTATAACGTCATATAGAATTACGGTACAACGTATAACGTCATATAGTATTGCGCCATGGCGTATAACGTCATATAGTATTACGTCATAACGTATAACGGCTTATAGTATTGCGTCATTCCGATTGACGTCATATAATATTGCGTCATAACGTATAACGTCACATATTAATACGCCATAACGTATAACGTCATATGGAATTACGGTTTAACGTATACCATCACATAGTTATACGTCTTAACATATAGCGCTATACAGAATAGCGTCATAACGTATAACGTCATATAGTATTGCGTCATGACGTACAACGTTTCAGAGTATTACGTCATAACGTATAACGTCATATATAATTATCTCATAACGTATAACATCACATAGTAATACGTCATAACGTAGAATGTCATGAAGTATTGCGTCATGACGTATAACGTGATATAGAGTTACGTCATAACGTATAACGTTATATGGTATAACGTAATAATGTTGAACGTTGTACAGTATTAAGGAATAACGTATAACGTCACATAGTATTACTTCGTAACGGATGATGTCATATAGTATTACGTCATGACGTATAACGTCATATAGAATAACGTCATAACGTATAACGTCACATAGTAATACGCCATAACGTATAATGTCATGTAGTATTCCGCCATGACGTATAACGTCATATTCAATTATGTCATAACGTATAACGTCATATTAAATTACGTCATAACGTATAACGTCACATAGTTCTACGTCAGAACGGATGACGTCATATAGAATTACGCCATGACGTATAACGTCACATAGTAATACGTCATAACGTATAGCGCTATATTGTATTGCGTCATAACGGATAACGTCACATAGTATGGTGTCATTCCGAATGACGTCATATAATATTGCGTCATAACGTATAACGTCACATAGTAATACGCCATAACGTATAACGTCATATAGTATTGCGTCATGACGAACAACGTTATATTTTAATGTGTAATAACGTATAACGTAACATAGTAATACGCCATAACGTATAACGTCATATAGTATTGCGTCATTCCGAATGACGTCATATAATATTGCGCCATGACGTATAACGTCATATAGTATTACGTCATAACGTATAACGTCATATAGTATTGTGTCATGACGTTCAACGTTATATGTTATTGTGTAATAACGTATAACGTCACAAAGTAATTCGTCATAACGTATAGCGCTATATTGTATTTCGCCATAACGTATAACGTCACATAGTATTACGTCATAACGTATGACGTCATATAGTATTGCGTCATAACGTATAACGTCACATAGAACTAAGCCACAACGAATGACGTCATATAGAATAACGTCATATAGAATTACGTCATAACGGACAACGTCACAGAGTAATACGCCATAACGTACAATGTCATGTAGTACTAAGGTATAACGTATAACGTCACATAGTAATACGTCATAACATATAGCGCTATATGGTATTGCGTCATAACGTATAACGTCACATAGTAATACGCCATAACGTATAACGTCATATAGTATTGCGTCATGACGAACAACGTTATATTTTAATGTGTAATAACGTATAACGTAACATAGTAATACGCCATAACGTATAACGTCATATAGTATTGCGTCATTCCGAATGACGTCATATAATATTGCGTCATAACGTATAACGTCACATATTAATACGCCATAACGTATAACGTCATATGGAATTACGGTTTAACGTATACCATCACATAGTTATACGTCTTAACATATAGCGCTATATAGTATAGCGTCATAAGGTATAACGTCACATAGTACTACGTCATAACGGATGTCGTCATATAGTATTGCGTCATGACGACCAAAGTTATATTTTAATGTGTAATAACGTATAACGTAACAAGGTAATACGCCATAACGTATAATGTCATGTAGTATTAATTTATAACGTATAACGTCACATAGTAATACCTCATAACGTATAGCGCTATATTGTATTGCCTCATAACGGATAACGTCACATAGTATTGCGTCATTCCGAATGACGTCATATAGTATTCCGTCATGACGTATAACGTCATATTGAATTACGTCATAACGTATAACGTCATATTGAATTACGTCATAACGTATAACGTCACATAGTTCTACGTCAGAACGGATGACGTCATATAGAATTACGTCATGACGTATAACGTCATACACAATTACGTCATAACGCACAACGTCACTGAGTTATACGTCATAACGTATAATGTCATGCAATATTAAGGTATAACGTATAACGTCACATAGTAATACGTCATGACGTATAACGTTGTATTGTGTGACGTTGTAACGTATAACGTCATATAGAATTACGGTACAACGTATAACGTCATATAGTATTGCGCCATGACGTATAACGTTATATGGTATTGCGTAATAACGTATAACGTCATATAATATTGTGTCAGAACGGATGACGTCAGAAACAATTACGTCATGACGTGTAACGTTATATGGTATTGCGTAATAACGCATAACGACACATAGTACTACGTCATAACGGATGACGTCATATAGAATTACGTCATGACGTATAACGTCATACAGAATTACGTCATAACGTGCAACGTCACATAGTAATACGTCATAACGTATAATGTCATGTAGTATTAAGGTATAACGTATAACGTCACATAGTAATACGTCATGACGTATAACGTTATATTGTGTGACGTTGTCACACACGCTAGGAATCATCTGATTAGTAAATAAATAGACCGAACACTCTAAAGGCCACACCCGTTGAAACAATGGATTAACGAGACCCCCTCCAAAGGGACTAGATCCTCGGTAGAGCGACCTTCCAAAACGAGCGTAAATACAGTCTATTGTGATACTTCGAATCTATCCGTTGTAACCGTTACTCAGTTGGATTTTCTATAATAAATTTGATCTTTGCGTATCAAATTCTATTTTCTTCACCCTATTTGTGAAAGAATCGTTTCATTCGTGCCGCGGCGCGAGGATATCATTTGCGATTTGTTAATTTCGCGATCTTTTGTGCCTCCGACGTGACAAAATTGGCGATCCTGCCACGATCCATTCATCGCATCAAGGGGAAACTTCAAAGGGAAGTCTACGGATTCTACAGCGAAGGACCACGGTCACCTCTTTGATCAAAAGAAGGATCTACGAATCTCGGTAAGCTGGTTTTCGAATATTATCGAAATCCTAAACCCAAAATACGTTCTGAAGATAGTGACTCTTCCGAAAATATCGCGTCTATCGAGATGAATCCAACTGACATGAGTACGGTAAAGCAGAGCGAAATTGCGACTGTGATCGAACAACTTCAAATTCTTACTCACGAGTTCAGAAACCTTAAAAGTGATACAGATCAAAGTATTAAGAATATAATAGAATTCGTGGAAACTTGTGATAGAAGTCAGGCCAAAGAAATACGAGGCCTTGCAAAGGCTATGAAACTAAGGTACAACATCGAAACTGACCAAGTGCTCACGAGCACGGCTTTAGCAATCGGTGTTGACCAAAGGAGCTCAGAAATTCAAAGTATCGAAACGAAAACAGTCCCTGTATCATCTGACGATTCAATGGAAGTAGACAATGAAAATTTATTCAGTACAGTTCCCGAGGAAATGGATCCTTTAGCATGTACTGACGATGATACATTTAAAAAATTAAACGATAACGAGCAGAGTGATATCTCTACTCCAAAAATAGGCTTACGGGTTAAACCCGTATCTGAACTTGTTTATGATGGATGGAAACTGGATTCCACTGAATCACCAAGAGTATCCCATAAGCGACGTAATAGTTCCCATGAATCAAATTCTGAAGATATAATTGCAAAACAAAATGATGAAGAAATAATAGGAGGTAAAAGAATCAAATTACGTGCGAAACGAATACCTGATAAGCAATTGCGAAAATCTGTGGAGGAAAATCGCGTTGTAACAATAAGTTCAGAAGACGAGGCTGTAAAATGTAGTCCTGAAAAGTCAGAAGATCAAGAAGTTAAGGATGTCAGCGATGACCAAAGTACTACTCATTCGGTTGCAATTGGAAGGAAAACAAGAGGACGTCCTAGAGGAAAACGAAGGCGTTATAGAGGAAGTGGACGTTCAGCTCGACCAAAACATTCTGAATTTCAGAGTATTCAAACTTCTGAGGTATCATCTGAGATCCATCTTGATGAAACACCAAGCAATAACGATTCTTTAAATATGACACCAATTTCACAGAAAAAACGAAAGCAAAGAAAAATGGTGTTGGGCCTAGAGGTAGGTAGAGATATTGTTCCTGAAACACAAACAGGATTAACTCAAGATGAAACACCTGTAAGGCAGTCTAGAAGAATAGCACAATTAAAAATTAAAGAAGAAGCAGATAGACGAAGGATTGAAGAAGAGACTACAATCATGTCGTACAATGTGTCTAAGCCCAAAATTATACATAGTTTTACATTGGATGCCTCAATCAATAATCCTTCCAGCTGGCAGAAAAACAATGAAAATGTGATATCTGAAGTTGATTTATCAGATTTACAAGAAGATGATTTATCAAATTCTAATACTGATATGATTATTGAATTTACAAAATATAATTTTCAAAGTAAAAATACAGAAAAATCTTTCCATCACAATTACGTGAATATTAATGTACATTCTGAAGATACCATTTCTAGAAGTACTGTACATAATGAAATGCAGAAACAAGACTCAGAACAAAAAATTCAGAAAAAGAGTGATGTAATTGCTGATACTCTGATAACTATCTCAAATAATGTTCAAAATAGCACAGATGTTTCCATTCTAGAAGAATTGAATTCTCATCTCACAGAATATATGAAAGATTCTAATACATTTTGTGATGAATTATGTTCAAATGACGAGGAAATATTATTGAAACAGGCATTTATTTGGAAAAATTTTGAAATCAAATTATTAAATAATGTAATGGAAGTAATGAAAGAATCTATACAAAAGTTCATATATCAGAAATACGTTGAAATGCTCAAAGTATTTTATAGAGTACAAAAGAAAGCTCTCTTATGTGTTTATCCAGAAATACGAAATGACGATGAAGTAAATGACACTTATTTATATTTTAGAACTTCTGTAGATGAAAATGTATTAGAACTATATAAAGAAATAGAAAATTTCAAAGGTTCCCATCGAAAATGTAGCAAAAATTTTAATGCATATTTTCCATATCCTGTTGAATTAGATTCATATATGCCAAATCTTATGATCTTCAACACAGACAGAGAAGATTATCTCCATGCATTACGATATTTATATTCAAATCCTTATCCTGGGGAACATTTATTGCAAATAGCTAGTTTTGTGACATTCATTGATGAGCCTAAAAAGTACAATTTAATACAAAAATTAAAAAGTTTAAACAACTCTACAGTTAATGAATTGTTAACAGTAATACAAAGTGAATTATCTAAGAAGGAATCAAATAAAAAGGAAAGAAAGAAGCGGAAGAAACCAAAGCTTGAAAGCGAAGAGGAAATAGTAATAAAAGAAATAGAGAAAGAAAAGAAATCTAAGAAGAAACGTAGAAAAAGGAAAAGGAAGAAAATGTCTGCTAAATTTAATGAAGCAAATCCATGGCAGAGTTCTTCAGGTTCTAGTAGTGATGATGAAAATGAGAATGATGAAGAAGAGGATGAAGAAGAAGAAATAGAAAGCGAAGGATCTATACTTTTTAAAAGCGATCATGAGTTTTCGCCCGAAAGTGATCTTGAAAAAGATCAAGAATCAGAGCCATTAAGAAGGGCAAGGACTGCGCAAAAGGCTCAAAGTGATGTTGAAGAGGCAGATAATGAGTATGCTTGTCAAAAATGTGGTAAGGCAGATCATCCAGAATGGATACTTTTATGTGATTCTTGTGATAAAGGGTGGCACTGTTCTTGCTTGAGACCTGCTCTCATGTTAATACCAGAGGGTGATTGGTTCTGTCCTCCATGTCAGCACAACTTACTAGTGATTAAATTAAGAGACAGCTTAAAAATGTACGATCAATTGACGAAAAGACATGAAAATGAAGTTTTAAGAAAGAAGAGACTAGCATTTGTTGGTATAAGTCTAGATAATGTTCTTCACAAAAATGAATCACAACGTCATCAGAAAGGATCAAAAGCCTCTAGCCAAGAATCTGATAATGAATCTTCATCAGCATTATCTTCGACAAGTACAGAAACATCTAGTAGTGAAGAAAGTGAACCTGTATATCAGTTACGTGAAAGACGATCCGCTAACAAATATAAATTTAATGACTATGATGCCATGATCAATGCTGCAATCCAAGACGAAGTAGAAGCAGTTCAGGGAGCTGGAAATCAAGGAAGAGGAAAAGACATTGCAACTATAGTGAATGCGGAAAAAGAAGAAGCGCAGCTGCATTTTAAGAATGAAGTATCAAACATTGAAGAAGCTCCAGAAGGTAAAGATGACATTGACAAAAAATCAGAAAAAGAGAGCGATGAAGAGTATAAGATGGAATGTGAGGATGGTATTGATAAGGAAGAAGAAGAACAACACAAAGGAGCAGTAAAGAAATTCTTGTCGCGTAAGAAACATCGTAAGCTGAATAGTCTCGATATAAGCAGCGAAGATGATCCTGAAAGTGACGAAGATTTTAAAGGTACGAGTTCAGAAGAAGAAGAATATTTTGATGACCATATAACATCTTCTGGTGAAAGCACTTTTGCTGACGTAAAACGACGTAGTAGAAAAGGAGATTCGCGGTCTGTACGACGAAGCACTAGAGCCAGAACTACGCGTTACGAAGACTTTATAAATGACGATGGTGAAGAAAGCGATAGACAAAGAAAAAAGAAGAAAAAAAAAGAAAAGAGAGAGAGGAAGAAAAAAAAAAAAAAAATCTCGGTCTACATGGGATTCAGATAACGAAGATAGCGATAATTCATGGCGACGAAAAAAAAAAAATCAAAAAAATATTTCAATTTTTATTTTAATTTCAATTGAGAATGTATTAATTATTTTATCGAATTGTTCAAAACTCTATTTTACAATACAGATCAAGGAAAAAAGTTATTTAAAATAAAAGAAACATTGAAGATATTTGAACTCTCTGAAAGTAATAATTTCTTGTTTAATCGCGCCTAGTTCCACCTTAGTATTCTTAAAAGAAACCATAGAATTACGTATAATTTAGTTGTATTACATTAAATATTGCATGTCTATGTATATATTTATACCATTGATATATATATGTGGTATACATGATTGTCATATCATAAATCAAATGTTACTAAACATTACTGTATGAAAAAAAAAAAAAAAAAAAAACAGAATAGAATGCTAATTATTCTATTATTCATTTCTGCAATTAATCAATGAACTGTACAAAACAAAATCAATGATTTAAATAAACGTATTTAGACGTAGACATAAACGTACAAAATTAGAACAAATTATATTAAAGTGAAATAATAGTCAATTCTTGATTGTTGAGGCGGCGAGGTTTCGTTTCTATACAATGTGCGCGAGAAATTGAAATACCAAACCGCACTTATCAAACGCATGGTAGACGACACCGAAACAGATCAACTCGTAAACCTTGTCAACAATATACACAAGATTGAAAACCACAATGAATGTAAAATAACTAAAATTTATCCGATACCTTTCAAACAAATCTCTGTATTCTCTGTAATTCTGCATAATGGAAACTGACTTGATATTAACCAACTCAGAACAATACATCTTAGCCGATAGTCACTACCTAGACAAATATTGTAAACGAACAGCAATCATCCACATTTCTAAAAGAATTCAACCGAACGCAATAAAATTCACCAGAATGCGGGACAAAATTAATTAATAATCAACAGACAGTCAAAACTTGCCCAACTGCTGTCTTCAAATTGGAAGGATTGATGTTCGTGCCTTTGCAGACAGGAAACCATTATATTATCATTCCTACCAAAAATGTACAAATGTAAACTTTTCGAATGTCTACACCGATCACTTCCCAAAAATGTATGTATCAGAATACTCTGTCCTACCGCTCGAGTAAACAGGATCGATCAAACATCAGCACCAAGGACGGTCACTTACCAAATCATCGCAGATGATGAAAATAGCGGGGTCATCCAAATCAGACGACCCACCAGAACCATACGCTTCCACGGAGTAAAGCGAATCTAAGAAGGGGGGAGTGTCACACACTCAAGGAATCATCTGATTAGTAAATAAATAGACCGAACACTCTAAAGGCCACACCCGTTGAAACAATGGATTAACGAGACCCCCTCCAAAGGGACTAGATCCTCGGTAGAGCGACCTTCCAAAACGAGCGTAAATACAGTCTATTGTGATACTTCGAATCTATCCGTTCTAACCGTTACTCAGTTGGATTTTCTATAATAAATTTGATCTTTGCGTATCAAATTCTATTTTCTTCACCCTATTTGTGAAAGAATCGTTTCATTCGTGCCGCGGCGCGAGGATATCATTTGCGATTTGTTAATTTCGCGATCTTTTGTGCCTCCGACGTGACAACGTCATAACGTATAACGTCACATAGTAATACGTCATAACGTATAGCGCTATATTGTATAGCGTCATAACGTATAGCGTCACATAGTCACATAGAATTACGTCATGACGTATAACGTCGTACAGAATTACGTCATAACGCACAACGTCACAAAGTAATACGCCATAACGTACAATGTCATGTAGTACTAAGGTATAACGTATAACGTCACATAGTAATACGTCATAACATATAGCGCTATATGGTATTGCGTCATAACGTATAACGTCACATAGTAATACGTCATAACGTATAGCGCTATATTGTATTGCGCCATAACGTATAACGTCACATAGTAATACGCCATAACGTATAACGTCATATAGTATTGCGTCATGACGAACAACGTTATATTTTAATGTGTAATAACGTATAACGTAACATAGTAATACGCCATAACGTATAACGTCATATAGTATTGCGTCATTCCGAATGACGTCATATAATATTGCGCCATGACGTATAACGTCATATAGTATTACGTCATAACGTATAACGTCATATAGTATTGTGTCATGACGTTCAACGTTATATGTTATTGTGTAATATCGTATAACGTCACAAAGTAATTCGTCATAACGTATAGCGCTATATTGTATTGCGCCATAACGTATAACGTCACATAGTATTACGTCATAACGTATGACGTCATATAGTATTGCGTCATAACGTATAACGTCACATAGCACTAAGCCACAACGAATGACGTCATATAGAATAACGTCGTACAGAATTACGTCATAACGGACAACGTCACAGAGTAATACGCCATAACGTACAATGTCATGTAGTACTAAGGTATAACGTATAACGTCACATAGTAATACGTCATAACATATAGCGCTATATGGTATTGCGTCATAACGTATAACGTCACATATTAATACGCCATAACGTATAACGTCATATGGAATTACGGTTTAACGTATACCATCACATAGTTATACGTCTTAACATATAGCGCTATATAGTATAGCGTCATAAGGTATAACGTCACATAGTACTACGTCATAACGGATGACGTCATATAGTATTGCGTCATAACGTATAACGTCATATAGTATTGCGTCATGACGACCAAAGTTATATTTTAATGTGTAATAACGTATAACGTAACAAGGTAATACGCCATAACGTATAATGTCATGTAGTATTAATTTATAACGTATAACGTCACATAGTAATACCTCATAACGTATAGCGCTATATTGTATTGCCTCATAACGGATAACGTCACATAGTATTGCGTCATTCCGAATGACGTCATATAGTATTCCGTCATGACGTATAACGTCATATTGAATTACGTCATAACGTATAACGTCATATTGAATTACGTCATAACGTATAACGTCACATAGTTCTACGCCACAACGGATGACGTACTACAGAATTACGTCATGACGTATAACGTCATGTAGTATTACGTCATGACGTACAACGCTCCAGAGTATTACGTCATAACTTATAACGTCACATAGTAATACGTCATAACGTATAATGTCATGTAGTATTGAGGTATAACGTATATCGTCCCATAGTAACACGTCATGACGTATAACGTTAAATTGTGTTACGTCATAACGTATAACGTCATATAGAATTACGGTAAAACGTATAACGTCATAAAGAATTACGTCATGACGTGTAACGTTATATGGTATTGACGTAATAACGCATAACGTCACATAGTAATACGTCATAACATATAGCGCTATATTGAATTGCGCGATAACGTATAACGTCACATAGTATTACGTCATAACATATGACGTCATATAATATTGCGTCATAACGTATAACGTCACATAGTAATACGCCACAACGGATGACGTCATATAGAATTACGTCATGACGTACAGCGTCATACAGAATTACGTCATAACGTACAATGTAACATAGTAACACGTCATAACGTATAATGTCATGTAGTATTAAGGTAGAACGTATAACGTCACACAGTAATACGTCTTGACGCATAACGTTATATTGTGTGACGTAATAACGTATAACGTCATATAGAATTACGGTACAACGTATAACGTCATATAGTGTTGCGCGAGGACGTATAACGTTATAAAGTATAACGACATAACGTATAACGTCATATAGTATTACGTCATAACGTAAAACGTCATATAGCATTGCGCCATGACGTACAACGTTATATGTTATTGTGTTATGACGTATAACGTCACAAGGTAATACGCCATAACGTATAATGTCATGTAGTATTAATTTATAACGTATAACGTCACATAGTAATGCGTCATAACGTATAGCGCTATATTGTATTGCGTCATAACGGATAACGTCACATAGTATTGCGTCATTCCGAATGACGTCATATAATATTGCGCCATGACGTATAACGTCATATAGTATTACGTCATAACGTATAACGTCATATAGTATTGTGTCATGACGTTCAACGTTATATGTTATTGTGTAATAACGTATAACGTCACAAAGTAATTCGTCATAACGTATAGCGCTATATTGTATTGCGCCATAACGTATAACGTCACATAGTTCTACGTCAGAACGGATGACGTCATATAGAATTACGTCATGACGTATACCGTCATACACAATTATGTCATAACGCACAACGTCACTGAGTTATACGTCATAACGTATAATGTCATGCAGTAGTAAGGTATAACGTATAACGTCACATAGTAATACGTCATGACGTATAACGTTATATTGTGTGACGTCGTAACGTATAACGTCATATAGAATTACGGTACAACGTATAACGTCATATAGTATTACGTCATGACGTATAACGTCATATAGTATTACGTCATGACGTACAACGTTTCAGAGTATTACGTCATAACTTATAACGCCACATAGTAATACGCCATAACGTATCACGGCATATAGTATTGTGTCATTCCGAATGACGACATATAATATTGCGTCATAACGTACAACGTTTCATAGTAATACGTCATAACGTATAATGTCATGTAGTATTAAGGTAGAACGTATAACGTCACACAGTAATACGTCTTGACGCATAACGTTATATTGTGTGACGTAATAACGTATAACGTCATATAGAATTACAGTACAACGTATAACGTCATATAGTATTGCGCCATGCCGTATAACGCCATAGTATTACGTCATAACGTATAACGTCATATAGTATTGCGTAATGACGTACAACGTTATATGTTATTGTGTAATAACGTATAACGTCACAAAGTAAATCGTCATAACGTATAGCGCTATATTGTATTGCGTCATAACGTATAACGTCACATAGTATTGCGTCATAACGGATGACGTCATATAGAATTACGTCATGACGTACAACGTCATTCAGAATTACGTCATCACGTACAACGTAACATAGTAATACGTCATAACGTATAATGTCATGTAGTATTAAGGTACAACGTATAACGTCACATAGTAATACGTCATAACGTACAGCGCTATATTGTATAGCGTTATAACGTATAACGTCAGCTAGTACTACGCCACAACGGATGACGTCATATAGACTTACGTCATGACGTATAACGTCATATAGAATTACGTCATAACGTACAACGTCACATAGTAATACGTCATAACGTATAATGTCATGTAGGATTAAGGTATAACTTATAGCGTCACATAGTAATTCGTCATGACGCATAACGTTATATTGTGTGACGTCATAACGTATAACGTCATATAGTATTGCGTCATAACGTATAGCGTCACATAGTACTACGCCACAACGGATGACGTCATATAGAATTGCGTCATGACGTATAACGTTATACAGAATTACGTCATAACGTACAACGTCACATAGTAATACGCCACAACAGATGACGTCATATAGAATTACGTCACGACGTACAACGTCATACAGAATTACGTCATAACGTACATCGTAACATAGTAATACGTCATAACGTATAATGTCATGTAGTATTGAGGTATAACGTATATCGTCCCATAGTAACACGTCATGACGTATAACGTTAAATTGTGTTACGTCATAACGTATAACGTCATATAGAATTACGGTAAAACGTATAACGTCATAAAGAATTACGTCATGACGTGTAACGTTATATGGTATTGACGTAATAACGCATAACGTCACATAGCAATACGTCATAACATATAGCGCTATATTGAATTGCGCGATAACGTATAACGTCACATAGTATTACGTCATAACATATGACGTCATATAATATTGCGTCATAACGTATAACGTCACATAGTAATACGCCACAACGGATGACGTCATATAGAATTACGTCATGACGTACAGCGTCATACAGAATTACGTCATAACGTACAATGTAACATAGTAACACGTCATAACGTATAATGTCATGTAGTATTGAGGTAGAACGTATAACGTCACACAGTAATACGTCTTGACGCATAACGTTATATTGTGTGACGTAATAACGTATAACGTCATATAGAATTACGGTACAACGTATAACGTCATATAGTGTTGCGCGAGGACGTATAACGTTATAAAGTATAACGACATAACGTATAACGTCATATAGTATTACGTCATAACGTAAAACGTCATATAGCATTGCGCCATGACGTACAACGTTATATGTTATTGTGTTATGACGTATAACGTCACAAGGTAATACGCCATAACGTATAATGTCATGTAGTATTAATTTATAACGTATAACGTCACATAGTAATGCGTCATAACGTATAGCGCTATATTGTATTGCGTCATAACGGATAACGTCACATAGTATTGCGTCATTCCGAATGACGTCATATAATATTGCGCCATGACGTATAACGTCATATAGTATTGTGTCATGACGTTCAACGTTATATGTTATTGTGTAATAACGTATAACGTCACAAAGTAATTCGTCATAACGTATAGCGCTATATTGTATTGCGCCATAACGTATAACGTCACATAGTTCTACGTCAGAACGGATGACGTCATATAGAATTACGTCATGACGTATACCGTCATACACAATTATGTCATAACGCACAACGTCACTGAGTTATACGTCATAACGTATAATGTCATGCAGTAGTAAGGTATAACGTATAACGTCACATAGTAATACGTCATGACGTATAACGTTATATTGTGTGACGTCGTAACGTATAACGTCATATAGAATTACGGTACAACGTATAACGTCATATAGTATTGCGCCATGACGTATAACGTTATATGGTATTGCGTAATAACGTATAACGTCATATAATATTGTGTCAGAACGGATGACGTTATAAAGAATTACGTCATGACGTGTAACGTTATATGGTATTGCGTAATAACGCATAACAACACATAGTACTACGCCACAACGGATGACGTACTACAGAATTACGTCATGACGTATAACGTCATATAGTATTACGTCATGACGTACAACGTTTCAGAGTATTACGTCATAACTTATAACGCCACATAGTAATACGCCATAACGTATCACGGCATATAGTATTGTGTCATTCCGAATGACGACATATAATATTGCGTCATAACGTACAACGTTTCATAGTAATACGCCATAACGTATAATGTCATGTAGTATTAAGGTAGAACGTATAACGTCACACAGTAATACGTCTTGACGCATAACGTTATATTGTGTGACGTAATAACGTATAACGTCATATAGAATTACGGTACAACGTATAACGTCATATAGTATTGCGCCATGCCGTATAACGCCATAGTATTACGTCATAACGTATAACGTCATATAGTATTGCGTAATGACGTACAACGTTATATGTTATTGTGTAATAACGTATAACGTCACAAAGTAAATCGTCATAACGTATAGCGCTATATTGTATTGCGTCATAACGTATAACGTCACATAGTATTGCGTCATAACGGATGACGTCATATAGAATTACGTCATGACGTACAACGTCATTCAGAATTACGTCATCACGTACAACGTAACATAGTAATACGTCATAACGTATAATGTCATGTAGTATTAAGGTACAACGTATAACGTCACATAGTAATACGTCATAACGTACAGCGCTATATTGTATAGCGTTATAACGTATAACGTCAGCTAGTACTACGCCACAACGGATGACGTCATATAGACTTACGTCATGACGTATAACGTCATATAGAATTACGTCATAAAGTACAACGTCACATAGTAATACGTCATAACGTATAATGTCATGTAGGATTAAGGTATAACTTATAGCGTCACATAGTAATTCGTCATGACGCATAACGTTATATTGTGTGACGTCATAACGTATAACGTCATATAGTATTGCGTCATAACGTATAGCGTCACATAGTACTACGCCACAACGGATGACGTCATATAGAATTGCGTCATGACGTATAACGTTATACAGAATTACGTCATAACGTACAACGTCACATAGTAATACGTCATAACGTATAAAGTCATATAGTAGTGCGTCATAACGTACAACGTTATATGTTATTGTGTAATAAGGTATAACGTCACAAAGTAATTCGTCATAACGTATAGCGCTATATTGTATTGCGTCATAACGTATAACGTCACATAGTATTGCGTCATATCGTATGACGTCATATAATATTGCGTCATGACGTATAGCGTCACATAGTACTACGCCACAACGCATGACGTCATATAATATTGCGTCATAAGGTATAGCGTCACATAGTACTACCCCGCAACGGATGACGTCATATGGAATTACGTCAATACGTATAACGTCATATAGACTTACGCCATGACGTATAACGTCATATTGAATTACGTCATAACGTATAACGTCATATAGTATTAATTTATAACGTATAAAGTCACATAGTACTACGTCATAACGTATGACGTCATAAAATATTGCGTCATGACGTATAGCGTCACATAGTACTACGCCACAACGGATGACGTCATATAATGTTGCGTCATAAGGTATAGCGTCACATAGTACTACCCCGCAACGGATGACGTCATATGGAATTACGTCAATACGTATAACGTCATATAGACTTACGCCATGACGTATAACGTCATATTGAATTACGTCATAACGTATAACGTCATGTAGTATTGCGCCATGACGTATAACGTTATGTGTTATTGTGTAAAAAGGTATAACGTCACATAGTACTACGCCACAACGGATGACGTCATATAGTATTACGTCATAACGCACGTCACATAGTAATACGTCATATCTTATAATGTCATGTAGTATTAAGGTAGAACGTATAACGTCACACAGTAATACGTCTTGACGCATAACGTTATATTGTGTGACGTAATAACGTATAACGTCATATAGAATTACGGTACAACGTATAACGTCATATAGTATTGCGTAATGACGTACAACGTTATATGTTATTGTGTAATAACGTATAACGTCACAAAGTAATACGTCATAACGTATAGCGCTATATTGTATTACGTCATAACGTATAACGTCACATAGTATTGCGTCATAACGGATGACGTCATATAGAATTATGTCATGACGTACAGCGTCATTCAGAATTACGTCATAACGTACAACGTAACATAGTAATACGTCATAACGTATAATGTCATGTAGTATTAAGGTATAACGTATAACGTCACATAGTAATACGTCATAACGTACAGCGCTATATTGTATAGCGTTATAACGTATAACGTCAGGTAGTACTACGCCACAACGGATGACGTCATATAGACTTACGTCATGACGTATAACGTCATATAGAATTACGTCATAACGTACAACGTCACATAGTACTACGCCACAACGGATGACGTCATATAGTATTACGTCATAACGCACGTCACATAGTAATACGTCATATCTTATAATGTCATGTAGTATTATGGTAGAACGTATAACGTCACACAGTAATACGTCTTGACGCATAACGTTATATTGTGTGACGTCATAACGTATAACGTCATATAGAATTACGGTACAACGTATAACGTCATATAGTATTGCGCCATGCCGTATAACGTCATAGTATTACGTCATAACGTTTAACGTCATATAGTATTGCGTCATGACGTACAACGTTATATGTTATTGCGTAATAACGTATAATGTCACAAAGTAATTCGTCATAACGTATAGCGCTATATTGTATTGCGTCATAACGTATAACGTCACATAGTATTGCGTCATAACGTATGACGTCATATAATATTGCGTCATAACGTATAACGTCACATAGTACTACGCCACAACGGATGACGTCATATAGAATTACGTCATGACGTACAACGTCATTCAGAATTACGTCATAACGTACAACGTAACATAGTAATACGTCATAACGTATAATGTCATGTAGTATTAAGGTATAACGTATAACGTCACATAGTACTACGTCATAACGTATGACGTCATACAGTATTGCGTCATGACGTATAGCGTCACATAGTACTACGCCACAACTGACGACGTCATATAGAATTACGTCATGACGTGTAACGTCATACAGAATTACGTCATAACGTACAACGTCACATAGTAATACGCCACAACGGATGACGTCATATAGAATTACGTCATGTCGTACAACGTCATACAGAATTACGTCATAACGTATGACGTCATATAGTATTGCGTCATAACGTATAGCGTCTCATAGTACTACGCCACAACGGATGACGTCATATAGTATTACGTCATAACGCACGTCACATAGTAATACCTCATATCGTATAATGTCATGTAGTATTAAGGTAGAACATATAACGTCACACAGTAATACGTCATGACGCATAACGTTGTATTGTGTGACGTCATAACGTATAACGTCATATAGAATTACGGTACAACGTATAACGTCATATAGTAATCCGCCATGACGTATAACGTTATAATGTATAACGTCATATCGCATAACGTCATATAGAGTTACGGTTTAACGTATACTGTCACATAGTAATACGTCATAACGAATAGCGCTATATTGTATTGCGTCATAACGTACAACGTCACATAGTATTACGTCATAACGTATAACATCACATAGTACTACGTCAGAACGGATGACGTCATATAATATTACGCCATGACATATAACGTCATATAGAATTACGTCATAACGTGTAACGTCATATAGTGTTGCGCCATGACGTATAACGTTATAAAGTATAACGTCATATATAGTTACGGTTTAACGTATACCGTCACATACTATTCCGTCATAACGTATAACGTCAGTTTACAGTTCTACGTCATAACGTAGAACGTCATATAGTACTGCGCCATGATGTATAACGTTATAAAGTATGACGTCATAACTCATAACGTCAAATAGAGTTGCGGTTTTACGTATACCGTCACATAGTATTCCGTCATAACGTATAACGTCACATAGTTCTACGTCATAACGTATAACGTCACATAGTACTACTTCGTAACGGATGACGTCATATAGAATTACGTCATGACGTATAACGTCATATAGAATTCCGGTTTAACGGATAACGTCATATAGTAATGCGTCATAACGTATAACGTCATACAGTAATTCGTCATACCGTATAACGTCGTATAGCATTACGTCATAACGAATAACGTCTCATAGTAATACGTCATATCGTATAACGCCATATAGCAATGCGTCATAACGTATAACGTTATACAGAATTACGGTTTAACGTATAAAGTCATATAGTAATGCGTCATAACGTATAACGCCATATAGTATTGCGTCATAACGTATAACATCATATAGTATGGCGTCATGACGTACAACGTCATATAATAAAGCGACATGACGTATAACGTCATATAGAATTACGTCATAACTTATAACGTCATATAGAATTCCGGTTTAACGTATAACGCCATATAGCAATGCGTCTTAACGTATAACAACATATAGTATTGCGTCACGACGTATAACGTCATATAGTAATGCGTCATAACGTATATCGACATATAGTATTGCGTCATGACGAATAATGTCATATAATAAGGCGACATGACGTATAACGTCACATAGTAATACGACTTAAAGTATAAAGTCATATAGAATTCCGGAATA
This sequence comes from Bombus fervidus, assembly GCF_041682495.2. Classification (NCBI taxonomy): domain Eukaryota; kingdom Metazoa; phylum Arthropoda; class Insecta; order Hymenoptera; family Apidae; genus Bombus; species Bombus fervidus. The sequence continues at coordinate 979,592 of NW_027212588.1, forward strand.
ACGTATAACGTCATATAGTAATACGTCATATCGTATAACGTCATATAGTATTGCGTCATGACGAATAATGTCATATAATAAGGCGACATGACGTACAACGTCATATAGTAATGCGTCATAACGTATAACGTCATATAGTAATGCGTCATAACGTATAACGCCATATAGTAATGCGTCATAACGTATAACGTCATATAGTATTGCGTCATAACGTCTAACGCCATATAGTAATCCGTCATAACGTATAACGTCATATAGTAATGCGTCATAACGTATAACGCCATATAGTAATGCGTCATAACGTATAACGTCATGTAGTATTGCGTCATGACGTATAACGTCATATAGTATTGCGTCATGACGTATAATGTCATATAATAAGGCGACATGACGTATAACGTCATATAGAAGTACGGCATAACGTATAACGTCACATAGTAAAACGTCATAACGTATAACGTCATATAGAATTACGGTTTGACGTATAACGTCATATAGTAATGCGTCATAACGTATAACGCCATATAGTAATGCGTCATAACGTATAACGTCATATACTATTGCGTCATGACGTATAACGTCATATAGATTTACCTCATAACGTAGAACATCACATAGTAATACGTCATAACGTATAACGTCATATAGAATTACGTCATAACTTATGACGTCACATAGTAATACGGCATAACGTATAACGTCATATAGTATTACGTCATGACGTATAACGTCATATAGAATTCCGGTTTAACGGATAACGTCATATAGTAATGCGTCATAACGTATAACGTCATACAGTAATTCGTCATACCGTATTACGTCGTATAGCATTACGTCATAACGAATAACGTCTCATAGTAATACGTCATATCGTATAACGCCATATAGCAATGCGTCATAACGTATAACGTTATACAGAATTACGGTTTAACGTATAAAGTCATATAGTAATGCGTCATAACGTATAACGCCATATAGTATTGCGTCATAACGTATAACATCATATAGTATTGCGTCATGACGTATAACGTCATATAATAAAGCGACATGACGTATAACGTCATATAGAATTACGTCATAACTTATAACGTCATATAGAATTCCGGTTTAACGTATAACGCCATATAGCAATGCGTCTTAACGTATAACAACATATAGTATTGCGTCATGACGTATAACGTCATATACTAATGCGTCATAACGTATATCGACATATAGTATTGCGTCATGACGAATAATGTCATATAATAAGGCGACATGGCGTATAACGTCACATAGTAATACGTCTTAAAGTATAAAGTCATATAGAATTCCGGAATAACGTATAACGTCATATAGTAATACGTCATATCGTATAACGTCATATAGTATTGCGTCATGACGAATAATGTCATATAATAAGGCGACATGACGTATAACGTCATATAGTAATGCGTCATAACGTATAACGTCATATAGTAATGCGTCATAACGTATAACGCCATATAGTAATGCGTCATAACGTATAACGTCATATAGTATTGCGTCAGAACGTCTAACGCCATATAGTAATCCGTCATAACGTATAACGTCGTATAGTAATGCGTCATAACGTATAACGCCATATAGCAATGCGTCATAACGTATAACGCCATATAGCAATGCGTTATAACGAATAACGTCATATAGTAATGCGTCATAACGTATAACGCCATATAGTAATGCGCCATAACGTATAACGTCATGTAGTATTGGGTCATGACGTATAATGTCATATAATAAGGCGACATGACGTATAACGTCATATAGAAGTACGGTATAACGTATAACGTCACATAGTAAAACGTCATAACGTATAACGTCATACAGAATTACGGTTTAACGTCTAACGTCATACAGTAATGCGTCATAACGTATAACATCATATCGAATTCCGGTTTAACGTATAACGCCATATAGCAATGCGTCATAACGTATAAAGTCATATAGAATTACGGTTTGACGTGTAACGTCATATAGTAATGCGTCATAACGTATAACGCCATATAGTAATGCGTCATAACGTATAACGTCATATAGTGTTGCGTCATGACGTATAACGTCATATAGTATTGCGTCATGACGAATAATGTCATATAATAAGGCGACATGACGTATAACGTCACATAGTAATACGTCTTAACGTATAAAGTCATATAGAATTCCGGAATAACGTATAACGTCATATAGTAATATGTCATAACGTATAACGTCATATAGTATTGCGTCATGACGAATAATGTCATATAATAAGGCGACATGACGTATAACGTCATATATTAATGCGTCATAACGTATAACGTCATATAGTAATGCTTCATAACGTATAAAGCCATATAGTAATGCGTCATAACGTATAACGTCATATACTATTGCGTCATGACGTATAACGTCATATAGATTTACCTCATAACGTAGAACATCACATAGTAATACGTCATAACTTATAACGTCATATAGAATTACGTCATAACTTATAACGTCATATAGAATTCCGGTTTAACGTATAACGCCATATAGCAATGCGTCTTAACGTATAACAACATATAGTATTGCGTCATGACGTATAACGTCATATAGTAATGCGTCATAACGTATATCGACATATAGTATTGCGTCATGACGAATGATGTCATATAATAAGGCGACATGACGTATAACGTCACATAGTAATACGTCTTAAAGTATAAAGTCATATAGAATTCCGGAATAACGTATAACGTCATATAGTAATACGTCATATCGTATAACGTCATATAGTATTGCGTCATGACGAATAATGTCATATAATAAGGCGACATGACGTATAACGTCATATAGTAATGCGTCATAACGTATAACGTCATATAGTAATGCGTCATAACGTATAACGCCATATAGTAATGCGTCATAACGTATAACGTCATATAGTATTGCGTCATAACGTCTAACGCCATATAGTAATCCGTCATAACGTATAACGTCATATAGTAATGCGTCATAACGTATAACGCCATATAGCAATGCGTCATAACGTATAACGCCATATAGCAATGCGTCATAACGTATAACGTTATACAGAATTACGGTTTAACGTATAAAGTCATATAGTAATGCGTCATAACGTATAACGCCATATAGTATTGCGTCATAACGTATAACATCATATAGTATTGCGTCATGACGTATAACGTCATATAATAAAGCGACATGACGTATAACGTCATATAGAATTACGTCATAACTTATAACGTCATATAGAATTCCGGTTTAACGTATAACGCCATATAGCAATGCGTCTTAACGTATAACAACATATAGTATTGCGTCATGACGTATAACGTCATATACTAATGCGTCATAACGTATATCGACATATAGTATTGCGTCATGACGAATAATGTCATATAATAAGGCGACATGACGTATAACGTCATATAGTAATGCGTCATAACGTATAACGTCATATAGTAATGCGTCATAACGTATAACGCCATATAGTAATGCGTCATAACGTATAACGTCATATAGTATTGCGTCAGAACGTCTAACGCCATATAGTAATCCGTCATAACGTATAACGTCGTATAGTAATGCGTCATAACGTATAACGCCATATAGCAATGCGTCATAACGTATAACGCCATATAGCAATGCGTTCTAACGAATAACGTCATATAGTAATGCGTCATAACGTATAACGCCATATAGTAATGCGCCATAACGTATAACGTCATGTAGTATTGGGTCATGACGTATAATGTCATATAATAAGGCGACATGACGTATAACGTCATATAGAAGTACGGTATAACGTATAACGTCACATAGTAAAACGTCATAACGTATAACGTCATACAGAATTACGGTTTAACGTCTAACGTCATACAGTAATGCGTCATAACGTATAACATCATATCGAATTCCGGTTTAACGTATAACGCCATATAGCAATGCGTCATAACGTATAAAGTCATATAGAATTACGGTTTGACGTATAACGTCATATAGTAATGCGTCATAACGTATAACGCCATATAGTATTGCGTCATAACGTATAACATCATATAGTATGGCGTCATGACGTACAACGTCATATAATAAAGCGACATGACGTATAACGTCATATAGAATTACGTCATAACTTATAACGTCATATAGAATTCCGGATTAACGTATAACGCCATATAGCAATGCGTCTTAACGTATAACAACATATAGTATTGCGTCATGACGTATAACGTCATATAGTAATGCGTCATAACGTATATCGACATATAGTATTGCGTCATGACGAATAATGTCATATAATAAGGCGACATGACGTATAACGTCATATAGTAATGCGTCATAACGTATAACGTCATATAGTAATGCGTCATAACGTATAACGCCATATAGTAAGGCGTCATAACGTATAACGTCATATACTATTGCGTCATGACGTATAACGTCATATAGATTTACCTCATAACGTAGAACATCACATAGTAATACGTCATAACGTATAACGTCATATAGAATTACGTCATAACTTATGACGTCACATAGTAATACGGCATAACGTATAACGTCATATAGTATTACGTCATGACGTATAACGTCATATAGAATTCCGGTTTAACGGATAACGTCATATAGTAATGCGTCATAACGTATAACGTCATACAGTAATTCGTCATACCGTATAACGTCGTATAGCATTACGTCATAACGAATAACGTCTCATAGTAATACGTCATATCGTATAGCGCCATATAGCAATGCGTCATAACGTATAACGTTATACAGAATTACGGTTTAACGTATAAAGTCATATAGTAATGCGTCATAACGTATAACGCCATATAGTATTGCGTCATAACGTATAACATCATATAGTATGGCGTCATGACGTACAACGTCATATAATAAAGCGATATGACGTATAACGTCATATAGAATTACGTCATAACTTATAACGTCATATAGAATTCCGGTTTAACGTATAACGCCATATAGCAATGCGTCTTAACGTATAACAACATATAGTATTGCGTCATGACGTATAACGTCATATAGTAATGCGTCATAACGTATATCGACATATAGTATTGCGTCATGACGAATAATGTCATATAATAAGGCGACATGACGTATAACGTCACATAGTAATACGTCTTAAAGTATAAAGTCATATAGAATTCCGGAATAACGTATAACGTCATATAGTAATACGTCATATCGTATAACGTCATATAGTATTGCGTCATGACGAATAATGTCATATAATAAGGCGACATGACGTATAACGTCATATAGTAATGCGTCATAACGTATAACGTCATATAGTAATGCGTCATAACGTATAACGCCATATAGTAATGCGTCATAACGTATAACGTCATATAGTATTGCGTCATAACGTCTAACGCCATATAGTAATCCGTCATAACGTATAACGTCATATAGTAATGCGTCATAACGTATAACGCCATATAGAAATGCGTCATAACGTATAACGCCATATAGCAATGCGTTATAACGAATAACGTCATATAGTAATGCGTCATAACGTATAACGCCATATAGTAATGCGCCATAACGTATAACGTCATGTAGTATTGGGTCATGACGTATAATGTCATATAATAAGGCGACATGACGTATAACGTCATATAGAAGTACGTTATAACGTATAACGTCACATAGTAAAACGTCATAACGTATAACGTCATACAGAAGTACGGTTTAACGTCTAACGTCATACAGTAATGCGTCATAACGTATAACATCATATCGAATTCCGGTTTAACGTATAACGCCATATAGCAATGCGTCATAACGTATAAAGTCATATAGAATTACGGTTTGACGTATAACGCCATATAGTAATGCGTCATAACGTATAACGTCATATAGTATTGCGTCATGACGTATAACGTCATATAGTATTGCGTCATGACGAATAATGTCATATAATAAGGCGACATGACGTATAACGTCACATAGTAATACGTCTTAACGTATAAAGTCATATAGAATTCCGGAATAACGTATAACGTCATATAGTAATACGTCATAACGTATAACGTCATATAGTATTGCGTCATGACGAATAATGTCATATAATAAGGCGACATGACGTATAACGTCATATAGTAATGCGTCATAACGTATAACGTCATATAGTAATGCGTCATAACGTATAACGCCATATAGTAATGCGTCATAACGTATAACGTCATATAGTATTGCGTCATAACGTCTAACGCCATATAGTAATCCGTCATAACGTATAACGTCATATAGTAATGCGTCATAACGTATAACGCCATATAGCAAAGCGTCATAACGTATAACGCCATATAGCAATGCGTTATAACGAATAACGTCATATAGTAATCGCGTCATAACGTATAACGCCATATAGTAATGCGTCATAACGTATAACGTCATGTAGTATTGCGTCATGACGTATAATGTCATATAATAAGGCGACATGACGTATAACGTCATATAGAAGTACGGTATAACGTATAACGTCACATAGTAAAACGTCATAACGTATAACGTCATACAGAATTACGGTTTAACGTCTAACGTCATACAGTAATGCGTCATAACGTATAACATCATATAGAATTCCGGTTTAACGTATAACGCCATATAGCAATGCGTCATAACGTATAAAGTCATATAAAATTACGGCATAACGTATAACGTCATATAGTAATACGTCATAACGTATAACGCCATATAGTAAAACGTCATAACGTATAACGTCATACAGAATTACGGTTTAACGTCTAACGTCATACAGTAATGCGTCATAACGTATAACGTCATATAGAATTCCGGTTTAACGTATAACGCCATATAGCAATGCGTCATAACGTATAAAGTCATATAGAATTACGGTTTGACGTATAACGTCATATAGTAATGCGTCATAACGTATAACGCCATATAGTAATGCGTCATAACGTATAACGTCATATACTATTGCGTCATGACGTATAACGTCATATAGATATACCTCATAACGTAGAACATCACATAGTAATACGTCATAACGTATAACGTCATATAGAATTACGTCATAACTTATGACGTCACATAGTAATACGGCATAACGTATAACGTCATATAGTATTACGTCATGACGTATAACGTCATATAGAATTCCGGTTTAACGGATAACGTCATATAGTAATGCGTCATAACGTATAACGTCATACAGTAATTCGTCATACCGTATAACGTCGTATAGCATTACGTCATAACGAATAACGTCTCATAGTAATACGTCATATCGTATAACGCCATATAGCAATGCGTCATAACGTATAACGTTATACAGAATTACGGTTTAACGTATAAAGTCATATAGTAATGCGTCATAACGTATAACGCCATATTGTATTGCGTCATAACGTATAACATCATATAGTATTGCGTCATGACGTATAACGTCATATAATAAAGCGACATGACGTATAACGTCATATAGAATTACGTCATAACTTATAACGTCATATAGAATTCCGGTTTAACGTATAACGCCATATAGCAATGCGTCATAACGTATAACAACATATAGTATTGCGTCATGACGTATAACGTCATATAGTAATGCGTCATAACGTATATCGTCATATAGTATTGCGTCATGACGAATAATGTCATATAATAAGGCGACATGACGTATAACGTCACATAGTAATACGTCTTAACGTATAAATTCATATAGAATTCCGGAATAACGTATAACGTCATATAGTAATACGTCATAACGTATAACATCATATAGTATTGCGCCATGACGAATAATGTCATATAATAAGGCGACATGACGTATAACGTCATATAGTAATGCGTCATAACGTATAACGTCATATCGTAATGCGTCATAACGTATAACGCCATATAGTAATGCGTCATAACGTATAACGTCATATAGTACTGCGTCATAGCGTCTAACGCCATATAGTAATCCGTCATAACGTATAACGTCATATACTATTGCGTCATGACGTATAACGTCATATAGATATACCTCATAACGTAGAACATCACATAGTAATACGTCATAACGTATAACGTCATATAGAATTACGTCATAACTTATGACGTCACATAGTAATACGGCATAACGTATAACGTCATATAGTATTACGTCATGACGTATAACGTCATATAGAATTCCGGTTTAACGGATAACGTCATATAGTAATGCGTCATAACGTATAACGTCATACAGTAATTCGTCATACCGTATAACGTCGTATAGCATTACGTCATAACGAATAACGTCTCATAGTAATACGTCATATCGTATAACGCCATATAGCAATGCGTCATAACGTATAACGTTATACAGAATTACGGTTTAACGTATAAAGTCATATAGTAATGCGTCATAACGTATAACGCCATATAGTATTGCGTCATAACGTATAACATCATATAGTATGGCGTCATGACGTACAACGTCATATAATAAAGCGACATGACGTATAACGTCATATAGAATTACGTCATAACTTATAACGTTATATAGAATTCCGGTTTAACGTATAACGCCATATAGCAATGCGTCTTAACGTATAACAACATATAGTATTGCGTCATGACGTATAACGTCATATAGTAATGCGTCATAACGTATATCGGCATATAGTAATGCGTCATAACGTATAACGTCATATAGTATTGCGTCATAACGTCTAACGCCATATAGTAATCCGTCATAACGTATAACGTCATATAGTAATGCGTCATAACGTATAACGTCATATAGTAATGCGTCATAACGTATAACGCCATATAGCAATGCGTCATAACGTATAACGCCATATAGCAATGCGTTATAACGAATAACGTCATATAGTAATGCGTCATAACGCATAACGCCATATAGTAATCCGTCATAACGTATAACGTCATATAGTAATGCGTCATAACGTATAACGCCATATAGCAATGCGTCATAACGTATAACGCCATATAGTAATCCGTCATAACGTATAACGTCATATAGTAATGCGTCATAACGTATAACGTCATATAGTAATGCGTCATAACGTATAACGCCATATAGCAATGCGTCATAACGTATAACGCCATATAGCAATGCGTTATAACGAATAACGTCATATAGTAATGCGTCATAACGTATAACGCCATATAGTAATGCGCCATAACGTATAACGTCATGTAGTATTGGGTCATGACGTATAATGTCATATAATAAGGCGACATGACGTATAACGTCATATAGAAGTACGGTATAACGTATAACGTCACATAGTAAAACGTCATAACGTATAACGTCATACAGAATTACGGTTTAACGCCTAACGTCATACAGTAATGCGTCATAACGTATAACATCATATCGAATTCCGGTTTAACGTATAACGCAATATAGCAATGCGTCATAACGTATAAAGTCATATAGAATTCCGGTTTAACGTATAACGCCATATAGCAATGCGTCTTAACGTATAACAACATATAGTATTGCGTCATAACGTATAACGCCATATAGTAATGCGCCATAACGTATAACGTCATATAGTATTGCGTCATGACGAATAATGTCATATAATAAGGCGACATGACGTATAACGTCACATAGTAATACGCCTTAACGTATAAAGTCATATAGAATTCCGGAATAACGTATAACGTCATATAGTAATACGTCATAACGTATAACGTCATATAGTATTGCGTCATGACGAATAATGTCATATAATAAGGCGACATGACGTATAACGTCATATAGTAATGCGTCATAACGTATAACGTCATATAGTAATGCGTCATAACGTATAACGCCATATAGTAATGCGTCATAACGTATAACGTCATATAGTATTGCGTCATAACGTCTAACGCCATATAGTAATCCGTCATAACGTATAACGTCATATAGTAATGCGTCATAACGTATAACGCCATATAGCAAAGCGTCATAACGTATAACGCCATATAGCAATGCGTTATAACGAATAACGTCATATAGTAATCGCGTCATAACGTATAACGCCATATAGTAATGCGTCATAACGTATAACGTCATGTAGTATTGCGTCATGACGTATAATGTCATATAATAAGGCGACATGACGTATAACGTCATATAGAAGTACGGTATAACGTATAACGTCACATAGTAAAACGTCATAACGTATAACGTCATACAGAATTACGGTTTAACGTCTAACGTCATACAGTAATGCGTCATAACGTATAACATCATATAGAATTCCGGTTTAACGTATAACGTCATATAGCAATGCGTCATAACGTATAAAGTCATATAAAATTACGGCATAACGTATAACGTCATATAGTAATATGTCATAACGTATAACGTCATATAGTAATACGTCATAACGTATAACGTCATACAGAATTACGGTTTAACGTCTAACGTCATACAGTAATGCGTCATAACGTATAACGTCATATAGAATTCCGGTTTAACGTATAACGCCATATAGCAATGCGTCATAACGTATAAAGTCATATAGAATTACGGTTTGACGTATAACGTCATATAGTAATGCGTCATAACGTATAACGTCATACAGTAATTCGTCATACCGTATAACGTCGTATAGCATTACGTCATAACGAATAACGTCTCATAGTAATACGTCATATCGTATAACGCCATATAGCAATGCGTCATAACGTATAACGTTATACAGAATTACGGTTTAACGTATAAAGTCATATAGTAATGCGTCATAACGTATAACGCCATATAGTATTGCGTCATAACGTATAACATCATATAGTATTGCGTCATGACGTATAACGTCATATAATAAAGCGACATGACGTATAACGTCATATAGAATTACGTCATAACTTATAACGTCATATAGAATTCCGGTTTAACGTATAACGCCATATAGCAATGCGTCATAACGTATAACAACATATAGTATTGCGTCACGACGTATAACGTCATATAGTAATGCGTCATAACGTATATCGTCATATAGTATTGCGTCATGACGAATAATGTCATATAATAAGGCGACATGACGTATAACGTCATATAGTAATGCGTCATAACGTATAACGTCATATCGTAATGCGTCATAACGTATAACGCCATATAGTAATGCGTCATAACGTATAACGTCATATAGTACTGCGTCATAGCGTCTAACGCCATATAGTAATCCGTCATAACGTATAACGTCATATAGTAATGCGTCATAACGTATAACGCCATATAGCAATGGGTCATAACGTATAACGCCACATAGCAATGCGTTATAGCGAATAACGTCATATAGTAATGCGTCATAACGTATAACGCCATATAGTAATGCGTCATAACGTATAACGTCATGTAGTAACCGTCATGACGTATAATGTCATATAATAAGGCGACATGACGTATAACGTCATATAGAAGTACGGTATAACGTATAACGTCACATAGTAAAACGTCATAACGTATAACGTCATACAGAAATACGGTTTAACGTCTAACGTCATACAGTAATGCTTCATAACGTATAACATCATATCGAATTCCGATTTAACGTAAAGCGCCATATAGCAATGCGTCATAACGTATAAAGTCATATAGAATTACGGTTTGACGTATAACGTCATATAGTAATGCGTCATAACGTATAACGTCATACAGTAATGCGTCATAACGTATAACATCATATAGTATTGCGTCATGACGTATAACGTCATATAATGAAGCGACATGACGTATAACGTCATATAGAATTACGTCATAACTTATAACGTCATATAGAATTCCGGTTTAACGTATAACGCCATATAGCAATGCGTCATAACGTATAACATCATATAGTATTGCGTCATGACGTATAACGTCATATAATAAGGCGACATGACGTATAACGTCACATAGTAATACGTCTTAACGTATAAAGTCATATAGAATTCCGGAATAACGTATAACGTCATATAGTAATACGTCATAACGTATAACGTCATATAGTATTGCGTCATGACGAATAATGTCATATAATAAGGCGACATGACGTATAACGTCATATAGTAATGCGTCATAACGTATAACGTCATATAGTAATGCGTCATAACGTATAACGCCATATAGTAATGCGTCATAACGTATAACGTCATATAGTATTGCGTCATAACGTCTAACGCCATATAGTAATCCGTCATAACGTATAACGTCATATAGCAATGCGTTATAACGAATAACGTCATATAGTAATGCGTCATAACGTATAACGTCATATAGTATTGCGTCATAACGTCTAACGCCATATAGTAATCCGTCATAACGTATAACGTCATATAGCAATGCGTTATAACGAATAACGTCATATAGTAATGCGTCATAACGTATAGCGCCATATAGTAATGCGTCATAACGTATAACGTCATATAGAATTCCGGTTTAACATATAACGCCATATAGCAATGCGTCATAACGTATAAAGTCATATAGAATTACGGTTTGACGTATAACGTCATATAGTAATGCGTCATAACGTATAACGCCATATAGTAATGCGTCATAACGTATAACGTCATATAGTATTGCGTCATGACGTATAACGTCATATAGATTTACCTCATAACGTAGAACATCACATAGTAATACGTCATAACGTATAACGTCATATAGAATTACGTCATAACTTATAACGTCACATAGTAATACGTCATAACGTATAACGTCATATAGTATTACGTCATGACGTATAACGTCATATAGAATTCCGGTTTAACGGATAACGTCATATAGTAATGCGTCATAACGTATAACGTCATACAGTAATTCGTCATACCGTATAACGTCGTATAGCATTACGTCATAACGAATAACGTCTCATAGTAATGCGTCATATCGTATAACGCCATATAACAATGCGTCATAACGTATAACGTTATACAGAATTACGGTTTAACGTATAAAGTCATATAGTAATGCGTCATAACGTATAACGCCATATAGTAATGCGTCATAACGTATAACATCATATAGTATTGCGTCATGACGTATAACGTCATATAATAAAGCGACATGACGTATAACGTCATACAGAATTACGTCATAACTTATAACGACATATAGAATTCCGGTTTAACGTATAACGCCACATAGCAATGCGTCATAACGTATAACATCATATAGTATTGCGTCATGACGTATAACGTCATATAGTAATGCGTCATAACGTATATCGTAATATAGTAATGCGTCATAACGTATAACGTCATATAGTATTGCGTCATGACGAATAATGTCATATAATAAGGCGACATGACGTACAACGTCACATAGTAATACGTCTTAACGTATAAAGTCATATAGAATTCCGGAATAACGTATAACGTCATATAGTAATACGTCATAACGTATAACGTCATATAGTATTGCGTCATGACGAATAATGTCATATAATAAGGCGACATGACGTATAACGTCATATAGTAATGCGTCATAACGTATAACGTCATATAGTAATGCGTCATAACGTATAAAGTCATATAAAATTACGGCATAACGTATAACGTCATATAGTAATACGTCATAACGTATAACGTCATATAGTAAAACGTCATAACGTATAACGACATACAGAATTACGGTTTAACGTCTAACGTCATACAGTAATGCTTCATAACGTATAACGTCATATAGAATTCCGGTTTAACGTATAACGCCATATAGCAATGCGTCATAACGTATAAAGTCATATAGAATTACGGTTTGACGTATAACGTCATATAGTAATGCGTCATAACGTATAACGCCATATAGTAATGCGTCATAACGTATAACGTCATATACTATTGCGTCATGACGTATAACGTCATATAGATATACCTCATAACGTAGAACATCACATAGTAATACGTCATAACGTATAACGTCATATAGAATTCCGGTTTAACGTATAACGCCATATAGCAATGCGTCATAACGTATAACATCATATAGTATTGCGTCATGACGTATAACGTCATATAATAAGGCGACATGACGTATAACGTCACATAGTAATACGTCTTAACGTATAAAGTCATATAGAATTCCGGAATAACGTATAACGTCATATAGTAATACGTCATAACGTATAACGTCATATAGTATTGCGTCATGACGAATAATGTCATATAATAAGGCGACATGACGTATAACGTCTCATAGTAATACGTCATATCGTATAACGCCATATAGCAATGCGTCATAACGTATAACGTTATACAGAATTACGGTTTAACGTATAAAGTCATATAGTAATGCGTCATAACGTATAACGCCATATAGTAATGCGTCATAACGTATAAAGTCATATAAAATTACGGCATAACGTATAACGTCATATAGTAATACGTCATAACGTATAACGTCATATAGTAAAACGTCATAACGTATAACGTCATACAGAATTCCGGTTTAACGGATAACGTCATATAGTAATGCGTCATAACGTATAACGTCATACAGTAATTCGTCATACCGTATAACGTCGTATAGCATTACGTCATAACGAATAACGTCTCATAGTAATACGTCATATCGTATAACGCCATATAGCAATGCGTCATAACGTATAACGTTATACAGAATTACGGTTTAACGTATAAAGTCATATAGTAATGCGTCATAACGTATAACGCCATATAGTATTGCGTCATAACGTATAACATCATATAGTATTGCGTCATGACGTATAACGTCATATAATAAAGCGACATGACGTATAACGTCATATAGAATTACGTCATAACTTATAACGTCATATAGAATTCCGGTTTAACGTATAACGCCATATAGCAATGCGTCATAACGTATAACAACATATAGTATTGCGTCATGACGTATAACGTCATATAGTAATGCGTCATAACGTATATCGTCATATAGTATTGCGTCATGACGAATAATGTCATATAATAAGGCGACATGACGTATAACGTCACATAGTAATACGTCTTAACGTATAAATTCATATAGAATTCCGGAATAACGTATAACGTCATATAGTAATACGTCATAACGTATAACGTCATATAGTATTGCGTCATGACGAATAATGTCATATAATAAGGCGACATGACGTATAACGTCATATAGTAATGCGTCATAACGTATAACGTCATACCGTAATGCGTCATAACGTATAACGCCATATAGTAATGCGTCATAACGTATAACGTCATATAGTACTGCGTCATAGCGTCTAACGCCATATAGTAATCCGTCATAACGTATAACGTCATATAGTAATGCGTCATAACGTATAACGCCATATAGCAATTGGTCATAACGTATAACGCCACATAGCAATGCGTTATAACGAATAACGTCATATAGTAATGCGTCATAACGTATAACGCCATATAGTAATGCGTCATAACGTATAACGTCATGTAGTAACCGTCATGACGTACAATGTCATATAATAAGGCGACATGAATTATAACGTCATATAGAAGTACGGTATAACGTATAACGTCACATAGTAAAACGTCATAACGTATAACGTCATACAGAATTACGGTTTAACGTCTAACGTCATACAGTAATGCTTCATAACGTATAACATCATATCGAATTCCGGTTTAACGTAAAGCGCCATATAGCAATGCGTCATAACGTATAAAGTCATATAGAATTACGGTTTGACGTATAACGTCATATAGTAATGCGTCATAACGTATAACGTCATACAGTAATGCGTCATAACGTATAACATCATATAGTATTGCGTCATGACGTATAACGTCATATAATGAAGCGACATGACGTATAACGTCATATAGAATTACGTCATAACTTATAACGTCATATAGAATTCCGGTTTAACGTATAACGCCATATAGCAATGCGTCATAACGTAGAACATCATATAGTATTGCGTCATGACGTATAACGTCATATAATAAGGCGACATGACGTATAACGTCACATAGTAATACGTCTTAACGTATAAAGTCATATAGAATTCCGGAATAACGTATAACGTCATATAGTAATACGTCATAACGTATAACGTCATATAGTATTGCGTCATGACGAATAATGTCATATAATAAGGCGACATGACGTATAACGTCTCATAGTAATACGTCATATCGTATAACGCCATATAGCAATGCGTCATAACGTATAACGTTATACAGAATTACGGTTTAACGTATAAAGTCATATAGTAATGCGTCATAACGTATAACGCCATATAGTATTGCGTCATAACGTATAACATCATATAGTATTGCGTCATGACGTATAACGTCATATAATAAAGCGACATGACGTATAACGTCATATAGAATTACGTCATAACTTATAACGTCATATAGGATTCCGGTTTAACGTATAACGCCATATAGCAATGCGTCATAACGTATAACAACATATAGTATTGCGTCATGACGTATAACGTCATATAGTAATGCGTCATAACGTATATCGTCATATAGTATTGCGTCATGACGAATAATGTCATATAATAAGGCGACATGACGTATAACGTCACATAGTAATACGTCTTAACGTATAAATTCATATAGAATTCCGGAATAACGTATAACGTCATATAGTAATACGTCATAACGTATAACGTCATATAGTATTGCGTCATGACGAATAATGTCATATAATAAGGCGACATGACGTATAACGTCATATAGTAATGCGTCATGACGTATAACGTCATACCGTAATGCGTCATAACGTATAACGCCATATAGCAATGGGTCATAACGTATAACGCCACATAGCAATGCGTTATAACGAATAACGTCATATAGTAATGCGTCATAACGTATAACGCCATATAGTAATGCGTCATAACGTATAACGCCATATAGCAATGGGTCATAACCTATAACGCCACATAGCAATGCGTTATAACGAATAACGTCATATAGTAATGCGTCATAACGTATAACGTCATATAGTACTGCGTCATAGCGTCTAACGCCATATAGTAATCCGTCATAACGTATAACGTCATATAGTAATGCGTCATAACGTATAACGCCATATAGCAATGGGTCATAACGTATAACGCCACATAGCAATGCGTTATAACGAATAACGTCATATAGTAATGCGTCATAACGTATAACGCCATATAGTAATGCGTCATAACGTATAACGTCATGTAGTAACCGTCATGACGTACAATGTCATATAATAAGGCGACATGACGTATAACGTCATATAGAAGTACGGTATAACGTATAACGTCACATAGTAAAACGTCATAACGTATAACGTCATACAGAATTACGGTTTAACGTCTAACGTCATACAGTAATGCTTCATAACGTATAACATCATATCGAATTCCGGTTTAACGTAAAGCGCCATATAGCAATGCGTCATAACGTATAAAGTCATATAGAATTACGGTTTGACGTATAACGTCATATAGTAATGCGTCATAACGTATAACGTCATACAGTAATGCGTCATAACGTATAACATCATATAGTATTGCGTCATGACGTATAACGTCATATAATGAAGCGACATGACGTATAACGTCATATAGAATTACGTCATAACTTATAACGTCATATAGAATTCCGGTTTAACGTATAACGCCATATAGCAATGCGTCATAACGTATAACATCATATAGTATTGCGTCATGACGTATAACGTCATATAATAAGGCGACATGACGTATAACGTCACATAGTAATACGTCTTAACGTATAAAGTCATATAGAATTCCGGAATAACGTATAACGTCATATAGTAATACGTCATAACGTATAACGTCATATAGTATTGCGTCATGACGAATAATGTCATATAATAAGGCGACATGACGTATAACGTCTCATAGTAATACGTCATATCGTATAACGCCATATAGCAATGCGTCATAACGTATAACGTTATACAGAATTACGGTTTAACGTATAAAGTCATATAGTAATGCGTCATAACGTATAACGCCATATAGTATTGCGTCATAACGTATAACATCATATAGTATGGCGTCATGACGTACAACGTCATATAATAAAGCGACATGACGTATAACGTCATGTAGAATTACGTCATAACTTATAACGTCATATAGAATTCCGGTTTAACGTATAACGCCATATAGCAATGCGTCTTAACGTATAACAACATATAGTATTGCGTCATGACGTATAACGTCATATAGTAATGCGTCATAACGTATATCGACATATAGTACTGCGTCATGACGAATAATGTCATATAATAAGGCGACATGACGTATAACGTCACATAGTAATACGTCATAACGTATATCGTCATATAGTATTGCGTCATGACGAATAATGTCATATAATAAGGCGACATGACGTATAACGTCACATAGTAATACGTCTTAACGTATAAATTCATATAGAATTCCGGAATAACGTATAACGTCATATAGTAATACGTCATAACGTATAACGTCATATAGTATTGCGTCATGACGAATAATGTCATATAATAAGGCGACATGACGTATAACGTCATATAGTAATGCGTCATAACGTATAACGTCATATCGTAATGCGTCATAACGTATAACGCCATATAGTAATGCGTCATAACGTATAACGTCATATAGTACTGCGTCATAGCGTCTAACGCCATATAGTAATCCGTCATAACGTATAACGTCATATAGTAATGCGTCATAACGTATAACGCCATATAGCAATGGGTCATAACGTATAACGCCACATAGCAATGCGTTATAACGAATAACGTCATATAGTAATGCGTCATAACGTATAACGCCATATAGTAATGCGTCATAACGTATAACGTCATGTAGTAACCGTCATGACGTATAATGTCATATAATAAGGCGACATGACGTATAACGTCATATAGAAGTACGGTATAACGTATAACGTCACATAGTAAAACGTCATAACGTATAACGTCATACAGAATTACGGTTTAACGTCTAACGTCATACAGTAATGCTTCATAACGTATAACATCATATCGAATTCCGGTTTAACGTAAAGCGCCATATAGCAATGCGTCATAACGTATAAAGTCATATAGAATTACGGTTTGACGTATAACGTCATATAGTAATGCGTCACAACGTATAACGTCATACAGTAATGCGTCATAACGTATAACATCATATAGTATTGCGTCATGACGTATAACGTCATATAATGAAGCGACATGACGTATAACGTCATATAGAATTACGTCATAACTTATAACGTCATATAGAATTCCGGTTTAACGTATAACGCCATATAGCAATGCGTCATAACGTATAACATCATATAGTATTGCGTCATGACGTATAACGTCATATAATAAGGCGACATGACGTCTAACGGCACATAGTAATACGTCTTAACGTATAAAATCATATAGAATTCCGGAATAACGTATAACGTCATATAGTAATACGTCATAACGTATAACGTCATATAGTAATGCGTCATAAGGTATAACGTCATATAGTATTGCGTCATAACGTCTAACGCCATATAGTAATCCGTCATAACGTATAACGTCATATAGCAATGCGTTATAACGTATAACGCCATATAGTAATGCGTCATAACGTATAACGTCATATAGTATTGCGTCATAACGTCTAACGCCATATAGTAATCCGTCATAACGTATAACGTCATATAGCAATGCGTTATAACGAATAACGTCATATAGTAATGCGTCATAACGTATAACGTCATATAGTATTGCGTCATAACGTCTAACGCCATATAGTAATCCGTCATAACGTATAACGTCATATAGCAATGCGTTATAACGAATAACGTCATATAGTAATGCGTCATAACGTATAACGTCATATAGTATTGCGTCATAACGTCTAACGCCATATGGTAATCCGTCATAACGTATAACGTCATATAGCAATGCGTTATAACGAATAACGTCATATAGTAATGCGTCATAACGTATAACGCCATATAGTAATGCGTCATAACGTATAACGTCATATAGAATTCCGGTTTAACGTATAACGCCATATAGCAATGCGTCATAACGTATAAAGTCATATAGAATTACGGTTTGACGTATAACGTCATATAGTAATGCGTCATAACGTATAACGCCATATAGTAATGCGTCATAACGTATAACGTCATATAGTATTGCGTCATGACGTATAACGTCATATAGATTTACCTCATAACGTAGAACATCACATAGTAATACGTCATAACGTATAACGTCATATAGAATTACGTCATAACTTATAACGTCACATAGTAATACGTCATAACGTATAACGTCATATAGTATTACGTCATGACGTATAACGTCATATAGAATTCCGGTTTAACGTATAACGCGATATAGCAATGCGTCATAACGTATAACGTCATACAGTAATTCGTCATACCGTATAACGTCATATAGAATTACGGCATAACGTATCACGTCACATAGTAAAACGTCATAACGTATAACGTTATACAGAATTACGGTTTAACGTATAAAGTCATATAGTAATGCGTCATAACGTATAACATCATATAGAATTCCGGTTTAACGTATAACGTCAAAAGAGTAATGCGTCATATCCTATAACGCCATATAGTAATTGTGTCATAAAGTATAACGTCATGTAGAATTCCGGCATAACGTATATCGTCATATAGTAATACGTCATAACTTACAAGGTCATATAGTAATGCGTCATAACGTATAACGTCATATAGTATTGCGACATGACGTATAACGTCATATAATAAGGTGACATGACGTATAACGTCATATAGAATTACGGCATAACGTATAACGTCACACAGTAAAACGTCATAACGTATAACGTCATCCAGAATTACGGTTTAACGTCTAATGTCATACAGTAATGCGTCATAACGTATAACATCATATAGAATTCCGGTTTAACGTATAACGCCATATAGCAATGCGTCATAACGTATAACGTCATACAGTAATTCGTAATACCGTATAACGTCATATAGAATTACGGCATAACGTATAACGTCACATAGTAAAACGTCATAACGTATAACGTCATACAGAATTACGGTTTAACCTCTAACGTCATACAGTAATGCGTCATAACGTATAACATCATATAGAATTCCGGTTTAACGTATAACGCCATATAGCAATGCGTCATAACGTATAATATCATATAGTATTGCGTCATGACGTATAACGTCATATAGTAATGCGTCATAAGGTATAACGCCATATAGTATTGCGTCATAACGTATAACATCATATAGTATTGCGTCATGACGTATAACGTCATATAATAAAGCGACATGACGTATAACGTCATATAGAATTACGTCATGACGAATAATGTCATATAATAAGGCGACATGACGTATGACGTCACATAGTAATACGTCTTAACGTATAAAGTCATATAGAATTCCGGAATAACGTATACCGTCATATAGTAATACGTCATAACGTATAACGTCATATAGTATTGCGCCATGACGAATAATGACATATAATAAGGCGACATGACGTATAACGTCATATAGTAATGCGTCATAACGTATAACGTCTTATAGTAATGAGTCATAACGTATAACGCCATATAGTAATGCGTCATAACGTAGAACGTCATATAGTATTGCGTCATAACGTATAACGTCATATAGTATTGCGTCATGACGTATAATGTCATATAATAAGGCGACATGACGTATAACGTCATATAGAAGTACGGTATAACGTATAACGTCACATAGTAAAACGTCATAACGTATAACGTCATACAGAATTACGGTTTAACGTCTAACGTCATACAGTAATGCGTCATAACGTATAACATCATATAGAATTCCGGTTTAACGTATAACGCCATATAGCAATGCGTCATAACGTATAAAGTCATATAAAATTACGGCATAACGTATAACGTCATATAGTAATACGTCATAACGTATAACGTCATATAGTAATGCGTCATAACGTATAACGTCATATAGTATTGCGTCATGACGTATAATGTCATATAATAAGGCGACATGACGTATAACGTCATATAGAAGTACGGCATAACGTATAACGTCACATAGTAAAACGTCATAACGTATAACGTCATACAGAATTACGGTTTAACGTCTAACGTCATACAGTAATGCGTCATAACGTATAACGTCATATAGAATTCCGGTTTAACGTATAACGCCATATAGCAATGCGTCATAACGTATAAAGTCATATAGAATTACGGTTTGACGTATAACGTCATATAGTAATGCGTCATAACGTATAACGCCATATAGTAATGCGTCATAACGTATAACGTCATATAGTATTGCGTCATGACGTATAACGTCATATAGATTTACCTCATAACGTAGAATATCACATAGTAATACGTCATAACGTATAACGTCATATAGAATTCCGGTTTAACGGATAACGTCATATAGTAATGCGTCATAACGTATAACGTTATACAGAATTACGGTTTAACGTATAAAGTTCAATAGTAATGCGTCATAACGTATAACGCCATATAGTATTGCGTCATAACGTATAACATCATATAGTATTGCGTCATGACGTATAACGTCATATAATAAAGCGACATGACGTATAACGTCATATAGAATTACGTCATGACGAATAATGTCATATAATAAGGCGACATGACGTATGACGTCACATAGTAATACGTCTTAACGTATAAAGTCATATAGAATTCCGGAATAATGTATAACGTCATATAGTAATACGTCATAACGTATAACGTCATATAGTATTGCGTCATGACGAATAATGACATATAATAAGGCGACATGACGTATAACGTCATATAGTAATGCGTCATAACGTATAACGTCATAGAGTAATGCGCCATAACGTATAACGCCATATAGTAATGCGTCATAACGTATAACGTCATATAGTATTGCGTCATAACGTATAACGTCATATAGTAATACGTCATAACGTATAACGTCATATAGTAATGCGTCATAACGTATAACGTCATATAGTATTGCGTCATGACGTATAATGTCATATAATAAGGCGACATGACGCATAACGTCATATAGTAATGCGTCATAACGTATAACGTCATATAGTAATGCGTCATAACGTATAACGCCATATAGTAATGCGTCATAACGTATAACGTCATATAGTATTGCGCCATAACGTCTAACGCCATATAGTAATCCGTCATAACGTATAACGTCATATAGTAATGCGTCATAACGTATAACGCCATATAGTAATGCGTCATAACGTATAACGTCATGTAGTATTGCGTCATGACGTATAATGTCATATAATAAGGCGACATGACGTATAACGTCATATAGAAGTACGGTATAACGTATAACGTCACATAGTAAAACGTCATAACGTATAACGTCATACAGAATTCCGGTTTAACGTATAACGCCATATAGCAATGCGTCATAACGTATAACATCATATAGTATTGCGTCATGACGTATAACGTCATATAGTAATGCGTCATAACGTATATCGTCATATAGTATTGCGTCATGACGAATAATGTCATATAATAAGGCGACATGACGTATAACGTCACATAGTAATACGTCTTAATGTATAAAGTCATATAGAATTCCGGAATAACGTATAACGTCATATAGTAATACGTCATAACGTATAACGTCATATAGTAATGCGTCATAACGTATAACGTCATATAGAATTGCGTCATGACGAATAATGTCATATAATAAGGCGACATGACGTATAACGTCATATAGTAATGCGTCATAACGTATAACGTCTTATAGTAATGCGTCATAACGTATAACGCCATATAGTAATGCGTCATAACGTATAACGTCATGTAGTATTGCGTCATGACGTATAATGTCATATAATAAGGCGACATGACGTATAACGTCATATAGAAGTGCGGTATAACGTATAACGTCACATAGTAAAACGTCATAACGTATAACGTCATACAGAATTACGGTTTAACGTCTAACGTCATACAATAATGCGTCATAACGTATAACGTCATATAGAATTCCGGTTTAACGTATAAAACCATATAGCAATGCGTCATAACGTATAAAGTCATATAGAATTACGGTTTGACGTATAACGTCATATAGTAATGCGTCATAACGTATAACGCCATATAGTAATGCGTCATAACGTATAACGTCATATAGTATTGCGTCATGAAGTATAACGTCATATAGATTTACCTCATAACGTAGAACATCACATAGTAATACGTCATAACGTATAACGTCATATAGAATTCCGGTTTAACGGATAACGTCATATAGTAATGCGTCATAACGTATAACGTTATACAGAATTACGGTTTAACGTATAAAGTCATATAGTAATGCGTCATAACGTATAACGCCATATAGTATTGCGTCATATCGTATAACATCATATAGTATTGCGTCATGACGTATAACGTCATATAATAAAGCGACATGACGTATAACGTCATATAGAATTACGTCATAACTTATAACGTCATATAGAATTCCGGCTTAACGTATAACGCCATATAGCAATGCGTCATAACGTATAACAA
Source organism: Bombus fervidus (assembly GCF_041682495.2). Classification (NCBI taxonomy): domain Eukaryota; kingdom Metazoa; phylum Arthropoda; class Insecta; order Hymenoptera; family Apidae; genus Bombus; species Bombus fervidus. Next base: position 1,004,113 of record NW_027212588.1, read on the forward strand.
CATATAGTATTGCGTCATGACGTATAACGTCATATAGTAATGCGTCATAACGTATATCGTCATATAGTATTGCGTCATGACGAATAATGTCATATAATAAGGCGACATGACGTATAACGTCACATAGTAATACGTCTTAACGTATAAAGTCATATAGTATTGCGTCATAACGTCTAACGCCATATAGTAATCCGTCATAACGTATAACGTCATATAGTAATGCGTCATAACGCATAACGCCATATAGCAATGCGTCATAACGTATAACGCCATATAGCAATGCGTTATAACGAATAACGTCATATAGTAATGCGTCATAACGTATAACGCCATATAGCAATGCGTCATAACGTATAACGTCATGTAGTATTGCGTCATGACGTATAATGTCATATAATACGGCGACATGACGTACAACGTCATATAGAAATACGGTATAACGTATAACGTCACATAGTAAAACGTCATAACGTATAACGTCATACAGAATTACGGTTTAACGTCTAACGTCATACAGTAATGCGTCATAACGTATAACATCATATCGAATTCCGGTTTAACGTATAACGCCATATAGCAATGCGTCATAACGTATAAAGTCATATAGAATTACGGTTTGACGTATAACGTCATATAGTAATGCGTCATAACGTATAACATCATATAGAATTCCGGTTTAACGTATAACGCGATATAGCAATGCGTCATAACGTATAACGTCATACAGTAATTCGTCATACCGTATAACGTCATATAGAATTACGGCATAACGTATAACGTCACATAGTAAAACGTCATAACGTATAACGTTATACAGAATTACGGTTTAACGTATAAAGTCATATAGTAATGCGTCATAACGTATAACATCATATAGAATTCCGGTTTAACGTATAACGTCAAAAGAGTAATGCGTCATATCCTATAACGCCATATAGTAATTGCGTCATAACGTATAACGTCACATAGAATTCCGGCATAACGTATATCGTCATATAGTAATACGTCATAACTTACAAGGTCATATAGTAATGCGTCATAACGTATAACGTCATATAGTATTGCGACATGACGTATAACGTCATATAATAAGGTGACATGACGTATAACGTCATATACAATTACGGCATAACGTATAACATCACACAGTAAAACGTCATAACGTATAACGTCATACAGAATTACGGTTTAACGTCTAATGTCATACAGTAATGCGTCATAACGTATAACATCATATAGAATTCCGGTTTAACGTATAACGCGATATAGCAATGCGTCACACCGTACAACGTCATATAGAATTACGGCATAACGTATAACGTCACATAGTAAAACGTCATAACGTATAACGTCATGCAGAATTACGGTTTAACGTCTAACGTCATACAGTAATGCGTCATAACGTAGAACATCATACAGAATTCCGGTTTAACGTATAACCCCATATAGCAATGCGTCATAACGTATAACATCATATAGTATTGCGTCATGACGTATAACGTCATATAGTAATGCGTCATAACGTATATCGTCATATAGTATTGCGTCATGACGAATAATGTCATATAATAAGGCGACATGACGTATAACGTCACATAGTAATACGTCTTAACGTATAAAGTCATATAGTATTGCGTCATGACGAATAATGTCATATAATAAGGCGACATGACGTATAACGTCATATAGTAATGCGTCATAACGTATAACGTCTTATAGTAATGCGTCATAACGTATAACGCCATATAGTAATGCGTCATAACGTATAACGTCATATAGTATTGCGTCATAACGTCTAACGCCATATAGTAATCCGTCATAACGTATAACGTCATATAGTAATGCGTCATAACGTATAACGCCATATAGCAATGCGTCATAACGTATAACGCCATATAGCAATGCGTTATGACGAATAACGTCATATAGTAATGCGTCATAACGTATAACGCCATATAGTAATGCGTCATAACGTATAACGTCATGTAGTATTGCGTCATGACGTATAATGTCATATAATAAGGCGACATGACGTATAACGTCATATAGAGGTACGGTATAACGTATAACGTCACATAGTAAGACGTCATAACGTATAACGTCATACAGAATTACGGTTTAACGTCTAACGTCATACAGTAATGCGTCATAACGTATAACATCATATAGAATTCCGGTTTAACGTATAACGCCATATAGCAATGCGTCATAACGTATAAAGTCATATAAAATTACGGCATAACGTATAACGTCATATAGAAATACGTCATAACGTATAACGTCATATAGTAATGCGTCATAACGTATAACGTCATATAGTATTGCGTCATGACGTATAATGTCATATAATAAGGCGACATGACGTATAACGTCATATAGAAGTACGGCATAACGTATAACGTCACATAGTAAAACGTCATAACGTATAACGTCATACAGAATTACGGTTTAACGTCTAACGTTATACAGTAATGCGTCATAACGTATAACGTCATATAGAATTCCGGTTTAACGTATAACGCCATATAGCAATGCGTCATAACGTATAAAGTCATATAGAATTACGGTTTGACATATAACGTCATATAGTAATGCGTCATAACGTATAACGCCATATAGTAATGCGTCAAAACGTATAACGTCATATAGTATTGCGTCATGACGTATAACGTCATACAGATTTACCTCATAACGTAGAACATCACATAGTAATACGTCATAACGTATAACGTCATATAGAATTCCGGTTTAACGGATAACGTCATATAGTAATGCGTCATAACGTATAACGTCATATAGAATTCCGGCTTAACGTATAACGCCATATAGCAATGCGTCATAACGTATAACAACATATAGTATTGCGTCATGACGAATAATGTCATATAATAAGGCGACATGACGTATAACGTCACATAGTAATACGTCTTAACGTATAAAGTCATATAGAATTCCGGAATAACGTATAACGTCATATAGTAATACGTCATAACGTATAACGTCATATAGTATTGCGTCATGACGAATAATGTCATATAATAAGGCGTCATGACGCATAACGTCATATAGTAATGCGTCATAACGTATAACGTCATATAGTAATGCGTCATAACGTATAACGCCATATAGTAATGCGTCATAACGTATAACGTCATATAGTATTGCGTCATAACGTCTAACGCCATATAGTAATCCGTCATAACGTATAACGTCATATAGTAATGCGTCATAACGTATAACGCCATATAGCAATGCGTCATAACGTATAACGCCATATAGCAATGCGTTATAACGAATAACGTCATATAGTAATGCGTCATAACGTATAACGCCATATAGTAATGCGTCATAACGTATAACGTCATGTAGTAATGCGTCATAACGTATAACGTCATATAGTATTGCGTCAGAACGTCTAACGCCATATAGTAATCCGTCATAACGTATAACGTCGTATAGTAATGCGTCATAACGTATAACGCCATATAGCAATGCGTTATAACGAATAACGTCATATAGTAATGCGTCATAACGTATAACGCCATATAGTAATGCGTCATAACGTATAACGTCATATAGTATTGCGTCAGAACGTCTAACGCCATATAGTAATCCGTCATAACGTATAACGTCGTATAGTAATGCGTCATAACGTATAACGCCATATAGCAATGCGTTATAACGAATAACGTCATATAGTAATGCGTCATAACGTATAACGCCATATAGTAATGCGTCATAACGTATAACGTCATATAGTATTGCGTCATGACGTATAACGTCATATAGATTTACCTCATAACGTAGAACATCACATAGTAATACGTCATAACGTATAACGTCATATAGAATTACGTCATAACTTATAACGTCACATAGTAAAACGTCATAACGTATAACGTCATATAGTATTACGTCATGACGTATAACGTCATATAGAATTCCGGTTTAACGTATAACGCCATATAGAAATGCGTCATAACGTATAAAGTCATATAGAATTACGGTTTGACGTATAACGTCATATAGTAATGCGTCATAACGTATAACGCCATATAGTAATGCGTCATAACGTATAACGTCATATAGTATTGCGTCATGACGTATAACGTCATATAGATTTACCTCATAACGTAGAACATCACATAGTAATACGTCATAACGTATAACGTCATATAGTTTTACGTCATAACTTATAACGTCACATAGTAATACGTCATAACGTTTAACGTCATATAGTATTACGTCATGACGTATAACGTCATATAGAATTCCGGTTTAACGGATAACGTCATATAGTAATGCGTCATAACGTATAACGTCATACAGTAATTCGTCATACCGTATAACGTCGTATAGCATTACGTCATAACGAATAACGTCTCATAGTAATACGTCATATCGTATAACGCCATATAGAAATGCGTCATAACGTATAACGTTATACACAATTACGGTTTAACGTATAAAGTCATATAGTAATGCGTCATAACGTATAACGCCATATAGTATTGCGTCATAACGTATAACATCATATAGTATTGCGTCATGACGTATAACGTCATATACTAAAGCGACATGACGTACAACGTCATATAGAATTACGTCATAACTTATAACGTCATATAGAATTCCGGTTCAACGTATAACGCCATATAGCAATGCGTCATAACGTATAACAACATATAGTATTGCGTCATGACGTATAACGTCATATAGTAATGCGTCATAACGTATATCGCCATATAGTATTGCGTCATGACGAATAATATCATATAATAAGGCGACATGACGTATAACGTCACATAGTAATACGTCTTAACGTATAAAGTCATATAGAATTCCGGAATAACGTATAACGTCATATAGTAATACGTCATAACGTATAACAACATATAGTATTGCGTCATGACGTATAATGTCATATAATAAGGCGACATGACGTATAACGTCATATAGAAGTACGGTATAACGTATAACGTCACATAGTAAAACGTCATAACGTATAACGTCATACAGAATTACGGTTTAACGTCTAACGTCATACAGTAATGCGTCATAACGTATAACATCATATAGAATTCCGGTTTAACGTATAACGCCATATAGCAATGCGTCATAACGTATAAAGTCATATAAAATTACGGCATAACGTATAACGTCATATAGTAATACGTCATAACGTATAACGTCATATAGTAATGCGTCATAACGTATAACGTCATATAGTATTGCGTCATGACGTATAATGTCATATAATAAGGCGACATGACGTATAACGTCATATAGAAGTACGGCATAACGTATAACGTCACATAGTAAAACGTCATAACGTATAACGTCATACAGAATTACGGTTTAACGTCTAACGTCATACAGTAATGCGTCATAACGTATAACGTCATATAGAATTCCGGTTTAACGTATAACGCCATATAGCAATGCGTCATAACGTATAAAGTCATATAGAATTACGGTTTGACGTATAACGTCATATAGTAATGCGTCATAACGTATAACGCCATATAGTAATGCGTCATAACGTATAACGTCATATAGTATTGCGTCATGACGTATAACGTCATATAGATTTACCTCATAACGTAGAACATCACATAGTAATACGTCATAACGTATAACGTCATATAGAATTCCGGTTTAACGGATAACGTCATATAGTAATGCGTCATAACGTATAACGTTATACAGAATTACGGTTTAACGTATAAAGTCATATAGTAATGCGTCATAACGTATAACGCCATATAGTATTGCGTCATAACGTATAACATCATATAGTATTGCGTCATGATGTATAACGTCATATAATAAAGCGACATGACGTATAACGTCATAGAGAATTACGTCATAACTTATAACGTCATATAGAATTCCGGCTTAACGTATAACGCCATATAGCAATGCGTCATAACGTATAACAACATATAGTATTGCGTCATGACGTATAACGTCATATAGTAATGCGTCATAACGTATATCGTCATATAGTATTGCGTCATGACGAATAATGTCATATAATAAGGCGACATGACGTATAACGTCACATAGTAATACGTCTTAACGTATAAAGTCATATAGAATTCCGGAATAACGTATAACGTCACATAGTAATACGTCATAACGTATAACGTCATATAGTATTACGTCATGACGTATAACGTCATATAGAATTCCGGTTTAACGGATAACGTCATATAGTAATGCGTCATAACTTATAACGTCATACAGTAATTCGTCATACCGTATATCGTCGTATAGCATTACGTCATAACGAATAACGTCTTATAGTAATACGTCATATCGTATAACGCCATATAGCAATGCGTCATAACGTATAACGTTATACAGAATTACGGTTTAACGTATAAAGTCATATAGTAATGCGTCATAACGTATAACGCCATATAGTATTGCGTCATAACGTATAACATCATATAGTATTGCGTCATGACGTATAACGTCATATAATAAAGCGACATGACGTACAACGTCATATAGAATTACGTCATAACTTATAACGTCATATAGAATTCCGGTTTAACGTATAACGCCATATAGCAATGCGTCATAACGTATAACAACATATAGTATTGCGTCATGACGTATAACGTCATATAGTAATGCGTCATAACGTATATCGTCATATAGTATTGCGTCATGACGAATAATATCATATAATAAGGCGACATGACGTATAACGTCACATAGTAATACGTCTTAACGTATAAAGTCATATAGAATTCCGGAATAACGTATAACGTCATATAGTAATACGTCATAACGTATAACAACATATAGTATTGCGTCATGACGTATAATGTCATATAATAAGGCGACATGACTTATAACGTCATATAGAAGTACGGTATAACGTATAACGTCACATAGTAAAACGTCATAACGTATAACGTCATACAGAATTACGGTTTAACGTCTAACGTCATACAGTAATGCGTCATAACGTATAACATCATATAGAATTCCGGTTTAACGTATAACGCCATATAGCAATGCGTCATAACGTATAAAGTCATATAAAATTACGGCATAACTTATAACGTCATATAGTAATACGTCATAACGTATAACGTCATATAGTAATGCGTCATAACGTATAACGTCATATAGTATTGCGTCATGACGTATAATGTCATATAATAAGGCGACATGACGTATAACGTCATATAGAAGTACGGCATAACGTATAACGTCACATAGTAAAACGTCATAACGTATAACGTCATACAGAATTACGGTTTAACGTCTAACGTCATACAGTAATGCGCCATAACGTAAACGTCATATAGAATTCCGGTTTAACGTATAACGCCATATAGCAATGCGTCATAACGTATAAAGTCATATAGAATTACGGTTTGACGTATAACGTCATATAGTAATGCGTCATAACGTATAACGCCATATAGTAATGCGTCATAACGTATAACGTCATATAGTATTGCGTCATGACGTATAACGTCATATAGATTTACCTCATAACGTAGAACATCACATAGTAATACGTCATAACGTATAACGTCATATAGAATTCCGGTTTAACGGATAACGTCATATAGTAATGCGTCATAACGTATAACGTTATACAGAATTACGGTTTAACGTATAAAGTCATATAGTAATGCGTCATAACGTATAACGCCATATAGTATTGCGTCATAACGTATAACATCATATAGTATTGCGTCATGACGTATAACGTCATATAGTAATGCGTTATAACGTATATCGTCATATAGTATTGCGTGATGACGAATAATGTCATATAATAAGGCGACATGACGTATAACGTCACATAGTAATACGTCTTAACGTATAAAGTCATATAGAATTCCGGAATAACGTATAACGTCATATAGTAATACGACATAACGTATAACGTCATATAGTATTGCGTCATGACGAATAATGTCATATAATAAGGCGACATGACCCGTAACGTCATATAGTAATGCGTCATAACGTATAACGTCATATAGTAATGCGTCATAACGTATAACGCCATATAGTATTGCGTCATAACGTATAACATCATATAGTATTGCGTCATGACGTATAACGTCATATAGCAATGCGTTATAACGAATAACGTCATATAGTAATGCGTCATAACGTATAACGCCATATAGCAATGCGTCATAACGTATAACGCCATATAGCAATGCGTTATAACGAATAACGTCATATAGTAATGCGTCATAACGTATAACGCCATATAGTAATGCGTCATAACGTATAACGTTATACAGAATTACGGTTTAACGTATAAAGTCATATAGTAATGCGTCATAACGTATAACGCCATATAGTATTGCGTCATAACGTATAACATCATATAGTATTGCGTCATGACGTATAACGTCATATAATAAAGCGACATGACGTATAACGTCATATAGAATTACGTCATAACTTATAACGTCATATAGAATTCCGGCTTAACGTATAACGCCATATAGCAATGCGTCATAACGTATAACAACATATAGTATTGCGTCATGACGTATAACGTCATATAGTAATGCGTCATAACGTATATCGTCATATAGTATTGCGTCATGACGAATAATATCATATAATAAGGCGACATGGCGTATAACGTCACATAGTAATACGTCTTAACGTATAAAGTCATATAGAATTCCGGAATAACGTATAACGTCATATAGTAATACGTCATAACGTATAACGTCATATAGTATTGCGTCATGACGTATAACGTCATATAGTAATCCGTCATAACGTATAACGTCATATAGTAATGCGTCATAACGTATAACGCCATATAGCAATGCGTCATAACGTATAACGCCATATAGCAATGCGTTATAACGAATAACGTCATATAGTAATGCGTCATAACGTATAACGCCATATAGTAATGCGTCATAACGTATAACGTCATGTAGTATTGCGTCATGACGTATAATGTCATATACTAAGGCGACATGACGTATAACGTCATATAGAAGTACGGTATAACGTATAACGTCACATAGTAAAACGTCATAACGTATAACGTCATACAGAATTACGGTTTAACGTCTAACGTCATACAGTAATGCTTCATAACGTGTAACATCATATCGAATTCCGGTTTAACGTAAAGCGCCATATAGCAATGCGTCATAACGTATAAAGTCATATAGAATTACGGTTTGACGTATAACGTCATATAGTAATGCGTCATAACGTATAACGCCATATAGTAATGCGTCATAACGTATAACGTCATATAGTATTGCGTCATGACGTATAACGTCATATAGATTTACCTCATAACGTAGAACATCACATAGTAATACGTCATAACGTATAACGTCATATAGAATTACGTCATAACTTATAACGTCACATAGTAATACGTCATAACGTATAACGTCATATAGTATTACGTCATGACGTATAACGTCATATAGAATTCCAGTTTAACGGATAACGTCATATAGTAATGCGTCATAACGTATAACGTCATACAGTAATTCGTCATACCGTATAACATCATATAGAATTCCGGTTTAACGTATAACGCCATATAGCAATGCGTCATAACGTATAAAGTCATATAAAATTACGGCATAACGTATAACGTCATATAGTAATACGTCATAACGTATAACGTCATATAGAATTACGTCATAACTTATAACGTCATATAGAATTCCGGTTTAACATATAACGCCATATAGCAATGCGTCATAACGTATAACAACATATAGTATTGCGTCATGACGTATAACGTCATATAGTAATGCGTCATAACGTATATCGTCATATAGTATTGCGTCATGACGAATAATGTCATATAATAAGGCGACATGACGTATAACGTCACATAGTAATACGTTTTAACGTATAAAGTCATATAGAATTCCGGAATAACGGATAACGTCATATAGTAATGCGTCATAACGTATAACGTCATACAGTAATTCGTCATACCGTATAACGTCGTATAGCATTACGTCATAACGAATAACGTCACATAGTAAAACGTCATAACGTATAACGTCATATAGTATTACGTCATGACGTATAACGTCATATAGAATTCCGGTTTAACGTATAACGCCATATAGCAATGCGTCATAACGTATAAAGTCATATAGAATTACGGTTTAACGTATAACGTCATATAGTAATGCGTCATAACGTATAACGCCATATAGTAATGCGTCATAACGTATAACGTCATATAGTATTGCGTCATGACGTATAACGTCATATAGATTTACCTCATAACGTAGAACATCATATAGTAATACGTCATAACGTATAACGTCATATAGAATTACGTCATAACTTATGACGTCACATAGTAATACGTCATAACGTATAACGTCATATAGTATTACGTCATGACGTATATCGTCATATAGAATTCCGGTTTAACGGATAACGTCATATAGTAATGCGTCATATTGTATAAGGTCACACAGTAATTCGTCATACCGTATAACGTCGTATAGCATTACGTCATAACGAATAACGTCTCATAGTAATACGTCATATCGTATAACGCCATATAGCAATGCGTCATAACGTATAACGTTATACAGAATTACGGTTTAACGTATAAAGTCATATAGTAATGCGTCATAACGTATAACGCCATATAGTATTGCGTCATAACGTATAACATCATATAGTATTGCGTCATGACGTATAACGTCATATAATAAAGCGACATGACGTACAACGTCATATAGAATTACGTCATAACTTATAACGTCATATAGAATTCCGGTTTAACGTATAACGCCATATAGCAATGCGTCATAACGTATAACAGCATATAGTATTGCGTCATGACGTATAACGTCATATAGTAATGCGTCAAAACGTATATCGTCATATAGTATTGCGTCATGACGAATAATGTCATATAATAAGGCGACATGACGTATAACGTCACATAGTAATACGTCTTAACGTATAAAGTCATATAGAATTCCGGAATAACGTATAACGTCATATAGTAATACGTCATAACGTATAACGTCATATAGTATTGCGTCATGACGTATAACGTCATATAGTAATCCGTCATAACGTATAACGTCATATAGTAATGCGTCATAACGTATAACGCCATATAGCAATGCGTCATAACGTATAACGCCATATAGCAATGCGTTATAACGAATAACGTCATATAGTAATGCGTCATAACGTATAGCGCCATATAGTAATGCGTCATAACGTATAACGTCATGTAGTATTGCGTCATGACGTATAATGTCATATAATAAGGCGACATGACGTATAACGTCATATAGAAGTACGGTATAACGTATAACGTCACATAGTAAAACGTCATAACGTATAACGTCATTCAGAATTACGGTTTAACGTCTAACGTCATACAGTAATGCTTCATAACGTATAACATCATATCGAATTCCGGTTTAACGTAAAGCGCCATATAGCAATGCGTCATAACGAATAAAGTCATATAGAATTACGGTTTGACGTATAACGTCATATAGTAATGCGTCATAACGTATAACGCCATATAGTAATGCGTCATAACGTATAACGTCATATAGTATTGCGTCATGACGTATAACGTCATATAGATTTACCTCATAACGTAGAAAATCACATAGTAATACGTCATAACGTATAACGTCATATAGAATTACGTCATAACTTATAACGTCACATAGCAATACGTCATAACGTATAACGTCATATAGTATTACGTCATGACGTATAACGTCATATAGAATTCCGGTTTAACGGATAACGTCATATAGTAATGCGTCATAACGTATAACGTCATATAGTATTGCGTCGTGACGTATAACGTCATATAATAAGGCGACATGGCGTATAACGTCATATAGAATTACTTCATAACGTATAACGTCATATAAAATTACGGTTTAACGTATAACGTCAAAAGAGTAATGCGTCATATCCTATAACGCCATATAGTAATTGCGTCATAACGTATAACGTCATATAGAATTCCGACATAACGTCTAACGCCATATAGTAATCCGTCATAACGTATAACGTCATATAGTAATGTGTCATAACGTATAACGCCATATAGCAATGCGTCATAACGTATAACGCCATATAGCAATGCGTTATAACGAATAACGTCATATAGTAATGCGTCATAACGTATAACGTCATATAATAAGGCGACATGACGTATAACGTCTTATAGATTTACCTCATAACGTAGAACATCACATAGTAATACGTCATAACGTATAACGTCATATAGAATTACCTCATAACTTATAACGTCACATAGTAATACGTCATAACGTATAACGTCATATAGTATTACGTCATGACGTATAACGTCATATAGAATTCCGGTTTAACGGATAACGTCATATAGTAATGCGTCATAACGTATAACGTCATACAGTAATTTGTCATACCGTATAACGTCGTATAGCATTACGTCATAACGAATAACGTCTCATAGTAATGCGCCAGATCGTATAACGCCATATAGCAATGCGTCATAACGTATAACGTTATACAGAATTACGGTTTAACGTATAAAGTCATATAGTAATGCGTCATAACGTATAACGCCATATAGTAATGCGTCATAACGTATAACATCATATAGTATTGCGTCATGACGTATAACGTCATATAATAAAGCGACATGACGTATAACGTCATATAGTAATGCGTCATAACGTATATCGTAATATATTAATGCGTCATAACGTATAACGTCATATAGTATTGCGTCATGACGAATAATGTCATATAATAATGCGACATGACGTACAACGTCACATAGTAATACGTCTTAACGTATAAAGTCATATAGAATTCCGGAATAACGTATAACGTCATATAGTAATACGTCATACCGTATAACGTCATATAGTATTGCGTCATGACGAATAATGTCATATAATAAGGCGACATGACGTATAACGTCATATAGTAATGCGTCATAACGTATAACGTCATCTAGTAATGCGTCATAACGTATAACGCCATATAGTAATGCGTCATAACGTATAACGTCATATAGTATTGCGTCATAACGTCTTACGCCATATAGTAATCCGTCATAACGTATAACGTCATATAGTAATGCGTCATAACGTATAACGCCATATAGCAATGCGTCATAACGTATAACGCCATATAGCAATGCGTTATAACGAATAACGTCATATAGTAATGCTTCATAACGTATAACGCCATATAGTAATGCGTCATAACGTATAACGTCATGTAGTATTGCGTTATGACGTATAATGTCATATAGTAATGCGTCATGACGTATAACGTCATACAGTAATTTGTCATACCGTACAACGTCGTATAGCATTACGTCATAACGAATAACGTCTCATAGTAATGCGCCATATCGTATAACGCCATATAGCAATGCGTCATAACGTATAACGTTATACAGAATTACGGTTTAACGTATAAAGTCACATAGTAATGCGTCATAACGTATAACGCCATATAGTAATGCGTCATAACGTATAACATCATATAGTATTGCGTCATGACGTATAACGTCATATAATAAAGCGACATGACGTATAACGTCATATAGAATTACGTCATAACTTATAACGTCATATAGAATTCCGGTTTAACGTATAACGTCATATAGTAATGCGTCATAACGTATATCGTAATATAGTAATGCGTCATAACGTATAACGTCATACAGTATTGCGTCATGACGAATAATGTCATATAATAATGCGACATGACGTACAACGTCACATAGTAATACGTCTTAACGTATAAAGTCATATAGAATTCCGGAATAACGTATAACGTATATAGTAATACGTCATACCGTATAACGTCATATAGTATTGCGTCATGACGAATAATGTCATATAATAAGGCGACATGACGTATAACGTCATATAGTAATGCGTCATAACGTATAACGTCATCTAGTAATGCGTCATAACGTATAACGCCATATAGTAATGCGTCATAACGTATAACGTCATACAGTATTGCGTCATAACGTCTAACGCCATATAGTAATCCGTCATAACGTATAACGTCATATAGTAATGCGTCATAACGTATAACGCCGTATAGCAATGCGTCATAACGTATAACGCCATATAGCAATGCGTTATAACGAATAACGTCATATAGTATTGCGTCATGACGTATAACGTCATATAGTAATCCGTCATAACGTCTAACGCCATATAGTAATCCGTCATAACGTATAACGTCATATAGTAATGCGTCATAACGTATAACGCCGTATAGCAATGCGTCATAACGTATAACGCCATATAGCAATGCGTTATAACGAATAACGTCATATAGTAATGCGTCATAACGTATAACGCCATATAGTAATGCGTCATAACGTATAACGTCATGTAGTATTGCGTTATGACGTATAATGTCATATAGTAATGCGTCATAACGTATAACGTCATATAGTATTGCGTCATAACGTCTAACGCCATATAGTAATCCGTCATAACGTATAACGTCATATAGTAATGCGTCATAACGTATAACGCCATATAGCAATGCGTCATAACGTATAACGCCATATAGCAATGCGTTATAACGAATAACGTCATATAGTAATGCGTCATAACGTATAACGCCATATAGCAATGCGTCATAACGTATAACGCCATATAGCAATGCGTTATAACGCATAACGTCATATAGTAATGCGTCATAACGTATAACGCCATATAGTAATGCGTCATAACGTATAACTTCATATAGTATTGCGTCATGACGTATAACGTCATATAGTAATGCGTCATAACGTATAACGCCATATAGTATTGCGTCATGACGAATAATATCATATAATAAGGCGACATGACGTATAACGTCACATAGTAATACGTCTTAACGTATAAAGTCATGTAGAATTCCGGAATAACGTATAACGTCATATAGTAATACGTCATAACGTATAACAACATATAGTATTTCGTCATGACGTATAATGTCATATAATAAGGCGACATGACTTATAACGTCATATAGAAGTACGGTATAACGTATAACGTCATATAGTAAAACGTCATAACGTATAACGTCATAGAGAATTACGGTTTAACGTCTAACGTCATACAGTAATGCGTCATAACGTATAACATCATATAGAATTCCGGTTTAACGTATAACGCCATATAGCAATGCGTCATAACGTATAAAGTCATATAAAATTACGGCATAACTTATAACGTCATATAGTAATACGTCATAACGTATAACGTCATATAGTAATGCGTCATAACGTATAACGTCATATAGTATTGCGTCATGACGTATAATATCATATAATAAGGCGACATGACGTATAACGTCATATAGAAGTACGGCATAACGTATAACGTCACATAGTAAAACGTCATAACGTATAACGTGATACAGAATTACGGTTTAACGTCTAACGTCATATAGTAATGCGTCATAACGTATAACGCCATATAGTAATGCGTCATAACGTATAACGTCATATAGTATTGCGTCATGACGTATAACGTCATATAGATTTACCTCATAACGTAGAACATCACATAGTAATACGTCATAACGTATAACGTCATATAGAATTCCGGTTTAACGGATAACGTCATATAGTAATGCGTCATAACGTATAACGTTATACAGAATTACGGTTTAACGTATAAAGTCATATAGAATTCCGGAATAACGTATAACGTCATATAGTAATACGTCATAACGTATAGCGTCATATAGTATTGCGTCATGACGAATAATGTCATATAATAAGGCGACATGACGCATAACGTCATATAGTAATGCGTCATAACGTATAACGTCATATAGTAATGCGTCATAACGTATAACGCCATATAGTAATGCGTCATAACGTATAACGTCATACAGTATTGCGTCATAACGTCTAACGCCATATAGTAATCCGTCATAACGTATAACGTCATATAGTAATGCGTCATAACGTATAACGTCGTATAGCATTACGTCATAACGAATAACGTCTCATAGTAATACGTCCTATCGTATAACGCCATATAGCAATGCGTCATAACGTATAACGTTATACAGAATTACGGTTTAACGTATAAAGTCATATAGTAATGCGTCATAACGTATAACGCCATATAGTATTGCGTCATAACGTATAACATCATATAGTATTGCGTCATGACGTATAACGTCATATAATATAGCGACATGACGTACAACGTCATATAGAATTACGTCATAACTTATAACGTCATATAGAATTCCGGTTTAACGTATAACGCCATATAGCAATGCGTCATAACGTATAACAACATATAGTATTGCGTCATGACGTATAACGTCATATAGTAATGCGTCATAACGTATATCGTCATATAGTATTGCGTCATGACGAATAATATCATATAATAAGGCGACATGACGTATAACGTCACATAGTAATACGTCTTAACGTATAAAGTCATATAGAATTCCGGAATAACGTATAACGTCATATAGTAATACGTCATAACGTATAACGTCATATAGTATTGCGTCATGACGTATAACGTCATATAGTAATCCGTCATAACGTATAACGTCATATAGTAATGCGTCATAACGTATAACGCCATATAGCAATGCGTCATCACGTATAACGCCATATAGCAATGCGTTATAACGAATAACGTCATATAGTAATGCGTCATAACGTATAACGCCATATAGTAATGCGTCATAACGTATAACGTCACATAGTAAAACGTCATAACGATTAACGTCATACAGAATTACGGTTTAACGTCTAACGTCATACAGTAATGCTTCATAACGTATAACATCATATCGAAGTCCGGTTTAACGTAAAGCGCCATATAGCAATGCGTCATAACGTATAAAGTCATATAGAATTACGGTTTGACGTATAACGTCATATAGTAATGCGTCATAACGTATAACGCCATATAGTAATGCGTCATAACGTATAACGTCATATAGTATTGCGTCATGACGTATAACGTCATATAGATTTACCTCATAACGTAGAACATCACATAGTAATACGTCATAACGTATAACGTCATATAGAATTACGTCATAACTTATAACGTCACATAGTAATACGTCATAACGTATAACGTCATATAGTATTACGTCATGACGTATAACGTCATTTAGAATTCCGGTTTAACGGATAACGTCATATAGTAATGCGTCATAACGTATAACGTCATACAGTAATTCGTCATACCGTATAACGTCGTATAGCATTACGTCATAACGAATAACGTCTCATAGTAATGCGCCATATCGTATAACGCCATATAGCAATGCGTCATAACGTATAACGTTATACAGAATTACGGTTTAACGTATAAAGTCACATAGTAATGCGTCATAACGTATAACGCCATATAGTAATGCGTCATAACGTATAACATCATATAGTATTGCGTCATGACGTATAACGTCATATAATAAAGCGACATGACGTATAACGTCATATAGAATTACGTCATAACTTATAACGTCATATAGAATTCCGGTTTAACGTATAACGTCATATAGTAATGCGTCATAACGTATATCGTAATATAGTAATGCGTCATAACGTATAACGTCATACAGTATTGCGTCATGACGAATAATGTCATATAATAATGCGACATGACGTACAACGTCACATAGTAATACGTCTTAACGTATAAAGTCATATAGAATTCCGGAATAACGTATAACGTATATAGTAATACGTCATACCGTATAACGTCATATAGTATTGCGTCATGACGAATAATGTCATATAATAAGGCGACATGACGTATAACGTCATATAGTAATGCGTCATAACGTATAACGTCATCTAGTAATGCGTCATAACGTATAACGCCATATAGTAATGCGTCATAACGTATAACGTCATACAGTATTGCGTCATAACGTCTAACGCCATATAGTAATCCGTCATAACGTATAACGTCATATAGTAATGCGTCATAACGTATAACGCCGTATAGCAATGCGTCATAACGTATAACGCCATATAGCAATGCGTTATAACGAATAACGTCATATAGTATTGCGTCATGACGTATAACGTCATATAGTAATCCGTCATAACGTCTAACGCCATATAGTAATCCGTCATAACGTATAACGTCATATAGTAATGCGTCATAACGTATAACGCCGTATAGCAATGCGTCATAACGTATAACGCCATATAGCAATGCGTTATAACGAATAACGTCATATAGTAATGCGTCATAACGTATAACGCCATATAGTAATGCGTCATAACGTATAACGTCATGTAGTATTGCGTTATGACGTATAATGTCATATAGTAATGCGTCATAACGTATAACGTCATATAGTATTGCGTCATAACGTCTAACGCCATATAGTAATCCGTCATAACGTATAACGTCATATAGTAATGCGTCATAACGTATAACGCCATATAGCAATGCGTCATAACGTATAACGCCATATAGCAATGCGTTATAACGAATAACGTCATATAGTAATGCGTCATAACGTATAACGCCATATAGCAATGCGTCATAACGTATAACGCCATATAGCAATGCGTTATAACGCATAACGTCATATAGTAATGCGTCATAACGTATAACGCCATATAGTAATGCGTCATAACGTATAACTTCATATAGTATTGCGTCATGACGTATAACGTCATATAGTAATGCGTCATAACGTATAACGCCATATAGTATTGCGTCATGACGAATAATATCATATAATAAGGCGACATGACGTATAACGTCACATAGTAATACGTCTTAACGTATAAAGTCATGTAGAATTCCGGAATAACGTATAACGTCATATAGTAATACGTCATAACGTATAACAACATATAGTATTTCGTCATGACGTATAATGTCATATAATAAGGCGACATGACTTATAACGTCATATAGAAGTACGGTATAACGTATAACGTCATATAGTAAAACGTCATAACGTATAACGTCATAGAGAATTACGGTTTAACGTCTAACGTCATACAGTAATGCGTCATAACGTATAACATCATATAGAATTCCGGTTTAACGTATAACGCCATATAGCAATGCGTCATAACGTATAAAGTCATATAAAATTACGGCATAACTTATAACGTCATATAGTAATACGTCATAACGTATAACGTCATATAGTAATGCGTCATAACGTATAACGTCATATAGTATTGCGTCATGACGTATAATATCATATAATAAGGCGACATGACGTATAACGTCATATAGAAGTACGGCATAACGTATAACGTCACATAGTAAAACGTCATAACGTATAACGTGATACAGAATTACGGTTTAACGTCTAACGTCATATAGTAATGCGTCATAACGTATAACGCCATATAGTAATGCGTCATAACGTATAACGTCATATAGTATTGCGTCATGACGTATAACGTCATATAGATTTACCTCATAACGTAGAACATCACATAGTAATACGTCATAACGTATAACGTCATATAGAATTCCGGTTTAACGGATAACGTCATATAGTAATGCGTCATAACGTATAACGTTATACAGAATTACGGTTTAACGTATAAAGTCATATAGAATTCCGGAATAACGTATAACGTCATATAGTAATACGTCATAACGTATAGCGTCATATAGTATTGCGTCATGACGAATAATGTCATATAATAAGGCGACATGACGCATAACGTCATATAGTAATGCGTCATAACGTATAACGTCATATAGTAATGCGTCATAACGTATAACGCCATATAGTAATGCGTCATAACGTATAACGTCATACAGTATTGCGTCATAACGTCTAACGCCATATAGTAATCCGTCATAACGTATAACGTCATATAGTAATGCGTCATAACGTATAACGTCGTATAGCATTACGTCATAACGAATAACGTCTCATAGTAATACGTCATATCGTATAACGCCATATAGCAATGCGTCATAACGTATAACGTTATACAGAATTACGGTTTTACGTATAAAGTCATATAGTAATGCGTCATAACGTATAACGCCATATAGTATTGCGTCATAACGTATAACGTCATATAGTAATGCGTCATAACGTATAACGTCGTATAGCATTACGTCATAACGAATAACGTCTCATAGTAATACGTCATATCGTATAACGCCATATAGCAATGCGTCATAACGTATAACGTTATACAGAATTACGGTTTTACGTATAAAGTCATATAGAATTCCGGAATAACGTATAACGTCATATAGTAATACGTCATAACGTATAACGTCATATAGTATTGCGTCATGACGTATAACGTCATATAGTAATCCGTCATAACGTATAACGTCATATAGTAATGCGTCATAACGTATAACGCCATATAGCAATGCGTCATCACGTATAACGCCATATAGCAATGCGTTATAACGAATAACGTCATATAGTAATGCGTCATAACGTATAACGCCATATAGTAATGCGTCATAACGTATAACGTCACATAGTAAAACGTCATAACGATTAACGTCATACAGAATTACGGTTTAACGTCTAACGTCATACAGTAATGCTTCATAACGTATAACATCATATCGAAGTCCGGTTTAACGTAAAGCGCCATATAGCAATGCGTCATAACGTATAAAGTCATATAGAATTACGGTTTGACGTATAACGTCATATAGTAATGCGTCATAACGTATAACGCCATATAGTAATGCGTCATAACGTATAACGTCATATAGTATTGCGTCATGACGTATAACGTCATATAGATTTACCTCATAACGTAGAACATCACATAGTAATACGTCATAACGTATAACGTCATATAGAATTACGTCATAACTTATAACGTCACATAGTAATACGTCATAACGTATAACGTCATATAGTATTACGTCATGACGTATAACGTCATTTAGAATTCCGGTTTAACGGATAACGTCATATAGTAATGCGTCATAACGTATAACGTCATACAGTAATTCGTCATACCGTATAACGTCGTATAGCATTACGTCATAACGAATAACGTCTCATAGTAATACGTCATATCGTATAACGCCATATAGCAATGCGTCATAACGTATAACGTTATACAGAATTACGGTTTAACGTCTAACGTCATACAGTAATGCGTCATAACGTATAACATCATATAGAATTCCGGTTTAACGTATAACGCCATATAGCAATGCGTCATAACGTATAAAGTCACATAGTAAAACGTCATAACGTATAACGTCATATAGTATTACGTCATGACGTATAACGTCATATAGAATTCCGGTTTAACGCATAACGCTATATAGCAATGCGTCATAACGTATAACGCCATATAGTAATGCGTCATAACGTATAACGTCATGTAGTATTGCGTCATGACGTATAATGTCATATAATAAGGCGACATGACGTATAACGTCATATAGAAGTACGGTATAACGTATAACGTCACATAGTAAAACGTCATAACGTATAACGTCATACAGAATTACGGTTTAACGTCTAACGTCATACAGTAATGCTTCATAACGTATAACATCATATCGAATTCCGGTTTAACGTAAAGCGCCATATAGCAATGCGTCATAACGTATAACGTCATATAGTATTGCGTCATGACGTATAACGTCATATAGATTTACCTCATAACGTAGAAAGTCACATAGTAATACGTCATAAAGTATAACGTCATATAGAATTACGTCATAACTTATAACGTCACATAGTAATACGTCATAACGTATAACGTCATATAGTATTACGTCATGACGTATAACGTCATATAGAATTCCGGTTTAACGGATAACGTCATATAGTAATGCGTCATAACGAATAACGTCATACAGTAATTCGTCATACCGTATAACGTCGTATAGCATTACGTCATAACGAATAACGTCTCATAGTAATACGTCATATCGTATAACGCCATATAGCAATGCGTCATAACGTATAACGGTATACAGAATTACGGTTTAACGTATAAAGTCATATAGTAATGCGTCATAACGTATAACGCCATATATTATTGCGTCATAACGTATAACGTCATTTAGTATTGCGTCATGACGTATAACGTCATATAATGAAGCGACATGACGTATAACGTCATATAATAAAGCGACATGACGTACAACGTCATATAGAATTACGTCATAACTTATAACGTCATATAGAATTCCGGTTTAACGTATAACGCCATACAGCAATGCGTCATAACGTATAACAACATATAGTATTGCGTCATGACGTATAACGTCATATAGTAATGCGTCATAACGTATATCGTCATATAGTATTGCGTCATGACGAATAATGTCATATAATAAGGCGACATGACGTATAACGTCACATAGTAATACGTCTTAACGTATAAAGTCATATAGAATTCCGGAATAACGTATAACGTCATATAGTAATACGTCATAACGTATAACGTCATATAGTATTGCGTCATGACGTATAACGTCATATAGTAATCCGTCAGAACGTATAACGTCATATAGTAATGCGTCATAACGTATAACGCCATATAGCAATGCGTCAGAACGTATAACGCCATATAGCAATACGTTATAACGAATAACGTCATATAGTAATGCGTCATAACGTATAACGCCATATAGTAATGCGTCATAACGTATAACGTCATATAGTATTGCGTCATGACGTATAACGTCATATAGATTTACCTCATAACGTAGAACATCACATAGTAATACGTCATAACGTATAACGTCATATAGAATTCCGGTTTAACGGATAACGTCATATAGTAATGCGTCATAACGTATAACGTTATACAGAATTACGGTTTAACGTATAAAGTCATATAGTAATGCGTCATAACGTATAACGCCATATAGTATTGCGTCATAACGTATAACATCATATAGTATTGCGTCATGATGTATAACGTCATATAATGAAGCGACATGACGTATAACGTCATATAATAAAGCGACATGACGTACAACGTCATATAGAATTACGTCATAACTTATAACGTCATATAGAATTCCGGTTTAACGTATAACGCCATACAGCAATGCGTCATAACGTATAACAACATATAGTATTGCGTCATGACGTATAACGTCATATAGTAATGCGTCATAACGTATATCGTCATATAGTATTGCGTCATGACGAATAATGTCATATAATAAGGCGACATGACGTATAACGTCACATAGTAATACGTCTTAACGTATAAAGTCATATAGAATTCCGGAATAACGTATAACGTCATATAGTAATACGTCATAACGTATAACGTCATATAGTATTGCGTCATGACGTATAACGTCATATAGTAATCCGTCAGAACGTATAACGTCATATAGTAATGCGTCATAACGTATAACGCCATATAGCAATGCGTCAGAACGTATAACGCCATATAGCAATACGTTATAACGAATAACGTCATATAGTAATGCGTCATAACGTATAACGCCATATAGTAATGCGTCATAACGTATAACGTCATATAGTATTGCGTCATGACGTATAACGTCATATAGATTTACCTCATAACGTAGAACATCACATAGTAATACGTCATAACGTATAACGTCATATAGAATTCCGGTTTAACGGATAACGTCATATAGTAATGCGTCATAACGTATAACGTTATACAGAATTACGGTTTAACGTATAAAGTCATATAGTAATGCGTCATAACGTATAACGCCATATAGTATTGCGTCATAACGTATAACATCATATAGTATTGCGTCATGATGTATAACGTCATATAATAAAGCGACATGACGTATAACGTCATAGAGAATTACGTCATAACTTATAACGTCATATAGAATTCCGGCTTAACGTATAACGCCATATAGCAATGCGTCATAACGTATAACAACATATAGTATTGCGTCATGACGTATAACGTCATATAGTAATGCGTCATAACGTATATCGTCATATAGTATTGCGTCATGACGAATAATGTCATATAATAAGGCGACATGACGTATAACGTCACATAGTAATACGTCTTAACGTATAAAGTCATATAGAATTCCGGAATAATGTATAACGTCACATAGTAATACGTCATAACGTATAACGTCATATAGTATTACGTCATGACGTATAACGTCATATAGAATTCCGGTTTAACGGATAACGTCATATAGTAATGCGTCATAACTTATAACGTCATACAGTAATTCGTCATACCGTATATCGTCGTATAGCATTACGTCATAACGAATAACGTCTTATAGTAATACGTCATATCGTATAACGCCATATAGCAATGCGTCATAACGTATAACGTTATACAGAATTACGGTTTAACGTATAAAGTCATATAGTAATGCGTCATAACGTATAACGCCATATAGTATTGCGTCATAACGTATAACATCATATAGTATTGCGTCATGACGTATAACGTCATATAATAAAGCGACATGACGTATAACGTCACATAGTAATACGTCTTAACGTATAAAGTCATATAGAATTCCGGAATAACGTATAACGTCATATAGTAATACGTCATAACGTATAACAACATATAGTATTGCGTCATGACGTATAATGTCATATAATAAGGCGACATGACTTATAACGTCATATAGAAGTACGGTATAACGTATAACGTCACATAGTAAAACGTCATAACGTATAACGTCATACAGAATTACGGTTTAACGTCTAACGTCATACAGTAATGCGTCATAACGTATAACATCATATAGAATTCCGGTTTAACGTATAACGCCATATAGCAATGCGTCATAACGTATAAAGTCATATAAAATTACGGCATAACTTATAACGTCATATAGTAATACGTCATAACGTATAACGTCATATAGTAATGCGTCATAACGTATAACGTCATATAGTATTGCGTCATGACGTATAATGTCATATAATAAGGCGACATGACGTATAACGTCATATAGAAGTACGGCATAACGTATAACGTCACATAGTAAAACGTCATAACGTATAACGTCATACAGAATTACGGTTTAACGTCTAACGTCATACAGTAATGCGCCATAACGTAAACGTCATATAGAATTCCGGTTTAACGTATAACGCCATATAGCAATGCGTCATAACGTATAAAGTCATATAGAATTACGGTTTGACGTATAACGTCATATAGTAATGCGTCATAACGTATAACGCCATATAGTAATGCGTCATAACGTATAACGTCATATAGTATTGCGTCATGACGTATAACGTCATATAGATTTACCTCATAACGTAGAACATCACATAGTAATACGTCATAACGTATAACGTCATATAGAATTCCGGTTTAACGGATAACGTCATATAGTAATGCGTCATAACGTATAACGTTATACAGAATTACGGTTTAACGTATAAAGTCATATAGTAATGCGTCATAACGTATAACGCCATATAGTATTGCGTCATAACGTATAACATCATATAGTATTGCGTCATGACGTATAACGTCATATTATAAAGCGACATGACGTATAACGTCATATAGAATTACGTCATAACTTATAACGTCATATAGAATTCCGGCTTAACGTATAACGCCATATAGCAATGCGTCATAACGTATAACAACATATAGTATTGCGTCATGACGTATAACGTCATATAGTAATGCGTTATAACGTATATCGTCATATAGTATTGCGTGATGACGAATAATGTCATATAATAAGGCGACATGACGTATAACGTCACATAGTAATACGTCTTAACGTATAAAGTCATATAGAATTCCGGAATAACGTATAACGTCATATAGTAATACGACATAACGTATAACGTCATATAGTATTGCGTCATGACGAATAATGTCATATAATAAGGCGACATGACCCGTAACGTCATATAGTAATGCGTCATAACGTATAACGTCATATAGTAATGCGTCATAACGTATAACGCCATATAGTATTGCGTCATAACGTATAACATCATATAGTATTGCGTCATGACGTATAACGTCATATAGCAATGCGTTATAACGAATAACGTCATATAGTAATGCGTCATAACGTATAACGCCATATAGCAATGCGTCATAACGTATAACGCCATATAGCAATGCGTTATAACGAATAACGTCATATAGTAATGCGTCATAACGTATAACGCCATATAGTAATGCGTCATAACGTATAACGTTATACAGAATTACGGTTTAACGTATAAAGTCATATAGTAATGCGTCAGAACGTATAACGCCATATAGTATTGCGTCATAACGTATAACATCATATAGTATTGCGTCATGACGTATAACGTCATATAATAAAGCGACATGACGTATAACGTCATATAGAATTACGTCATAACGTAGAACATCATATAGTAATACGTCATAACGTATAACGTCATATAGAATTACGTCATAACTTATGACGTCACATAGTAATACGTCATAACGTATAACGTCATATAGTATTACGTCATGACGTATATCGTCATATAGAATTCCGGTTTAACGGATAACGTCATATAGTAATGCGTCATATTGTATAAGGTCACACAGTAATTCGTCATACCGTATAACGTCGTATAGCATTACGTCACAACGAATAACGTCTCATAGTAATACGTCATATCGTATAACGCCATATAGCAATGCGTCATAACGTATAACGTTATACAGAATTACGGTTTAACGTATAAAGTCATATAGTAATGCGTCATAACGTATAACGCCATATAGTATTGCGTCATAACGTATAACATCATATAGTATTGCGTCATGACGTATAACGTCATATAATAAAGCGACATGACGTACAACGTCATATAGAATTACGTCATAACTTATAACGTCATATAGAATTCCGGTTTAACGTATAACGCCATATAGCAATGCGTCATAACGTATAACAGCATATAGTATTGCGTCATGACGTATAACGTCATATAGTAATGCGTCAAAACGTATATCGTCATATAGTATTGCGTCATGACGAATAATGTCATATAATAAGGCGACATGACGTATAACGTCACATAGTAATACGTCTTAACGTATAAAGTCATATAGAATTCCGGAATAACGTATAACGTCATATAGTAATACGTCATAACGTATAACGTCATATAGTATTGCGTCATGACGTATAACGTCATATAGTAATCCGTCATAACGTATAACGTCATATAGTAATGCGTCATAACGTATAACGCCATATAGCAATGCGTCATAACGTATAACGCCATATAGCAATGCGTTATAACGAATAACGTCATATAGTAATGCGTCATAACGTATAGCGCCATATAGTAATGCGTCATAACGTATAACGTCATGTAGTATTGCGTCATGACGTATAATGTCATATAATAAGGCGACATGACGTATAACGTCATATAGAAGTACGGTATAACGTATAACGTCACATAGTAAAACGTCATAACGTATAACGTCATTCAGAATTACGGTTTAACGTCTAACGTCATACAGTAATGCTTCATAACGTATAACATCATATCGAATTCCGGTTTAACGTAAAGCGCCATATAGCAATGCGTCATAACGAATAAAGTCATATAGAATTACGGTTTGACGTATAACGTCATATAGTAATGCGTCATAACGTATAACGCCATATAGTAATGCGTCATAACGTATAACGTCATATAGTATTGCGTCATGACGTATAACGTCATATAGATTTACCTCATAACGTAGAAAATCACATAGTAATACGTCATAACGTATAACGTCATATAGAATTACGTCATAACTTATAACGTCACATAGCAATACGTCATAACGTATAACGTCATATAGTATTACGTCATGACGTATAACGTCATATAGAATTCCGGTTTAACGGATAACGTCATATAGTAATGCGTCATAACGTATAACGTCATATAGTATTGCGTCGTGACGTATAACGTCATATAATAAGGCGACATGGCGTATAACGTCATATAGAATTACTTCATAACGTATAACGTCATATAAAATTACGGTTTAACGTATAACGTCAAAAGAGTAATGCGTCATATCCTATAACGCCATATAGTAATTGCGTCATAACGTATAACGTCATATAGAATTCCGACATAACGTCTAACGCCATATAGTAATCCGTCATAACGTATAACGTCATATAGTAATGTGTCATAACGTATAACGCCATATAGCAATGCGTCATAACGTATAACGCCATATAGCAATGCGTTATAACGAATAACGTCATATAGTAATGCGTCATAACGTATAACGTCATATAATAAGGCGACATGACGTATAACGTCTTATAGATTTACCTCATAACGTAGAACATCACATAGTAATACGTCATAACGTATAACGTCATATAGAATTACCTCATAACTTATAACGTCACATAGTAATACGTCATAACGTATAACGTCATATAGTATTACGTCATGACGTATAACGTCATATAGAATTCCGGTTTAACGGATAACGTCATATAGTAATGCGTCATAACGTATAACGTCATACAGTAATTTGTCATACCGTATAACGTCGTATAGCATTACGTCATAACGAATAACGTCTCATAGTAATGCGCCAGATCGTATAACGCCATATAGCAATGCGTCATAACGTATAACGTTATACAGAATTACGGTTTAACGTATAAAGTCATATAGTAATGCGTCATAACGTATAACGCCATATAGTAATGCGTCATAACGTATAACATCATATAGTATTGCGTCATGACGTATAACGTCATATAATAAAGCGACATGACGTATAACGTCATATAGTAATGCGTCATAACGTATATCGTAATATATTAATGCGTCATAACGTATAACGTCATATAGTATTGCGTCATGACGAATAATGTCATATAATAATGCGACATGACGTACAACGTCACATAGTAATACGTCTTAACGTATAAAGTCATATAGAATTCCGGAATAACGTATAACGTCATATAGTAATACGTCATACCGTATAACGTCATATAGTATTGCGTCATGACGAATAATGTCATATAATAAGGCGACATGACGTATAACGTCATATAGTAATGCGTCATAACGTATAACGTCATCTAGTAATGCGTCATAACGTATAACGCCATATAGTAATGCGTCATAACGTATAACGTCATATAGTATTGCGTCATAACGTCTTACGCCATATAGTAATCCGTCATAACGTATAACGTCATATAGTAATGCGTCATAACGTATAACGCCATATAGCAATGCGTCATAACGTATAACGCCATATAGCAATGCGTTATAACGAATAACGTCATATAGTAATGCTTCATAACGTATAACGCCATATAGTAATGCGTCATAACGTATAACGTCATGTAGTATTGCGTTATGACGTATAATGTCATATAGTAATGCGTCATGACGTATAACGTCATACAGTAATTTGTCATACCGTACAACGTCGTATAGCATTACGTCATAACGAATAACGTCTCATAGTAATGCGCCATATCGTATAACGCCATATAGCAATGCGTCATAACGTATAACGTTATACAGAATTACGGTTTAACGTATAAAGTCACATAGTAATGCGTCATAACGTATAACGCCATATAGTAATGCGTCATAACGTATAACATCATATAGTATTGCGTCATGACGTATAACGTCATATAATAAAGCGACATGACGTATAACGTCATATAGAATTACGTCATAACTTATAACGTCATATAGAATTCCGGTTTAACGTATAACGTCATATAGTAATGCGTCATAACGTATATCGTAATATAGTAATGCGTCATAACGTATAACGTCATACAGTATTGCGTCATGACGAATAATGTCATATAATAATGCGACATGACGTACAACGTCACATAGTAATACGTCTTAACGTATAAAGTCATATAGAATTCCGGAATAACGTATAACGTATATAGTAATACGTCATACCGTATAACGTCATATAGTATTGCGTCATGACGAATAATGTCATATAATAAGGCGACATGACGTATAACGTCATATAGTAATGCGTCATAACGTATAACGTCATCTAGTAATGCGTCATAACGTATAACGCCATATAGTAATGCGTCATAACGTATAACGTCATACAGTATTGCGTCATAACGTCTAACGCCATATAGTAATCCGTCATAACGTATAACGTCATATAGTAATGCGTCATAACGTATAACGCCGTATAGCAATGCGTCATAACGTATAACGCCATATAGCAATGCGTTATAACGAATAACGTCATATAGTATTGCGTCATGACGTATAACGTCATATAGTAATCCGTCATAACGTCTAACGCCATATAGTAATCCGTCATAACGTATAACGTCATATAGTAATGCGTCATAACGTATAACGCCGTATAGCAATGCGTCATAACGTATAACGCCATATAGCAATGCGTTATAACGAATAACGTCATATAGTAATGCGTCATAACGTATAACGCCATATAGTAATGCGTCATAACGTATAACGTCATGTAGTATTGCGTTATGACGTATAATGTCATATAGTAATGCGTCATAACGTATAACGTCATATAGTATTGCGTCATAACGTCTAACGCCATATAGTAATCCGTCATAACGTATAACGTCATATAGTAATGCGTCATAACGTATAACGCCATATAGCAATGCGTCATAACGTATAACGCCATATAGCAATGCGTTATAACGAATAACGTCATATAGTAATGCGTCATAACGTATAACGCCATATAGCAATGCGTTATAACGCATAACGTCATATAGTAATGCGTCATAACGTATAACGCCATATAGTAATGCGTCATAACGTATAACTTCATATAGTATTGCGTCATGACGTATAACGTCATATAGTAATGCGTCATAACGTATAACGCCATATAGTATTGCGTCATGACGAATAATATCATATAATAAGGCGACATGACGTATAACGTCACATAGTAATACGTCTTAACGTATAAAGTCATGTAGAATTCCGGAATAACGTATAACGTCATATAGTAATACGTCATAACGTATAACAACATATAGTATTTCGTCATGACGTATAATGTCATATAATAAGGCGACATGACTTATAACGTCATATAGAAGTACGGTATAACGTATAACGTCATATAGTAAAACGTCATAACGTATAACGTCATAGAGAATTACGGTTTAACGTCTAACGTCATACAGTAATGCGTCATAACGTATAACATCATATAGAATTCCGGTTTAACGTATAACGCCATATAGCAATGCGTCATAACGTATAAAGTCATATAAAATTACGGCATAACTTATAACGTCATATAGTAATACGTCATAACGTATAACGTCATATAGTAATGCGTCATAACGTATAACGTCATATAGTATTGCGTCATGACGTATAATATCATATAATAAGGCGACATGACGTATAACGTCATATAGAAGTACGGCATAACGTATAACGTCACATAGTAAAACGTCATAACGTATAACGTGATACAGAATTACGGTTTAACGTCTAACGTCATATAGTAATGCGTCATAACGTATAACGCCATATAGTAATGCGTCATAACGTATAACGTCATATAGTATTGCGTCATGACGTATAACGTCATATAGATTTACCTCATAACGTAGAACATCACATAGTAATACGTCATAACGTATAACGTCATATAGAATTCCGGTTTAACGGATAACGTCATATAGTAATGCGTCATAACGTATAACGTTATACAGAATTACGGTTTAACGTATAAAGTCATATAGAATTCCGGAATAACGTATAACGTCATATAGTAATACGTCATAACGTATAGCGTCATATAGTATTGCGTCATGACGAATTATGTCATATAATAAGGCGACATGACGCATAACGTCATATAGTAATGCGTCATAACGTATAACGTCATATAGTAATGCGTCATAACGTATAACGCCATATAGTAATGCGTCATAACGTATAACGTCATACAGTATTGCGTCATAACGTCTAACGCCATATAGTAATCCGTCATAACGTATAACGTCATATAGTAATGCGTCATAACGTATAACGTCGTATAGCATTACGTCATAACGAATAACGTCTCATAGTAATACGTCATATCGTATAACGCCATATAGCAATGCGTCATAACGTATAACGTTATACAGAATTACGGTTTAACGTATAAAGTCATATAGTAATGCGTCATAACGTATAACGCCATATAGTATTGCGTCATAACGTATAACATCATATAGTATTGCGTCATGACGTATAACGTCATATAATATAGCGACATGACGTACAACGTCATATAGAATTACGTCATAACTTATAACGTCATATAGAATTCCGGTTTAACGTATAACGCCATATAGCAATGCGTCATAACGTATAACAACATATAGTATTGCGTCATGACGTATAACGTCATATAGTAATGCGTCATAACGTATATCGTCATATAGTATTGCGTCATGACGAATAATATCATATAATAAGGCGACATGACGTATAACGTCACATAGTAATACGTCTTAACGTATAAAGTCATATAGAATTCCGGAATAACGTATAACGTCATATAGTAATACGTCATAACGTATAACGTCATATAGTATTGCGTCATGACGTATAACGTCATATAGTAATCCGTCATAACGTATAACGTCATATAGTAATGCGTCATAACGTATAACGCCATATAGCAATGCGTCATAACGTATAACGCCATATAGCAATGCGTTATAACGAATAACGTCATATAGTAATGCGTCATAACGTATAACGCCATATAGTAATGCGTCATAACGTATAACGTCACATAGTAAAACGTCATAACGATTAACGTCATACAGAATTACGGTTTAACGTCTAACGTCATACAGTAATGCTTCATAACGTATAACATCATATCGAAGTCCGGTTTAACGTAAAGCGCCATATAGCAATGCGTCATAACGTATAAAGTCATATAGAATTACGGTTTGACGTATAACGTCATATAGTAATGCGTCATAACGTATAACGCCATATAGTAATGCGTCATAACGTATAACGTCATATAGTATTGCGTCATGACGTATAACGTCATATAGATTTACCTCATAACGTAGAACATCACATAGTAATACGTCATAACGTATAACGTCATATAGAATTACGTCATAACTTATAACGTCACATAGTAATACGTCATAACGTATAACGTCATATAGTATTACGTCATGACGTATAACGTCATTTAGAATTCCGGTTTAACGGATAACGTCATATAGTAATGCGTCATAACGTATAACGTCATACAGTAATTCGTCATACCGTATAACGTCGTATAGCATTACGTCATAACGAATAACGTCTCATAGTAATACGTCATATCGTATAACGCCATATAGCAATGCGTCATAACGTATAACGTTATACAGAATTACGGTTTAACGTCTAACGTCATACAGTAATGCGTCATAACGTATAACATCATATAGAATTCCGGTTTAACGTATAACGCCATATAGCAATGCGTCATAACGTATAAAGTCACATAGTAAAACGTCATAACGTATAACGTCATATAGTATTACGTCATGACGTATAACGTCATATAGAATTCCGGTTTAACGCATAACGCTATATAGCAATGCGTCATAACGTATAACGCCATATAGTAATGCGTCATAACGTATAACGTCATGTAGTATTGCGTCATGACGTATAATGTCATATAATAAGGCGACATGACGTATAACGTCATATAGAAGTACGGTATAACGTATAACGTCACATAGTAAAACGTCATAACGTATAACGTCATACAGAATTACGGTTTAACGTCTAACGTCATACAGTAATGCTTCATAACGTATAACATCATATCGAATTCCGGTTTAACGTAAAGCGCCATATAGCAATGCGTCATAACGTATAACGTCATATAGTATTGCGTCATGACGTATAACGTCATATAGATTTACCTCATAACGTAGAAAGTCACATAGTAATACGTCATAAAGTATAACGTCATATAGAATTACGTCATAACTTATAACGTCACATAGTAATACGTCATAACGTATAACGTCATATAGTATTACGTCATGACGTATAACGTCATATAGAATTCCGGTTTAACGGATAACGTCATATAGTAATGCGTCATAACGAATAACGTCATACAGTAATTCGTCATACCGTATAACGTCGTATAGCATTACGTCATAACGAATAACGTCTCATAGTAATACGTCATATCGTATAACGCCATATAGCAATGCGTCATAACGTATAACGGTATACAGAATTACGGTTTAACGTATAAAGTCATATAGTAATGCGTCATAACGTATAACGCCATATATTATTGCGTCATAACGTATAACGTCATTTAGTATTGCGTCATGACGTATAACGTCATATAATGAAGCGACATGACGTATAACGTCATATAATAAAGCGACATGACGTACAACGTCATATAGAATTACGTCATAACTTATAACGTCATATAGAATTCCGGTTTAACGTATAACGCCATACAGCAATGCGTCATAACGTATAACAACATATAGTATTGCGTCATGACGTATAACGACATATAGTAATGCGTCATAACGTATATCGTCATATAGTATTGCGTCATGACGAATAATGTCATATAATAAGGCGACATGACGTATAACGTCACATAGTAATACGTCTTAACGTATAAAGTCATATAGAATTCCGGAATAACGTATAACGTCATATAGTAATACGTCATAACGTATAACGTCATATAGTATTGCGTCATGACGTATAACGTCATATAGTAATCCGTCATAACGTATAACGTCATATAGTAATGCGTCATAACGTATAACGCCATATAGCAATGCGTCAGAACGTATAACGCCATATAGCAATACGTTATAACGAATAACGTCATATAGTAATGCGTCATAACGTATAACGCCATATAGTAATGCGTCATAACGTATAACGTCATGTAGTATTGCGTCATGACGTATAATGTCATATAATAAGGCGACATGACGTATAACGTCATATAGAAGTACGGTATAACGTATAACGTCACATAGTAAAACGTCATAACGTATAACGTCATACAGAATTACGGTTTAACGTCTAACGTCATACAGTAATGCTTCATAACGTATAACATCATATCGAATTCCGGTTTAACGTAAAGCGCCATATAGCAATGCGTCATAACGTATAACGTCATATAGTATTGCGTCATGACGTATAACGTCATATAGATTTACCTCATAACGTAGAAAATCACATAGTAATACGTCATAAAGTATAACGTCATATAGAATTACGTCATAACTTATAACGTCACATAGTAATACGTCATAACGTATAACGTCATATAGTATTACGTCATGACGTATAACGTCATATAGAATTCCGGTTTAACGGATAACGTCATATAGTAATGCGTCATAACGAATAACGTCATACAGTAATTCGTCATACCGTATAACGTCGTATAGCATTACGTCATAACGAATAACGTCTCATAGTAATACGTCATATCGTATAACGCCATATAGCAATGCGTCATAACGTATAACGGTATACAGAATTACGGTTTAACGTATAAAGTCATATAGTAATGCGTCATAACGTATAACGCCATATAGTATTGCGTCATAACGTATAACGTCATTTAGTATTGCGTCATGACGTATAACGTCATATAATGAAGCGACATGACGTATAACGTCATATAGAATTACGTCATAACTTATAACGTCATATAGTAATGCGTCATAAAGTATAACGTCATACAGTAATTCGTCATACCGTATAACGTCGTATAGCATTACGTCATAACGAATAACGTCTCATAGTAATGCGTCATATCGTATAACGCCATATAGCAATGCGTAATAACGTATAACGTTATACAGAATTACGGTTTAACGTATAAAGTCATATAGTAATGCGTCATAACGTATAACGCCATATAGTAATGCGTCATAACGTATAACATCATATAGTATTGCGTCATGACGTATAACGTCATATAATAAAGCGACATGACGTATAACGTCATATAGAATTACGTCATAACTTATAACGTCATATAGAATTCCGGTTTAACGTATAACGCCATATAGCAATGCGTCATAACGTATAACATCATATAGTATTGCGTCATGACGTATAACGTCATATAGTAATGCGTCATAACGTATATCGTAATATAGTAATGCGTCATAACGTATAACGTCATATAGTATTGCGTCATGACGAATAATGTCATATAATAAGGCGACATGACGTACAACGTCACATAGTAATACGTCTTAACGTATATAGTCATATAGAATTCCGGAATAACGTATAACGTCATATAGTAATACGTCATAACGTATAACGTCATATAGTATTGCGTCATGACGAATAATGTCATATAATAAGGCGACATGACGTATAACGTCATATAGTAATGCGTCATAACGTATAACGTCATATAGTAATGCGTCATAACGTATAACGCCATATAGTAATGCGTCATAACTTATAACGTCATATAGTATTGCGTCATAACATCTAACGCCATATGGTATTGTGTCGTGACGTATAACGTCATATAATAAGGCGACATGACGTATAACGTCATATAGAATTACTTCATAACGTATAACGTCATATAAAATTACGGTTTAACGTATAACGTCAAAAGAGTAATGCGTCATATCCTATAACGCCATATAGTAATTGCGTCATAACGTATAACGTCATATAGAATTCCGACATAACGTCTAACGCCATATAGTAATCCGTCATAACGTATAACGTCATATAGTAATGCGTCATAACGTATAACGCCATATAGCAATGCGTCATAACGTATAACGCCATATAGCAATGCGTTATAACGAATAACGTCATATAGTAATGCGTCATAACGTATAACGTCATATAATAAGGCGACATGACGTATAACGTCATATAGATTTACCTCATAACGTAGAACATCACATAGTAATACGTCATAACGTATAACGTCATATATAATTACCTCATAACTTATAACGTCACATAGTAATGCGTCATAACGTATAACATCATATAGTATTGCGTCATGACGTATAACGTCATATAATAAGGCGACATGACGTATAACGTCACATAGTAATACGTCTTAACGTATAAAGTCATATAGTAATGCGTCATAACGTATAACGCCATATAGTAATGCGTCATAACGTATAACGTCATACAGTAATTCGTCATACCGTATAACGTCGTATAGCATTACGTCATAACGAATAACGTCTCATAGTAATGCGTCATATCGTATAACGCCATATAGCAATGCGTCATAACGTATAACGTTATACAGAATTACGGTTTAACGTATAAAGTCATATAGTAATGCGTCATAACGTATAACGCCATATAGTAATGCGTCATAACGTATAACATCATATAGTATTGCGTCATGACGTATAACGTCATATAATAAAGCGACATGACGTATAACGTCATATAGAATTACGTCATAACTTATAACGTCATATAGAATTCCGGTTTAACGTATAACGCCATATAGCAATGCGTCATAACGTATAACATCATATAGTATTGCGTCATGACGTATAACGTCATATAGTAATGCGTCATAACGTATATCGTAATATAGTAATGCGTCATAACGTATAACGTCATATAGTATTGCGTCATGACGAATAATGTCATATAATAAGGCGACATGACGTACAACGTCACATAGTAATACGTCTTAACGTATATAGTCATATAGAATTCCGGAATAACGTATAACGTCATATAGTAATACGTCATAACGTATAACGTCATATAGTATTGCGTCATGACGAATAATGTCATATAATAAGGCGACATGATGTATAACGTCATATAGTAATGCGTCATAACGTATAACGTCATATAGTAATGCGTCATAACGTATAACGCCATATAGTAATGCGTCATAACTTATAACGTCATATAGTATTGCGTCATAACGTCTAACGCCATATAGTATTGCGTCGTGACGTATAACGTCATATAATAAGGCGACATGACGTATAACGTCATATAGAATTACTTCATAACGTATAACGTCATATAAAATTACGGTTTAACGTATAACGTCAAAAGAGTAATGCGTCATATCCTATAACGCCATATAGTAATTGCGTCATAACGTATAACGTCATATAGAATTCCGACATAACGTCTGACGCCATATAGTAATCCGTCATAACGTATAACGTCATATAGTAATGCGTCATAACGTATAACGCCATATAGCAATGCGTCATAACGTATAACGCCATATAGCAATGCGTTATAACGAATAACGTCATATAGTAATGCGTCATAACGTATAACGTCATATAATAAGGCGACATGACGTATAACGTCATATAGATTTACCTCATAACGTAGAACATCACATAGTAATACGTCATAACGTATAACGTCATATATAATTACCTCATAACTTATAACGTCACATAGTAATGCGTCATAACGTATAACGTCATATAGTATTGCGTCATAACGTCTAACGCCATATAGTAATCCGTCATAACGTATAACGTCATATAGTAATGCGTCATAACGTATAACGCCATATAGCAATGCGTCGTAACGTATAACGCCATATAGCAATGCGTTATAACGAATAACGTCATATAGTAATGCGTCATAACGTATAACGCCATATAGTAATGCGTCATAACGTATAACGTCATGTAGTATTGCGTTATGACGTATAATGTCATATAGTAATGCGTCATAACGTATAACGTCATATAGTATTGCGTCATAACGTCTAACGCCATATAGTAATCCGTCATAACGTATAACGTCATATAGTAATGCGTCATAACGTATAACGCCATATAGCAATGCGTCATAACGTATAACGCCATATAGCAATGCGTTATAACGAATAACGTCATATAGTAATGCGTCATAACGTATAACGCCATATAGTAATGCGTCATAACGTATAACATCATATAGTATTGCGTCATGACGTATAACGTCATATAATAAAGCGACATGACGTATAACGTCATATAGAATTACGTCATAACTTATAACGTCATATAGAATTCCGGTTTAACGTATAACGCCATATAGCAATGCGTCATAACGTATAACATCATATAGTATTGCGTCATGACGTATAACGTCATATAGTAATGCGTCATAACGTATATCGTAATATAGTAATGCGTCATAACGTATAACGTCATATAGTATTGCGTCATGACGAATAATGTCATATAATAAGGCGACATGACGTACAACGTCACATAGTAATACGTCTTAACGTATATAGTCATATAGAATTCCGGAATAACGTATAACGTCATATAGTAATACGTCATAACGTATAACGTCATATAGTATTGCGTCATGACGAATAATGTCATATAATAAGGCGACATGATGTATAACGTCATATAGTAATGCGTCATAACGTATAACGTCATATAGTAATGCGTCATAACGTATAACGCCATATAGTAATGCGTCATAACTTATAACGTCATATAGTATTGCGTCATAGCGTCTAACGCCATATAGTATTGCGTCGTGACGTATAACGTCATATAATAAGGCGACATGACGTATAACGTCATATAGAATTACTTCATAACGTATAACGTCATATAAAATTACGGTTTAACGTATAACGTCAAAAGAGTAATGCGTCATATCCTATAACGCCATATAGTAATTGCGTCATAACGTATAACGTCATATAGAATTCCGACATAACGTCTGACGCCATATAGTAATCCGTCATAACGTATAACGTCATATAGTAATGCGTCATAACGTATAACGCCATATAGCAATGCGTCAT
This sequence comes from Bombus fervidus, assembly GCF_041682495.2. Classification (NCBI taxonomy): domain Eukaryota; kingdom Metazoa; phylum Arthropoda; class Insecta; order Hymenoptera; family Apidae; genus Bombus; species Bombus fervidus. Next base: position 1,043,918 of record NW_027212588.1, read on the forward strand.
AACGTATAACGCCATATAGCAATGCGTTATAACGAATAACGTCATATAGTAATGCGTCATAACGTATAACGTCATATAATAAGGCGACATGACGTATAACGTCATATAGATTTACCTCATAACGTAGAACATCACATAGTAATACGTCATAACGTATAACGTCATATATAATTACCTCATAACTTATAACGTCACATAGTAATGCGTCATAACGTATAACGTCATATAGTATTGCGTCATAACGTCTAACGCCATATAGTAATCCGTCATAACGTATAACGTCATATAGTAATGCGTCATAACGTATAACGCCATATAGCAATGCGTCGTAACGTATAACGCCATATAGCAATGCGTTATAACGAATAACGTCATATAGTAATGCGTCATAACGTATAACGCCATATAGTAATGCGTCATAACGTATAACGTCATGTAGTATTGCGTTATGACGTATAATGTCATATAGTAATGCGTCATAACGTATAACGTCATATAGTATTGCGTCATAACGTCTAACGCCATATAGTAATCCGTCATAACGTATAACGTCATATAGTAATGCGTCATAACGTATAACGCCATATAGCAATGCGTCATAACGTATAACGCCATATAGCAATGCGTTATAACGAATAACGTCATATAGTAATGCGTCATAACGTATAACGCCATATAGCAATGCGTCATAACGTATAACGCCATATAGCAATGCGTTATAACGAATAACGTCATATAGTAATGCGTCATAACGTATAACGTCATATAGTAATGCGTCATAACGTATAACGCCATATAGTAATGCGTCATAACTTATAACGTCATATAGTATTGCGTCATAACGTATAACGTCATATAGTAATGCGTCATAACGTATAACGCCATATAGTAATGCGTCATAACTTATAACGTCATATAGTATTGCGTCATAACGTCTAACGCCATATAGTACTCCGTCATAACGTATAACGTCATATAGTAATGCGTCATAACGTATAACGCCATATAGCAATGCGTCATAACGTATAACGTCATATAATAAGGCGACATGACGTATAACGTCATATAGATTTACCTCATAACGTAGAACATCACATAGTAATACGTCATAACGTATAACGTCATATATAATTACCTCATAACTTATAACGTCACATAGTAATGCGTCATAACGTATAACGTCATATAGTATTGCGTCATAACGTCTAACGCCATATAGTAATCCGTCATAACGTATAACGTCATATAGTAATGCGTCATAACGTATAACGCCATATAGCAATGCGTCGTAACGTATAACGCCATATAGCAATGCGTTATAACGAATAACGTCATATAGTAATGCGTCATAACGTATAACGCCATATAGGAATGCGTCATAACGTATAACGTCATGTAGTATTGCGTTATGACGTATAATGTCATATAGTAATGCGTCATAACGTATAACGTCATATAGTATTGCGTCATAACGTCTAACGCCATATAGTAATCCGTCATAACGTATAACGTCATATAGTAATGCGTCATAACGTATAACGCCATATAGCAATGCGTCGTAACGTATAACGCCATATAGCAATGCGTTATAACGAATAACGTCATATAGTAATGCGTCATAACGTATAACGCCATATAGTAATGCGTCATAACGTATAACGTCATGTAGTATTGCGTTATGACGTATAATGTCATATAGTAATGCGTCATAACGTATAACGTCATATAGTATTGCGTCATAACGTCTAACGCCATATAGTAATCCGTCATAACGTATAACGTCATATAGTAATGCGTCATAACGTATAACGCCATATAGCAATGCGTCATAACGTATAACGCCATATAGCAATGCGTTATAACGAATAACGTCATATAGTAATGCGTCATAACGTATAACGCCATATAGCAATGCGTCATAACGTATAACGCCATATAGCAATGCGTTATAACGAATAACGTCATATAGTAATGCGTCATAACGTATAACGTCATATAGTAATGCGTCATAACGTATAACGCCATATAGTAATGCGTCATAACTTATAACGTCATATAGTATTGCGTCATAACGTATAACGTCATATAGTAATGCGTCATAACGTATAACGCCATATAGTAATGCGTCATAACTTATAACGTCATATAAAATTACGGTTTAACGTATAACGTCAAAAGAGTAATGCGTCATATCCTATAACGCCATATAGTAATTGCGTCATAACGTATAACGTCATAAAGAATTCCGGCATAACGTATATCGTCATATAGTAATACGTCATAACTTACAAGGTCATATAGTAATGCGTCATAACGTATAACGTCATATAGTATTGCGACATGACGTATAACGTCATGTAATAAGGTGACATGACGTATAACGTCATATAGAATTACGGCATAACGTATAACATCACACAGTAAAACGTCATAACGTATAACGTCATACAGAATTACGGTTTAACGTCTAATGTCATACAGTAATACGTCATAACGTATAACATCATATAGAATTCCGGTTTAACGTATAAACCATATAGCAATGCGTCATAACGAATAACGTCATACAGTAATTCGTAATACCGTATAACGTCATATAGAATTACGGCATAACGTATAACGTCACATAGTAAAACGTCATAACGTATAACGTCATACAGAATTACGGTTTAACCTCTAACGTCATACAGTAATGCGTCATAACGTATAACATCATATAGAATTCCGGTTTAACGTATAACGCGATATAGCAATGCGTCATACCGTATAACGTCATATAGAATTACGGCATAACGTATAACGTCACATAGTAAAACGTCATAACGTATAACGTCATACAGAATTACGGTTTAACGTCTAACGTCATACAGTAATGCGTCATAACGTATAACATCATACAGAATTCCGGTTTAACGTATAACGCCATATAGCAATGCATCATAACGTATAACGTTATACAGAATTACGGTTTAACGTATAACGTCATATAGTAATGCGTCATAACGTATAACGCCATATAGTAATGCGTCATAACTTATAACGTCATATAGTATTGCGTCATGACGTATAACGTCATATAGATTTACCTCATAACGTAGAACATCACATAGTAATACGTCATAACGAATAACGTCATATAGAATTACGTCATAACTTATAACGTCACATAGTAATACGTCATAACGTATAACGTCATATGGTATTACGTCATGACTTATTACGTCATATAGAATTCCGGTTTAACGGATAACGTCATATAGTAATGCGTCATAACGTATAACGTCATACAGTAATTCGTCATACCGTATAACGTCGTATAGCATTACGTCATAACGACTAACGTCTCATAGTAATACGTCATATCGTATAACGCCATATAGCAATGCGTCATAACGTATAACGTTATACAGAATTACGGTTTAACGTATAAAGTCATATAGTAATGCGTCATAACGTATAACGCCATATAGTAATGCGTCATAACGTATAACATCATATAGTATTGCGTCATGACGTATAACGTCATATAATAAAGCGACATGACGTATAACGTCATATAGAACTACGTCATAACTTATAACGTCATATAGAATTCCGGTTTAACGTATAACGCCATATAGCAATGCGTCATAACGTATAACATCATATAGTATTGCGTCATGACGAATAACGTCATATAGTAATGCGTCATAACGTATAACGCCATATAGTAATGCGTCATAACGTATAACGTCATATAGTATTGCGTCATAACGTCTAACGCCATATAGTAATCCGTCATAACGTATAACGTCATATAGTAATGCGTCATAACGTATAACGCCATATAGCAATGCGTCATAACGTATAACGCCATATAGCAATGCGTTATAACGAATAACGTCAAAAGAGTAATGCGTCAAATCCTATAACTCCATATAGTAATTGCGTCATAACGTATAACGTCATATAGAATTCCGGCATAACGTATATCGTCATACAGTAATACGTCATAACTTACAAGGTCATATAGTAATGCGTCATAACGTATAACGTCATATAGAATTACGGCATAACGTATAACGTCACACAGTAAAACGTCATAACATATAACGTCATACAGAATTACGGTTTAACGTCTAATGTCATACAGTAATGCGTCATAACGTATAACATCATATAGAATTCGGGTTTAACGTATAACGCCATATAGCAATGCGTCATAACGTATAACATCATACAGAATTCCGGTTTAACGTATAACGCCATATAGCAATGCGTCATAACGTATAACGTTATACAGAATTACGGTTTAACGTATAAAGTCATATAGTAATGCGTCATAACGTATAACATCATATAGTATTGCATCATGACGTATAACGTCATATAATAAAGCGACATGACCTATAACATCATATAGAATTACGTCATAACTTATAACATCATACAGAATTCCGGTTTAACGTATAACGCCATATAGCAATGCGTCATAACGTATAACGTTATACAGAATTACGGTTTAACGTATAAAGTCATATAGTAATGCGTCATGACGTATAACGTCATATAGTAATGCGTCATAACGTATATCGTCATATAGTAATGCGTCATAACGTATAACGTCATATAGTAATGCGTCATAACGTATAACGCCATATAGTAATGCGTCATAACATATAACGTCATATAGTATTGCGTCATAACCTATAACGTCACATAGAATTACGGCATAACGTATAACGTGACATAGTAATACTTCATAACGTATAACGCCATATATCAATGCGTCATGACGTATAACGTCATATAGAATTACGGTATTACGTATAACGTCATATAGTAATGCGTCATAACGTATAACGCCATATAGCAATGCGTCATAACGTATAACGTTATACAGAATTACTGTTTAACGTATAAAGTCATATAGAAATGCGTCATAATGTATAACGCCATATAGTAATGCGTCATAACGTATAACATCATATAGTATTGCATCATGACGTATAACGTCATATAATAAAGCGACATGACCTATAACATCATATAGAATTACGTCATAACTTATAACATCATACAGAATTCCGGTTTAACGTATAACGCCATATAGCAATGCGTCATAACGTATAACGTTATACAGAATTACGGTTTAACGTATAAAGTCATATAGTAATGCGTCATGACGTATAACGTCATATAGTAATGCGTCATAACGTATATCGTCATATAGTAATGCGTCATAACGTATAACGTCATATAGTAATGCGTCATAACGTATAACGCCATATAGTAATGCGTCATAACATATAACGTCATATAGTATTGCGTCATAACCTATAACGTCACATAGAATTACGGCATAACGTATAACGTGACATAGTAATACTTCATAACGTATAACGCCATATATCAATGCGTCATGACGTATAACGTCATATAGAATTACGGTATTACGTATAACGTCATATAGTAATGCGTCATAACGTATAACGCCATATAGCAATGCGTTATAACGTATAACGTCATATAGAATTCGGGCATAACGTATATCGTCATATAGTAATACGTCATAACTTACAAGGTCATATAGTAATGCGTCATAGCGTATAACGTCATATAGAATTACGTCGTAACGTATAACGTCATATAGCAATACGTCATAACGTATAACGTCATATAGTATTGCGTCATGACGAATAATGTCATATAATAAGGCGACATGACGTATAACGTCATATAGTAATGCGTCATAACGTATAACGTCATATAGTAATGCGTCATAACGTATAACGCCATATAGTATTGCGTCATAACATATAACGTCATATAGTATTGCGTCATAACGTATAACGTCACATAGAATGACGGCATAACGTATAACGTGACATAGTAATACTTCATAACGTATAACGCCATATATCACTGCGTCATAACGTATAACGTCATATAGTATTGCGTCGTGACGTATAACGTCATATAATAAGGCGACATGACGTATAACGTCATATAGAATTACGTAATAACGTATAACGTCATATAAAATTACGGTTTAACGTATAACGTCAAAAGAGTAATGCGTCATATCCTATAACGCCATATAGTAATTGCGTCATAACGTATAACGTCATATAGAATTCCGGCATAAGGTATATCGTCATATAGTAATACTTCATAACTTACAATGTCATATAGTAATGCATCATAACGTATAACGTCATATAGTATTGCGTCATAACGTATAACGTCATATAATAAGGTGACATGACGTATAACGTCATACAGAATTACGGTTTAACGTCACACGTCATACAGTAATGCGTCATAACGTATAACATCATACAGAATTCCGGTTTAACGTATAACGCCATATAGCAATGCGTCATAACGCATAACGTTATACAGAATTACGGTTTAACGTATAAAGTCATATAGTAATGCGTCATAACGTATAACGCCATATAGTAATGCGTCATAACGTATAACATCATATAGTATTGCGTCATGACGTATAACGTCATATAATAAAGCGACATGACCTATAACATCATATAGAATTACATCATCACTTATAACGTCATATAGAATTCCGGTTTAACGTATAACGCCATATAGCAATGCGTCATAAAGTATAACATCATATAGTATTGCGTCATGACGTATAACGTCATATAGTAATGCGTCATAACGTATATCGTCATATAGTAATGCGTCATAACGTATAACGTCATATCGTATTGCGTCATGACGAATAATGTCATATAATAAGGCGACATGACGTATAGCGTCATATAGTAATGCGTCATAACGTATAACGTCATATAGAATTCCGGTTTAACGTATAACGCCACATAGCAATGCGTCATAACGTATAACGTCACATAGTAATACGTCTTAACGTATAAAGTCATATAGAATTCCGGGATAACGTATAACGACATATAGTAATACGTCATAACGTATAACGTCATATAGTATAGCGTCATGACGAATAATGTCATATAATAAGGCGACATGACGTATAACGTCATATAGTAATGCGTCATAACGTATAACGTCATATAGTATAGCGTCATGACGAATAATGTCATATAATAAGGCGACATGACGTATAACGTCATATAGTAATGCGTCATAACGTATAACGTCATATAGTAATGCGTCATAACATATAACGTCATATAGCATTGCGTCATAACGTCTAACGCCATATAGCAATGCGTCATAACGTATAACGTCGTATAGTAATGCGTCATACCGTATAACGTCATATAGAATTCCGGGATAACGTATAACGTCATATAGTAATACGTCATAACGTATAACGTCATATAGTATAGCGTCATGACGAATAATGTCATATAATAAGGCGTCATGACGTATAACGTCATATAGAATTACGGTATTACGTATAACGTCATATAGTAATGCGTCATAACGTATAACGCCATATAGCAATGCGTCATAACGTATAACGTCACATAGAATTACGGCATAACGTATAACGTGACATAGTAATACTTCATAACGTATAACGCCATATATCAATGCGTCATGACGTATAACGTCATATAGAATTACGGTATTACGTATAACGTCATATAGTAATGCGTCATAACGTATAACGCCATATAGCAATGCGTCATAACGTATAACGCCATATAGCAATGCGTCATAACGAATAACGTCATATAGTAATTCGTCATAACGTATAACGTCATACAGTAATTCGTCATACGGTATAACGTCGTACAGCATTACGTCATAACTGATAACGTCTCATAGTAATACGTCATAACGTATAACGTCATATAGTATTGCGTCATGACGTATAAAGTCATATAATAAAGCGGCATGACGTATAACGTCATATAGAATTACGGTTTAACGTATAACGTCATATAGTAAAACGTCATAACGTATAACGTCATATAGAATTCGGGCATAACGTATATCGTCATATAGTAATACGTCATAACTTACAAGGTCATATAGTAATGCGTCATAGCGTATAACGTCATATAGAATTACGTCGTAACGTATAACGTCATATAGCAATACGTCATAACGTATAACGTCATATAGTATTGCGTCATGACGAATAATGTCATATAATAAGGCGACATGACGTATAACGTCATATAGTAATGCGTCATAACGTATAACGTCATATAGTAATGCGTCATAACGTATAACGCCATATAGTAATGCGTCATAACATATAACGTCATATAGTATTGCGTCATAACGTATAACGTCACATAGAATGACGGCATAACGTATAACGTGACATAGTAATACTTCATAACGTATAACGCCATATATCACTGCGTCATAACGTATAACGTCATATAGTATTGCGTCGTGACGTATAACGTCATATAATAAGGCGACATGACGTATAACGTCATATAGAATTACGTAATAACGTATAACGTCATATAAAATTACGGTTTAACGTATAACGTCAAAAGAGTAATGCGTCATATCCTATAACGCCATATAGTAATTGCGTCATAACGTATAACGTCATATAGAATTCCGGCATAACGTATATCGTCATATAGTAATACTTCATAACTTACAATGTCATATAGTAATGCGTCATAACGTATAACGTCATATAGTATTGCGTCATGACGTATAACGTCATATAATAAGGTGACATGACGTATAACGTCATATAGAATTACGGCATAACGTATAACGTCACACAGTAAAACGTCATAACATATAACGTCATACAGAATTACGGTTTAACGTCTAATGTCATACAGTAATGCGTCATAACGTATAACATCATATAGAATTCCGGTTTAGCGTATAACGCCATATAGCAATGCGTCATAACGTATAACGTCATACAGTAATTCGTCATACCGTATAACGTCATATAGAATTACGGCATAACGTATAACGTCACATAGTAAAACGTCATAACGTATAACGTCATACAATACATAATTACGGTTTAACGTCACACGTCATACAGTAATGCGTCATAACGTATAACATCATACAGAATTCCGGTTTAACGTATAACGCCATATAGCAATGCGTCATAACGCATAACGTTATACAGAATTACGGTTTAACGTATAAAGTCATATAGTAATGCGTCATAACGTATAACGCCATATAGTAATGCGTCATAACGTATAACATCATATAGTATTGCGTCATGGCGTATAACGTCATATAATAAAGCGACATGACCTATGACATCATATAGAATTACATCATAACTTATAACGTCATATAGAATTCCGGTTTAACGTATAACGCCATATAGCAATGCGTCATAAAGTATAACATCATATAGTATTGCGTCATGACGTATAACGTCATATAGTAATGCGTCATAACGTATATCGTCATATAGTAATGCGACATAACGTATAACGTCATATCGTATTGCGTCATGACGAATAATGTCATATAATAAGGCGACATGACGTATAGCGTCATATAGTAATGCGTCATAACGTATAACGTCATATAGAATTCCGGTTTAACGTATAACGCCACATAGCAATGCGTCATAACGTATAACGTCACATAGTAATACGTCTTAACGTATAAAGTCATATAGAATTCCGGGATAACGTATAACGACATATAGTAATACGTCATAACGTATAACGTCATATAGTATAGCGTCATGACGAATAATGTCATATAATAAGGCGACATGACGTATAACGTCATATAGTAATGCGTCATAACGTATAACGTCATATAGTAATGCGTCATAAAGTATAACGCCATATAGTAATGCGTCATAACATATAACGTCATATAGCATTGCGTCATAACGTCTAACGCCATATAGCAATGCGTCATAACGTATAACGTCGTATAGTAATGCGTCATACCGTATAACGTCATATAGAATTCCGGGATAACGTATAACGTCATATAGTAATACGTCATAACGTATAACGTCATATAGTATAGCGTCATGACGAATAATGTCATATAATAAGGCGACATGACGTATAACGTCATATAGTAATGCGTCATAACGTATAACGTCATATAGTAATGCGTCATAACGCATAACGCCATATAGCAATGCATCATAACGTATAACGTCACATAGAATTACGGCATAACGTATAACGTGACATAGTAATACTTCATAAAGTATAACGCCATATATCAATGCGTCATGACGTATAACGTCATATAGAATTACGGTATTACGTATAACGTCATATAGTAATGCGTCATAACGTATAACGCCATATAGCAATGCGTCATAACGTATAACGCCATATAGCAATGCGTCATAACGAATAACGTCATATAGTAATTCGTCATAACGTATAACGTCATACAGTAATTCGTCATACGGTATAACGTCGTACAGCATTACGTCATAACTGATAACGTCTCATAGTAATACGTCATAACGTATAACGTCATATTGTAATGCGTCATAACGTATAACGAAATATAGTAATGCGTCATAACGTATAACGTCATATAGTATTGCGTCATAACTTACAACGTCATACAGTAATGCGTCATACCGTATAACGTCATATAGAATTACGGTTTAACGTATAACGTCATATAGTAAAACGTCATAACGTATAACGTCATATAGTAATGTGTCATAACGTATAACGTCATATAGTATTGCGTCATGACGTATAAAGTCATATAATAAGGCGACATGACGTATAACGTCATATAGAAGTACGGCATAACGTATAACGTCACGTAGAATTACGGTTTTGCGTATAACGTCACATAGAATTACGGTATTACGTATAACGTCATATAGTAATGCGTCATAACGTATAACGCCATATAGCAATGCGTCATAACGTATAACGTCATATAGTAATGCGTCATAACGTATAACGAAATATAGTAATGCGTCATAACGTATAACGTCATATAGTATTGCGTCATAACTTACAACGTGATACAGTAATGCGTCATACCGAATAACGTCATATAGAATTACGGTTTAACGTATAACGTCATATAGTAAAACGTCATAACGTAGAACGTCATATCGTAATGCGTCATAACGTATAACGCCATATAGTATTGCGTCATGACGTATAGAGTCATATAATAAGGCGACATGACGTATAACGTCATATAGAAGTACGGCATAACGTATAACGTCACGTAGAATTACGGTTTTGCGTATAACGTCATATAGAATTACGGTTTAACATATAACGTCATATAGTAATACGTCATAGCGTATAACGTCATATAGTATTGCGTCATGACGTATAAAGTCATATAATAAAGCGGCATGACGTATAACGTCATACAGAAGTACGGCATAACGTATAACGTCACATAGTAAAACGTCATAACGTATAACGTCATACAGAATTACGTTTTAACGTCTAACGTCATACAGTAATGCGTCATAACGTATAACGCCATATAGCAATGCGTCATAACGTATAACGCCATATAGCAATGCGTCATAACGAATCACGTCATATAGAATTAAGGTTTAACGTATAACGTCAAAAGCGTAATGCGTCATATCCTATAACGCCATATAGTAATTGCGTCATAGCGTATAACGTCATATAGTATTGCGTCATGACGTATAAAGTCATATAATAAAGCGGCATGACGTATAACGTCATATAGAATTACGGTATTACGTATAACGTCATATAGTAATGCGTCATAACGTATAACGCCATATAGTAATGCATCATAACGTATAACGTCATATAGTATTGCGTCATAACGTATAACGCCATATAGTAATGCGTCATAACGCATAACGCCATATAGCAATGCATCATAACGTATAACGTCACATAGAATTACGGCATAACGTATAACGTGACATAGTAATACTTCATAAAGTATAACGCCATATATCAATGCGTCATGACGTATAACGTCATATAGAATTACGGTATTACGTATAACGTCATATAGTAATGCGTCATAACGTATAACGCCATATAGCAATGCGTCATAACGTATAACGCCATATAGCAATGCGTCATAACGAATAACGTCATATAGTAATTCGTCATAACGTATAACGTCATACAGTAATTCGTCATACGGTATAACGTCGTACAGCATTACGTCATAACTGATAACGTCTCATAGTAATACGTCATAACGTATAACGTCATATTGTAATGCGTCATAACGTATAACGAAATATAGTAATGCGTCATAACGTATAACGTCATATAGTATTGCGTCATAACTTACAACGTCATACAGTAATGCGTCATACCGTATAACGTCATATAGAATTACGGTTTAACGTATAACGTCATATAGTAAAACGTCATAACGTATAACGTCATATAGTAATGTGTCATAACGTATAACGTCATATAGTATTGCGTCATGACGTATAAAGTCATATAATAAGGCGACATGACGTATAACGTCATATAGAAGTACGGCATAACGTATAACGTCACGTAGAATTACGGTTTTGCGTATAACGTCACATAGAATTACGGTATTACGTATAACGTCATATAGTAATGCGTCATAACGTATAACGCCATATAGCAATGCGTCATAACGTATAACGTCATATAGTAATGCGTCATAACGTATAACGAAATATAGTAATGCGTCATAACGTATAACGTCATATAGTATTGCGTCATAACTTACAACGTGATACAGTAATGCGTCATACCGAATAACGTCATATAGAATTACGGTTTAACGTATAACGTCATATAGTAAAACGTCATAACGTAGAACGTCATATAGTAATGCGTCATAACGTATAACGCCATATAGTATTGCGTCATGACGTATAGAGTCATATAATAAGGCGACATGACGTATAACGTCATATAGAAGTACGGCATAACGTATAACGTCACGTAGAATTACGGTTTTGCGTATAACGTCATATAGAATTACGGTTTAACATATAACGTCATATAGTAATACGTCATAGCGTATAACGTCATATAGTATTGCGTCATGACGTATAAAGTCATATAATAAAGCGGCATGACGTATAACGTCATACAGAAGTACGGCATAACGTATAACGTCACATAGTAAAACGTCATAACGTATAACGTCATACAGAATTACGTTTTAACGTCTAACGTCATACAGTAATGCGTCATAACGTATAACGCCATATAGCAATGCGTCATAACGTATAACGCCATATAGCAATGCGTCATAACGAATCACGTCATATAGAATTAAGGTTTAACGTATAACGTCAAAAGCGTAATGCGTCATATCCTATAACGCCATATAGTAATTGCGTCATAGCGTATAACGTCATATAGTATTGCGTCATGACGTATAAAGTCATATAATAAAGCGGCATGACGTATAACGTCATATAGAATTACGGTATTACGTATAACGTCATATAGTAATGCGTCATAACGTATAACGCCATATAGTAATGCATCATAACGTATAACGTCATATAGTATTGCGTCATAACGTCTAACGCCATATAGCAATGCGTCATAACGTATAACGTCATATAGGAATGCGTCATACCGTATAACGTCATATAGAATTCCGGTTTAACGTATAACGCCATATAGTATTGCGTCATAACGTATAACGCCATATAGCAATGCGTCATAACGTATAACGTCATAAAGAAATACGTCATAACGTATAACATCACATAGTAATACGTCACAACGTATAACATCATATAGTATTCCGTCATGACGTTTAACGTCATATAGTAATGCGTCATAACGTATATCGTCATATAGTAATGCGTCATAACGTATAACGTCATATAGTATTGCGTCATAACGTCTAACGCCATATAGCAATGCGTCATAACGTATAACGTCATATAGGAATGCGTCATACCGTATAACGTCATATAGAATTCCGGTTTAACGTATAACGCCACATAGCAATGCGTCATAACGTATAACGTCACATAGTAATACGTCTTAACGTATAAAGTCAGATAGAATACCGGGATAACGTATAACGTCATATAGTAATACGTCATAACGTATAACGTCATATAGTATTGCGTCATGACGAATAATGTCATATAATAAGGCGACATGACGTATAACGTCATATCGTAATACGTCATGACGTATAACGTCACATAGTAATACGTCACAACGTATAACGCCATATAGCAATGCATCATAACGTATAACGTCACATAGAATTACGGCATAACGTATAACGTGACATAGTAATTCGTCATAACGTATAACGCCATATATCAATGCGTCATGACGTATAACGTCATATAGAATTACGGTATTACGTATAACGTCATATAGTAATGCGTCATAACGTATAACGCCATATAGCAATGCGTCATAACATATAACGCCATATAGCAATGCGTCATAACGAATCACGTCATATAGAATTACGGTTTAACGTATAACGTCAAAAGAGTAATGCGTCATATCCTATAACGCCATATAGTAATTGCTTCATAACGTATAACGTCATATAGAATTCCGGCATAACGTATATCGTCATATAGTAATACGTCATAACTTACAAGGTCATATAGTAATGCGTCATAACGTATAACGTCATATAGAATTACGACGTAACGTATAACGTCACGTAGTAATACGTCATAACGTATAACGACATATAGTAATGCATCATAACGTATAACGTCACGTAGAATTACGGTTTTGCGTATAACGTCATATAGAAGTACGGCATAACGTACAACGTCACATAGTAAAACGTCATAACATATAACGTCATACAGAATTACGGTTTAACGTCTAATATCATACAGTAATGCGTCATAACGTATAACATCATATAGAATTCCGGTTTAACGTATAACGCCATATAGCAATGCGTCATAACGTATAACGTCATACAGTAATTCGTAATACCGTATAATGTCATATAAAATTACGGCATAACGTATAACGTCACATAGTAAAACGTCATAACGTATAACGTCATTCAGAATTACGGTTTAACGTCTAACGTCATACAGTAATGCGTCATAACGTATAACATCATATAGAATTCCGGTTTAACGTATAACGCCATATAGCAATGCGTCATAACGTATAAAGTCATATAGAATTCCGGTTCAACGTATAACGCCATATAGCAATGGGTCATAACGTATAACGTCATACAGTAATTCGTCATACGGTATAACGTCGTACAGCATTACGTCATAACGGATAACGTCTCATAGTAATACGTCATAACGTATAACGTCATATAGTAATGCGTCATAACGTATAACGAAATATAGTAATGCGTCATAACGTATAACGTCATATAGTAATTCGTCATAACGTATAACGTCATACAGTAATTCGTCATACGGTATAACGTCGTACAGCATTACGTCATAACGGATAACGTCTCATAGTAATACGTCATAACGTATAACGTCATATAGTAATGCGTCATAACGTATAACGAAATATAGTAATGCGTCATAACGTATAACGTCATATAGTATTGCGTCATAACTTACAACGTCATACAGTAATATTTCATACCGTATAACGTCATATAGAATTACGGTTTAACGTACAACGTCATATAGTAAAACGTCATAACGTATAACGTCATATAGTAATGCGTCATAACGTATAACGTCATATAGTATTGCGTCATGACGTATAAAGTCATATAATAAGGCGACATGACGTATCACGTCATATAGAAGTACGGCATAACGTATAACGTCACGTAGAATTACGGTTTTGCGTATAACGTCATATAGAATTACGGTATTACGTATAACGTCATATAGTAATGCGTCATAACGTATAACGCCATATAGCTATGCGTCATAACGTATAACGTCATATAGTAATGCGTCATAACGTATAACGAAATATAGTAATGCGTCATAACGTATAACGTCATATAGTATTGCGTCATAACTTACAACGTCATACAGTAATGCGTCATACCGTATAACGTCATATAGAATTACGGTTTAACGTATAACGTCATATAGTAAAACGTCATAACGTATAACGTCATATAGTAATACGTCATTTCGTATAACGTCATATAGTATTGCGTCATGACGTATAAAGTCATATAATAAAGCGGCAGGACGTATAACGTCATACAGAAGTACGGCATAACGTATAACGTCACGTAAAATTGCGGTTTCGCGTATAACGTCATATAGAATTACGGTTTAACTTATAACGTGACATAGTAATACTTCATAACGTATAACGCCATATATCAATGCGTCATGACGTATAACGTCATATAGAATTACGTCGTAACGTATAACGTCACGTAGTAATACGTCATAACGTATAACGACATATAGTAATGCATCATAACGTATAACGTCACATAGAATTACGGCATAACGTATAACGTGACATAGTAATACTTCATAACGTATAACGCCAAATATCAATGCGTCATGACGTATAGCGTCATATAGAATTACGGTATTACGTATAACGCCATATAGTAAGGCGTCATGACGTACAACGTCACATAGAATTACGTCATAACGTATAAAGTCACATAGAAGTACGTCATAACGTATAACGTCACGTAGAATTACGGTTTTGCGTATAACGTCATATAGAAGTACGGCATAACGTATAACGTCACATAGTAATACGTCTTAACGTATAAAGTCATATAGAATTCCGGGATAACGTATAACGCCATAATAATACGTCATAACGTATAACGTCATATAGTATAGCGTCATGACGAATAATGTCATATAATAAGGCGACATGACGTATAACGTCATATAGTAATGCGTCATAACGTATAACGAAATATAGTAATGCGTCATAACGTATAACGTCATATAGTATTGCGTCATAACTTACAACGTCATACAGTAATATTTCATACCGTATAACGTCATATAGAATTACGGTTTAACGTATAACGTCATATAGTAAAACGTCATAACGTATAACGTCATATAGTAATGCGTCATAACGTATAACGTCATATAGTATTGCGTCATGACGTATAAAGTCATATAATAAGGCGACATGACGTATCACGTCATATAGAAGTACGGCATAACGTATAACGTCACGTAGAATTACGGTTTTGCGTATAACGTCATATAGAATTACGGTATTACGTATAACGTCATATAGTAATGCGTCATAACGTATAACGCCATATAGCAATGCGTCATAACGTATAACGTCATATAGTAATGCGTCATAACGTATAACGAAATATAGTAATGCGTCATAACGTATAACGTCATATAGTATTGCGTCATAACTTACAACGTGATACAGTAATGCGTCATACCGAATAACGTCATATAGAATTACGGTTTAACGTATAACGTCATATAGTAAAACGTCATAACGTAGAACGTCATATAGTAATGCGTCATAACGTATAACGTCATATAGTATTGCGTCATGACGTATAGAGTCATATAATAAGGCGACATGACGTATAACGTCATATAGAAGTACGGCATAACGTATAACGTCACGTAGAATTACGGTTTTGCGTATAACGTCATATAGAATTACGGTTTAACATATAACGTCATATAGTAATACGTCATAGCGTATAACGTCATATAGTATAGCGTCATGACGAATAATGTCATATAATAAGGCGACATGACGTATAACGTCATATAGTAATGCGTCATAACGTATAACGTCATATAGTAATGCGTCATAAAGTATAACGCCATATAGTAATGCGTCATAACATATAACGTCATATAGCATTGCGTCATAACGTCTAACGCCATATAGCAATGCGTCATAACGTATAACGTCGTATAGTAATGCGTCATACCGTATAACGTCATATAGAATTCCGCGATAACGTATAACGTCATATAGTAATACGTCATAACGTATAACGTCATATAGTATAGCGTCATGACGAATAATGTCATATAATAAGGCGACATGACGTATAACGTCATATAGTAATGCGTCATAACGTATAACGTCATATAGTAATGCGTCATAACGCATAACGCCATATAGCAATGCATCATAACGTATAACGTCACATAGAATTACGGCATAACGTATAACGTGACATAGTAATACTTCATAAAGTATAACGCCATATATCAATGCGTCATGACGTATAACGTCATATAGAATTACGGTATTACGTATAACGTCATATAGTAATGCGTCATAACGTATAACGCCATATAGCAATGCGTCATAACGTATAACGCCATATAGCAATGCGTCATAACGAATAACGTCATATAGTAATTCGTCATAACGTATAACGTCATACAGTAATTCGTCATACGGTATAACGTCGTACAGCATTACGTCATAACTGATAACGTCTCATAGTAATACGTCATAACGTATAACGTCATATTGTAATGCGTCATAACGTATAACGAAATATAGTAATGCGTCATAACGTATAACGTCATATAGTATTGCGTCATAACTTACAACGTCATACAGTAATGCGTCATACCGTATAACGTCATATAGAATTACGGTTTAACGTATAACGTCATATAGTAAAACGTCATAACGTATAACGTCATATAGTAATGTGTCATAACGTATAACGTCATATAGTATTGCGTCATGACGTATAAAGTCATATAATAAGGCGACATGACGTATAACGTCATATAGAAGTACGGCATAACGTATAACGTCACGTAGAATTACGGTTTTGCGTATAACGTCACATAGAATTACGGTATTACGTATAACGTCATATAGTAATGCGTCATAACGTATAACGCCATATAGCAATGCGTCATAACGTATAACGTCATATAGTAATGCGTCATAACGTATAACGAAATATAGTAATGCGTCATAACGTATAACGTCATATAGTATTGCGTCATAACTTACAACGTGATACAGTAATGCGTCATACCGAATAACGTCATATAGAATTACGGTTTAACGTATAACGTCATATAGTAAAACGTCATAACGTAGAACGTCATATAGTAATGCGTCATAACGTATAACGCCATATAGTATTGCGTCATGACGTATAGAGTCATATAATAAGGCGACATGACGTATAACGTCATATAGAAGTACGGCATAACGTATAACGTCACGTAGAATTACGGTTTTGCGTATAACGTCATATAGAATTACGGTTTAACATATAACGTCATATAGTAATACGTCATAGCGTATAACGTCATATAGTATTGCGTCATGACGTATAAAGTCATATAATAAAGCGGCATGACGTATAACGTCATACAGAAGTACGGCATAACGTATAACGTCACATAGTAAAACGTCATAACGTATAACGTCATACAGAATTACGTTTTAACGTCTAACGTCATACAGTAATGCGTCATAACGTATAACGCCATATAGCAATGCGTCATAACGTATAACGCCATATAGCAATGCGTCATAACGAATCACGTCATATAGAATTAAGGTTTAACGTATAACGTCAAAAGCGTAATGCGTCATATCCTATAACGCCATATAGTAATTGCGTCATAGCGTATAACGTCATATAGTATTGCGTCATGACGTATAAAGTCATATAATAAAGCGGCATGACGTATAACGTCATATAGAATTACGGTATTACGTATAACGTCATATAGTAATGCGTCATAACGTATAACGCCATATAGTAATGCATCATAACGTATAACGTCATATAGTATTGCGTCATAACGTATAACGCCATATAGTAATGCGTCATAACGCATAACGCCATATAGCAATGCATCATAACGTATAACGTCACATAGAATTACGGCATAACGTATAACGTGACATAGTAATACTTCATAAAGTATAACGCCATATATCAATGCGTCATGACGTATAACGTCATATAGAATTACGGTATTACGTATAACGTCATATAGTAATGCGTCATAACGTATAACGCCATATAGCAATGCGTCATAACGTATAACGCCATATAGCAATGCGTCATAACGAATAACGTCATATAGTAATTCGTCATAACGTATAACGTCATACAGTAATTCGTCATACGGTATAACGTCGTACAGCATTACGTCATAACTGATAACGTCTCATAGTAATACGTCATAACGTATAACGTCATATTGTAATGCGTCATAACGTATAACGAAATATAGTAATGCGTCATAACGTATAACGTCATATAGTATTGCGTCATAACTTACAACGTCATACAGTAATGCGTCATACCGTATAACGTCATATAGAATTACGGTTTAACGTATAACGTCATATAGTAAAACGTCATAACGTATAACGTCATATAGTAATGTGTCATAACGTATAACGTCATATAGTATTGCGTCATGACGTATAAAGTCATATAATAAGGCGACATGACGTATAACGTCATATAGAAGTACGGCATAACGTATAACGTCACGTAGAATTACGGTTTTGCGTATAACGTCACATAGAATTACGGTATTACGTATAACGTCATATAGTAATGCGTCATAACGTATAACGCCATATAGCAATGCGTCATAACGTATAACGTCATATAGTAATGCGTCATAACGTATAACGAAATATAGTAATGCGTCATAACGTATAACGTCATATAGTATTGCGTCATAACTTACAACGTGATACAGTAATGCGTCATACCGAATAACGTCATATAGAATTACGGTTTAACGTATAACGTCATATAGTAAAACGTCATAACGTAGAACGTCATATAGTAATGCGTCATAACGTATAACGCCATATAGTATTGCGACATGACGTATAGAGTCATATAATAAGGCGACATGACGTATAACGTCATATAGAAGTACGGCATAACGTATAACGTCACGTAGAATTACGGTTTTGCGTATAACGTCATATAGAATTACGGTTTAACATATAACGTCATATAGTAATACGTCATAGCGTATAACGTCATATAGTATTGCGTCATGACGTATAAAGTCATATAATAAAGCGGCATGACGTATAACGTCATACAGAAGTACGGCATAACGTATAACGTCACATAGTAAAACGTCATAACGTATAACGTCATACAGAATTACGTTTTAACGTCTAACGTCATACAGTAATGCGTCATAACGTATAACGCCATATAGCAATGCGTCATAACGTATAACGCCATATAGCAATGCGTCATAACGAATCACGTCATATAGAATTAAGGTTTAACGTATAACGTCAAAAGCGTAATGCGTCATATCCTATAACGCCATATAGTAATTGCGTCATAGCGTATAACGTCATATAGTATTGCGTCATGACGTATAAAGTCATATAATAAAGCGGCATGACGTATAACGTCATATAGAATTACGGTATTACGTATAACGTCATATAGTAATGCGTCATAACGTATAACGCCATATAGTAATGCATCATAACGTATAACGTCATATAGTATTGCGTCATAACGTCTAACGCCATATAGCAATGCGTCATAACGTATAACGTCATATAGGAATGCGTCATACCGTATAACGTCATATAGAATTCCGGTTTAACGTATAACGCCATATAGTATTGCGTCATAACGTATAACGCCATATAGCAATGCGTCATAACGTATAACGTCATAAAGAAATACGTCATAACGTATAACATCACATAGTAATACGTCACAACGTATAACATCATATAGTATTCCGTCATGACGTTTAACGTCATATAGTAATGCGTCATAACGTATATCGTCATATAGTAATGCGTCATAACGTATAACGTCATATAGTATTGCGTCATAACGTCTAACGCCATATAGCAATGCGTCATAACGTATAACGTCATATAGGAATGCGTCATACCGTATAACGTCATATAGAATTCCGGTTTAACGTATAACGCCACATAGCAATGCGTCATAACGTATAACGTCACATAGTAATACGTCTTAACGTATAAAGTCAGATAGAATACCGGGATAACGTATAACGTCATATAGTAATACGTCATAACGTATAACGTCATATAGTATTGCGTCATGACGAATAATGTCATATAATAAGGCGACATGACGTATAACGTCATATCGTAATACGTCATGACGTATAACGTCACATAGTAATACGTCACAACGTATAACGCCATATAGCAATGCATCATAACGTATAACGTCACATAGAATTACGGCATAACGTATAACGTGACATAGTAATTCGTCATAACGTATAACGCCATATATCAATGCGTCATGACGTATAACGTCATATAGAATTACGGTATTACGTATAACGTCATATAGTAATGCGTCATAACGTATAACGCCATATAGCAATGCGTCATAACATATAACGCCATATAGCAATGCGTCATAACGAATCACGTCATATAGAATTACGGTTTAACGTATAACGTCAAAAGAGTAATGCGTCATATCCTATAACGCCATATAGTAATTGCTTCATAACGTATAACGTCATATAGAATTCCGGCATAACGTATATCGTCATATAGTAATACGTCATAACTTACAAGGTCATATAGTAATGCGTCATAACGTATAACGTCATATAGAATTACGACGTAACGTATAACGTCACGTAGTAATACGTCATAACGTATAACGACATATAGTAATGCATCATAACGTATAACGTCACGTAGAATTACGGTTTTGCGTATAACGTCATATAGAAGTACGGCATAACGTACAACGTCACATAGTAAAACGTCATAACATATAACGTCATACAGAATTACGGTTTAACGTCTAATATCATACAGTAATGCGTCATAACGTATAACATCATATAGAATTCCGGTTTAACGTATAACGCCATATAGCAATGCGTCATAACGTATAACGTCATACAGTAATTCGTAATACCGTATAATGTCATATAAAATTACGGCATAACGTATAACGTCACATAGTAAAACGTCATAACGTATAACGTCATTCAGAATTACGGTTTAACGTCTAACGTCATACAGTAATGCGTCATAACGTATAACATCATATAGAATTCCGGTTTAACGTATAACGCCATATAGCAATGCGTCATAACGTATAAAGTCATATAGAATTCCGGTTCAACGTATAACGCCATATAGCAATGGGTCATAACGTATAACGTCATACAGTAATTCGTCATACGGTATAACGTCGTACAGCATTACGTCATAACGGATAACGTCTCATAGTAATACGTCATAACGTATAACGTCATATAGTAATGCGTCATAACGTATAACGAAATATAGTAATGCGTCATAACGTATAACGTCATATAGTAATTCGTCATAACGTATAACGTCATACAGTAATTCGTCATACGGTATAACGTCGTACAGCATTACGTCATAACGGATAACGTCTCATAGTAATACGTCATAACGTATAACGTCATATAGTAATGCGTCATAACGTATAACGAAATATAGTAATGCGTCATAACGTATAACGTCATATAGTATTGCGTCATAACTTACAACGTCATACAGTAATATTTCATACCGTATAACGTCATATAGAATTACGGTTTAACGTACAACGTCATATAGTAAAACGTCATAACGTATAACGTCATATAGTAATGCGTCATAACGTATAACGTCATATAGTATTGCGTCATGACGTATAAAGTCATATAATAAGGCGACATGACGTATCACGTCATATAGAAGTACGGCATAACGTATAACGTCACGTAGAATTACGGTTTTGCGTATAACGTCATATAGAATTACGGTATTACGTATAACGTCATATAGTAATGCGTCATAACGTATAACGCCATATAGCTATGCGTCATAACGTATAACGTCATATAGTAATGCGTCATAACGTATAACGAAATATAGTAATGCGTCATAACGTATAACGTCATATAGTATTGCGTCATAACTTACAACGTCATACAGTAATGCGTCATACCGTATAACGTCATATAGAATTACGGTTTAACGTATAACGTCATATAGTAAAACGTCATAACGTATAACGTCATATAGTAATACGTCATTTCGTATAACGTCATATAGTATTGCGTCATGACGTATAAAGTCATATAATAAAGCGGCAGGACGTATAACGTCATACAGAAGTACGGCATAACGTATAACGTCACGTAAAATTGCGGTTTCGCGTATAACGTCATATAGAATTACGGTTTAACTTATAACGTGACATAGTAATACTTCATAACGTATAACGCCATATATCAATGCGTCATGACGTATAACGTCATATAGAATTACGTCGTAACGTATAACGTCACGTAGTAATACGTCATAACGTATAACGACATATAGTAATGCATCATAACGTATAACGTCACATAGAATTACGGCATAACGTATAACGTGACATAGTAATACTTCATAACGTATAACGCCAAATATCAATGCGTCATGACGTATAGCGTCATATAGAATTACGGTATTACGTATAACGCCATATAGTAAGGCGTCATGACGTACAACGTCACATAGAATTACGTCATAACGTATAAAGTCACATAGAAGTACGTCATAACGTATAACGTCACGTAGAATTACGGTTTTGCGTATAACGTCATATAGAAGTACGGCATAACGTATAACGTCACATAGTAATACGTCTTAACGTATAAAGTCATATAGAATTCCGGGATAACGTATAACGACATAATAATACGTCATAACGTATAACGTCATATAGTATAGCGTCATGACGAATAATGTCATATAATAAGGCGACATGACGTATAACGTCATATAGTAATGCGTCATAACGTATAACGAAATATAGTAATGCGTCATAACGTATAACGTCATATAGTATTGCGTCATAACTTACAACGTCATACAGTAATATTTCATACCGTATAACGTCATATAGAATTACGGTTTAACGTATAACGTCATATAGTAAAACGTCATAACGTATAACGTCATATAGTAATGCGTCATAACGTATAACGTCATATAGTATTGCGTCATGACGTATAAAGTCATATAATAAGGCGACATGACGTATCACGTCATATAGAAGTACGGCATAACGTATAACGTCACGTAGAATTACGGTTTTGCGTATAACGTCATATAGAATTACGGTATTACGTATAACGTCATATAGTAATGCGTCATGACGTATAACGTCATATAGTAATGCGTCATAACGTATAACGTCATATAGTAATGCGTCATAACGCATAACGCCATATAGCAATGCATCATAACGTATAACGTCACATAGAATTACGGCATAACGTATAACGTGACATAGTAATACTTCATAACGTATAACGCCATATATCAATGCGTCATGACGTATAACGTCATATAGAATTACGGTATTACGTATAACGTCATATAGTAATGCGTCATAACGTATAACGCCATATAGCAATGCGTCATAACGTATAACGCCATATAGCAATGCGTCATAACGAATAACGTCATATAGTAATTCGTCATAACGTATAACGTCATACAGTAATTCGTCATACGGTATAACGTCGTACAGCATTACGTCATAACTGATAACGTCATATAGTAATGCGTCATAACGTATAACGAAATATAGTAATGCGTCATAACGTATAACGTCATATAGTATTGCGTCATAACTTACAACGTCATACAGTAATGCGTCATACCGTATAACGTCATATAGTATTTCGGTTTAACGTATAACGTCATATAGTAAAACGTCATAACGTATAACGTCATATAGTAATGCGTCATAACGTATAACGTCATATAGTATTGCGTCATGACGTATAAAGTCATATAATAAGGCGACATGACGTATAACGTCATATAGAAGTACGGCATAACGTATAACGTCACGTAGAATTACGGTTTTGCGTCTAACGTCATATAGAATTACGGTATTACGTATAACGTCATATAGTAATGCGTCATAACGTATAACGCCATATAGCAATGCGTCATAACGTATAACGTCATATAGTAATGCGTCATAACGTATAACGAAATATAGTAATGCGTCATAACGTATAACGTCATATAGTATTGCGTCATAACTTACAACGTGATACAGTAATGCGTCATACCGAATAACGTCATATAGAATTACGGTTTAACGTATAACGTCATATAGTAAAACGTCATAACGTAGAACGTCATATAGTAATGCGTCATAACGTATAACGTCATATAGTATTGCGTCATGACGTATAGAGTCATATAATAAGGCGACATGACGTATAACGTCATATAGAAGTACGGCATAACGTATAACGTCACGTAGAATTACGGTTTTGCGTATAACGTCATATAGAATTACGGTTTAACATATAACGTCATATAGTAATACGTCATAGCGTATAACGTCATATAGTATTGCGTCATGACGTATAAAGTCATATAATAAAGCGGCATGACGTATAACGTCATACAGAAGTACGGCATAACGTATAACGTCACATAGTAAAACGTCATAACGTATAACGTCATACAGAATTACGGTTTAACGTCTAACGTCATACAGTAATGCGTCATAACGTATAACGCCATATAGCAATGCGTCATAACGTATAACGCCAAATAGCAATGCGTCATAACGAATCACGTCATATAGAATTAAGGTTTAACGTATAACGTCAAAAGCGTAATGCGTCATATCCTATAACGCCATATAGTAATTGCGTCATAGCGTATAACGTCATATAGTATTGCGTCATGACGTATAAAGTCATATAATAAAGCGGCATGACGTATAACGTCATATAGAAATACGGTATTACGTATAACGTCATATAGTAATGCGTCATAACGTATAACGCCATATAGTAATGCGTCATAACGTATAACGTCATATAGTATTGCGTCATAACGTCTAACGCCATATAGCAATGCGTCATAACGTATAACGTCATATAGGAATGCGTCATACCGTATAACGTCATATAGAATTCCGGTTTAACGTATAACGCCATATAGTATTGCGTCATAACGTATAACGCCATATAGCAATGCGTCATAACGTATAACGTCATAAAGAAATACGTCATAACGTATAACATCACATAGTAATACGTCACAACGTATAACATCATATAGTATTCCGTCATGACGTTTAACGTCATATAGTAATGCGTCATAACGTATATCGTCATATAGTAATGCGTCATAACGTATAACGTCATATAGTATTGCGTCATAACGTCTAACGCCATATAGCAATGCGTCATAACGTATAACGTCATATAGGAATGCGTCATACCGTATAACGTCATATAGAATTCCGGTTTAACGTATAACGCCACATAGCAATGCGTCATAACGTATAACGCCATATATCAATGCGTCATGACGTATAACGTCATATAGAATTACGGTATTACGTATAACGTCATATAGTAATGCGTCATAACGTATAACGCCATATAGCAATGCGTCATAACATATAACGCCATATAGCAATGCGTCATAACGAATCACGTCATATAGAATTACGGTTTAACGTATAACGTCAAAAGAGTAATGCGTCATATCCTATAACGCCATATAGTAATTGCTTCATAACGTATAACGTCATATAGAATTCCGGCATAACGTATATCGTCATATAGTAATACGTCATAACTTACAAGGTCATATAGTAATGCGTCATAACGTATAACGTCATATAGAATTACGACGTAACGTATAACGTCACGTAGTAATACGTCATAACGTATAACGACATATAGTAATGCATCATAACGTATAACGTCACGTAGAATTACGGTTTTGCGTATAACGTCATATAGAAGTACGGCATAACGTACAACGTCACATAGTAAAACGTCATAACATATAACGTCATACAGAATTACGGTTTAACGTCTAATATCATACAGTAATGCGTCATAACGTATAACATCATATAGAATTCCGGTTTAACGTATAACGCCATATTGCAATGCGTCATAACGTATAACGTCATACAGTAATTCGTAATACCGTATAATGTCATATAAAATTACGGCATAACGTATAACGTCACATAGTAAAACGTCATAACGTATAACGTCATTCAGAATTACGGTTTAACGTCTAACGTCATACAGTAATGCGTCATAACGTATAACATCATATAGAATTCCGGTTTAACGGATAACGCCATATAGCAATGCGTCATAACGTATAAAGTCATATAGAATTCCGGTTTAACGTATAACGCCATATAGCAATGGGTCATAACGTATAACGTCATACAGTAATTCGTCATACGGTATAACGTCGTACAGCATTACGTCATAACGGATAACGTCTCATAGTAATACGTCATAACGTATAACGTCATATAGTAATGCGTCATAACGTATAACGAAATATAGTAATGCGTCATAACGTATAACGTCATATAGTAATTCGTCATAACGTATAACGTCATACAGTAATTCGTCATACGGTATAACGTCGTACAGCATTACGTCATAACGGATAACGTCTCATAGTAATACGTCATAACGTATAACGTCATATAGTAATGCGTCATAACGTATAACGAAATATAGTAATGCGTCATAACGTATAACGTCATATAGTATTGCGTCATAACTTACAACGTCATACAGTAATATTTCATACCGTATAACGTCATATAGAATTACGGTTTAACGTATAACGTCATATAGTAAAACGTCATAACGTATAACGTCATATAGTAATGCGTCATAACGTATAACGTCATATAGTATTGCGTCATGACGTATAAAGTCATATAATAAGGCGACATGACGTATAACGTCATATAGAAGTACGGCATAACGTATAACGTCACGTAGAATTACGGTTTTGCGTATAACGTCATATAGAATTACGGTATTACGTATAACGTCATATAGTAATGCGTCATAACGTATAACGCCATATAGCTATGCGTCATAACGTATAACGTCATATAGTAATGCGTCATAACGTATAACGAAATATAGTAATGCGTCATAACGTATAACGTCATATAGTATTGCGTCATAACTTACAACGTCATACAGTAATGCGTCATACCGTATAACGTCATATAGAATTACGGTTTAACGTATAACGTCATATAGTAAAACGTCATAACGTATAACGTCATATAGTAATGCGTCATAACGTATAACGTCATATAGTATTGCGTCATGACGTATAAAGTCATATAATAAGGCGACATGACGTATAACGTCATACAGAAGTACGGCATAACGTATAACGTCACGTAGAATTACGGTTTTGCGTATAACGTCATATAGAATTACGGTTTAACGTATAACGTCATATGGTAATACGTCATTTCGTATAACGTCATATAGTATTGCGTCATGACGTATAAAGTCATATAATAAAGCGGCAGGACGTATAACGTCATACAGAAGTACGGCATAACGTATAACGTCACGTAGTAATACGTCATAACGTATAACGACATATAGTAATGCATCATAACGTATAACGTCACATAGAATTACGGCATAACGTATAACGTGACATAGTAATACTTCATAACGTATAACGCCAAATATCAATGCGTCATGACGTATAGCGTCATATAGAATTACGGTATTACGTATAACGCCATATAGTAATTCGTCATGACGTACAACGTCACATAGAATTACGTCATAACGTATAAAGTCACATAGAAGTACGTCATAACGTATAACGTCACGTAGAATTACGGTTTTGCGTATAACGTCATATAGAATTACGGTTTAACGTATAACGTGACATAGTAATACTTCATAACGTATAACGCCATATATCAATGCGTCATGACGTATAACGTCATATAGAATTACGTCGTAACGTATAACGTCACGTAGTAATACGTCATAACGTATAACGACATATAGTAATGCATCATAACGTATAACGTCACATAGAATTACGGCATAACGTATAACGTGACATAGTAATACTTCATAACGTATAACGCCAAATATCAATGCGTCATGACGTATAGCGTCATATAGAATTACGGTATTACGTATAACGCCATATAGTAAGGCGTCATGACGTACAACGTCACATAGAATTACGTCATAACGTATAAAGTCACATAGAAGTACGTCATAACGTATAACGTCACGTAGAATTACGGTTTTGCGTATAACGTCATATAGAAGTACGGCATAACGTATAACGTCACATAGTAAAACGTCATAACGTATAACGTCATTCAGAATTACGGTTTAACGTCTAACGTCATACAGTAATGCGTCATAACGTATAACATCATATAGAATTCCGGTTTAACGTATAACGCCATATAGCAATGCGTCATAACGTATAAAGTCATATAGAATTCCGGTTTAACGTATAACGCCATATAGCAATGCGTCATAACGTATAACGTCATATCGAATTACGGCATAATGTTTAACGTCACGTAGTAATACGTCATAACGTATAACGTCATATAGTAATGCGTAATAACGTATAACATCATATAGTAATGCGTCATAACGTATAGCGCCACATAGAATTACAGTTTAACGTATAACGTCATATAGTAATGCGTCATAACGTATAACGTCATACAGTAATTCGACATACGGTATAACGTCGTATAGCATTACGTCATAACGGATAACGTCTCATAGTAATACGTCATAACGTATAACGCCATATAGCAATGCGTCATAACGTATAACGTCATACAGAATTACGGTTTAACGTATAACGTCATATAGTAATGCGTCATAACGTATAGCGTCACATAGAATTACGGCATAACGTATAACGCCATATAGAATTACGGTTTAACGTATAATGACATATAGTAATGCGTCATAACGTATAACGCCATACAGTATTGCGTCATAACGTATAACATCATATAGTATTGCGCCATGACGTGTAACGTCATATAATAAGGCGACATGACGTATAACGTCCTATAGAATTCCGGTTTAACGTATAACGCCATATAGCAATGCGTCATAACGTATAACGTCCTATAGTAATGCGTCATAACGTATAACGAAATATAGTAATCCGTCATAACGTATAACGTCATATAGTATTGCGTCATAACTTACAACGTCATACAGTAATGCGTCATACCGTATAAGGTCATATAGAATTACGGTTTAACGTATAACGTCATATAGTAATACGTCATAACGTATAACGTCATATAGTAATGCGTCATAACGTATAACGTCATATAGTATTGCGTCATGACGTATAAAGTCATATAATAAGGCTACATGACGTATAACGTCATATAGAAGTACGGCATAACGTATAACGTCACGTAGAATTACGGTTTTGCGTATAACGTCATATAGAATTACGGTTTAACGTATAACGTCATATAGTAATACGTCATAGTGTATAACGTCATATAGTATTGCGTCATGACGTATAAAGTCATATAATAAAGCGGCATGACGTATAACGTCATACAGAAGTACGGCATAACGTATAACGTCACATAGTAAAACGTCATAACGTATAACGTCATACAGAATTACGGTTTAACGTCTAACGTGACATAGTAATACTTCATAACGTATAACGCCATATATCAATGCGTCATGACGTATAACGTCATATAGAATTACGGTATTACGTATAACGCCATATAGTAAGGCGTCATGACGTACAACGTCATATAGAATTACGTCATAACGTATAACGCCATATAGTAATGCGTCATAACATATAACGTCATATAGTAATGTGTCATAACGTATAACGCCATATAGTAATGCGTCATAACGTATAACGTCATATAGTAATACGTCATAACGTATAACGTCATATAGTATTGCGTCATGACGAATAACGTCATATAGTAATGCGTCATAACGTATAACGCCATATAGTAATGCGTCATAACATATAACGTCATATAGTAATGTGTCATAACGTATAACGCCATATAGTAATGCGTCAGAACGTATAACATCATATAGTATTGCGTCATGACGTATAACGTCATATAGTAATGCGTCATAACGTATATCGTCATAGAGTAATGCGTCATAACGTATAACGTCATATAGTATTGCGTCATGACGAATAATGTCATATAATAAGGCGACATGACGTATAACGTCATATAGTAATGCGTCATAACGTATAACGCCATATAGCAATGTGTTATAACGAATAACGTCATATAGTAATGCGTCATAACGTATAACGCCATATAGTAATGCGTCATAACGTATAACATCATATAGTATTGCGTCATGACGTATAACGTCATATAGTAATGCGTCATAACGTATATCGTCATAGAGTAATGCGTCATAACGTATAAAGTCATATAGTAATGCGTGATAACGTATAACGCCATATAGTAATGCGACATAACGTATAACATCATATAGTATTGCGTCATGACGTATAACGTCATATAGTAATGCGTCATAACGTATATCGTCATAGAGTAATGCGTCATAACGTATAACGTCATATAGTATTGCGTCATGACGAATAATGTCATATAATAAGGCGACATGACGTATAACGTCATATAGTAATGCGTCATAACGTATAACGTCATATAGTAATGCGTCATAACGTATAACGCCATGTAGTAATGCGTCATAACGTATAACGTCATATAGTATTGCGTCATAACATCAAACGCCATATAGTAATGTGTCATAACGTATAACGTCATATAGTAATGCGTCATAAGGTATAACGCCATATAGCAATGCGTCATACCGTATAACGCCATATAGCAATGCGTTATAACGAATGACGTCATATAGTAATGCGTCATAACGTATAACGCCATATAGTAATGCGTCATAACGTATAACGTCATATAGCATTGCGTCATGACGTATAACGTCATATAGTATTGCGTCATGACGTATAAAGTCATATAATAAGGCTACATGACGTATAACGTCATATAGAAGTACGGCATAACGTATAACGTCACGTAGAATTACGGATTTGCGTATAACGTCATATAGAATTACGGTTTAACGTATAACGTCATATAGTAATACGTCATAGTGTATAACGTCATATAGTATTGCGTCATGACGTATAAAGTCATATAATAAAGCGGCATGACGTATAACGTCATACAGAAGTACGGCATAACGTATAACGTCACATAGTAAAACGTCATAACGTATAACGTCATACAGAATTACGGTTTAACGTCTAACGTGACATAGTAATACTTCATAACGTATAACGCCATATATCAATGCGTCATGACGTATAACGTCATATAGAATTACGGTATTACGTATAACGCCATATAGTAAGGCGTCATGACGTACAACGTCATATAGAATTACGTCATAACGTATAACGCCATATAGTAATGCGTCATAACATATAACGTCATATAGTAATGTGTCATAACGTATAACGCCATATAGTAATGCGTCATAACGTATAACGTCATATAGTAATACGTCATAACGTATAACGTCATATAGTATTGCGTCATGACGAATAACGTCATATAGTAATGCGTCATAACGTATAACGCCATATAGTAATGCGTCATAACATATAACGTCATATAGTAATGTGTCATAACGTATAACGCCATATAGTAATGCGTCATAACGTATAACGTCATATAGTAATACGTCATAACGTATAACGTCATATAGTATTGCGTCATGACGAATAATGTCATATAATAAGGCGACATGACGTATAACGTCATATAGTAATGCGTCATAACGTATAACGCCATATAGCAATGTGTTATAACGAATAACGTCATATAGTAATGCGTCATAACGTATAACGCCATATAGTAATGCGTCATAACGTATAACATCATATAGTATTGCGTCATGACGTATAACGTCATATAGTAATGCGTCATAACGTATATCGTCATAGAGTAATGCGTCATAACGTATAAAGTCATATAGTAATGCGTGATAACGTATAACGCCATATAGTAATGCGACATAACGTATAACAGCATATAGTATTGCGTCATGACGTATAACGTCATATAGTAATGCGTCATAACGTATATCGTAATATAGTAATGCGTCATAACGTATAACGTCATACAGTATTGCGTCATGACGAATAATGTCATATAATAATGCGACATGACGTACAACGTCACATAGTAATACGTCTTAACGTATAAAGTCATATAGAATTCCGGAATAACGTATAACGTATATAGTAATACGTCATACCGTATAACGTCATATAATATTGCGTCATGACGAATAATGTCATATAATAAGGCGACATGACGTATAACGTCATATAGTAATGCGTCATAACGTATAACGTCATATAGTAATGCGTCATAACGTATAACGCCATGTAGTAATGCGTCATAACGTATAACGTCATATAGTATTGCGTCATAACATCAAACGCCATATAGTAATGTGTCATAACGTATAACGTCATATAGTAATGCGTCATAAGGTATAACGCCATATAGCAATGCGTCATACCGTATAACGCCATATAGCAATGCGTTATAACGAATGACGGCATATAGTAATGCGTCATAACGTATAACGCCATATAGTAATGCGTCATAACGTATAACGTCATATAGTATTGCGTCATGACGTATAACGTCATATAATAAGGCGACATGACGTATAACGTCATATAGTAATGCGTCTTATCGTATAACGTCATATAGAATTCCGGTTTAACGCATAACGCCACATAGCAATGCGTCATAACGTATAACGCCACATGGTAATACGTCTTAACGTATAAACGCATATAGAATTCCGGGATAACGTATAACGTCATATAGTATTGCGTCATAACATCTAACGCCATATAGTAATGCGTCATAACATACAACGTCATATAGTATTGCGTCATAACGTCTAACGCCATATAGCAATGCGTCATAACGTATAACGTCATATAGTAATGCGTCATACCGTGTAACGTCATATAGAATTCCGGTTTAACGTATAACGCCATATAGCAATGCGTCATACCGTATAACGCCATATAGCAATGCGTTATAACGAATGACGTCATATAGTAATGCGTCATAACGTATAACGCCATATAGTAATGCGTCATAACGTATAACGTCATATAGTAATGCGTCATACCGTATAACGTCATACAGAATTACGGTTTAACATATAGCGCCATATAGCAATGCGTCATAACGTATAACGTTATCCAGAATTACGGTTTAACGTATAAAGTCATATAGTAATGCGTCATAACGTATAACGCCATATAGTAATGCGTCATAACGTATAACGTCATATAGTAATGTGTCATAACGTATAACGCCATATAGTAATGCGTCATAACGTATAACGTCATATAGTAATACGTCATAACGTATAACGTCACATAGTAAAACGTCATAACGTATAACGTCATATAGTAATACGTCATAACGTATAACGTCATATAGTATTGCGTCATGACGAATAATGTCATATAATAAGGCGACATGACGTATAACGTCATATAGTAATGCGTCATAACGTATAACGTCATATAGTAATGCGTCATAACGTATAACGCCATATAGTAATGCGTCATAACGTATAACGTCATATAGTAATACGTCATAACGTATAACGTCATATAGTATTGCGTCATGACGAATAACGTCATATAGTAATGCGTCATAACGTATAACGCCATATAGTAATGCGTCATAACATATAACGTCATATAGTAATGTGTCATAACGTATAACGCCATATAGTAATGCGTCATAACGTATAACGTCATATAGTAATACGTCATAACGTATAACGTCATATAGTATTGCGTCATGACGAATAATGTCATATAATAAGGCGACATGACGTATAACGTCATATAGTAATGCGTCATAACGTATAACGCCATATAGCAATGTGTTATAACGAATAACGTCATATAGTAATGCGTCATAACGTATAACGCCATATAGTAATGCGTCATAACGTATAACGTCATATAGTATTGCGTCATGACGTATAACGTCATATAATAAGGCGACATGACGTATAACGTCATACAGAATTACGTCATAACGTATAACGTCATATACAATTACGGTTTAACGTATAACGTCAAAAGAGTAATGCGTCATATCCTATAACGCCATATAGTAATTGCGTCATAACGTATAACGTCATATAGAACTCCGGCATAACGTATATCGTCATATAGTAATACGTCATAACTTACAAGGTCATATAGTAATGCGTCATAACGTATTACGTCATATAGTATTGCGTCATGACGTATAACGTCATATAAGGTGACATGACGTATAACGTCATATAGAATTACGGCATAACGTATAACGTCACATAGTAAAACGTCATAACGTATAACGTCATATAGTAATACGTCATAACGTATAACGTCATATAGTATTGCGTCATGACGAATAATGTCATATAATAAGGCGACATGACGTATAACGTCATATCGTAATGCGTCATAACGTATAACGTCATATAGTAATGTGTCATAACGTATAACGCCATATAGTAATGCGCCATAACGTATAACGTCATATAGTAATACGTCATAACGTATAACGTCATATAGTATTGCGTCATGACGAATAATGTCATATAATAAGGCGACATGACGTATAACGTCA
This sequence comes from Bombus fervidus, assembly GCF_041682495.2. Classification (NCBI taxonomy): domain Eukaryota; kingdom Metazoa; phylum Arthropoda; class Insecta; order Hymenoptera; family Apidae; genus Bombus; species Bombus fervidus. The sequence continues at coordinate 1,080,314 of NW_027212588.1, forward strand.
TATAGTAATGCGTCATAACGTATAACATCATATAGTATTGCGTCATGACGTATAACGTCATATAGTAATGCGTCATAACGTATATCGTCATAGAGTAATGCGTCATAACGTATAACGTCATATAGTATTGCGTCATGACGAATAATGTCATATAATAAGGCGACATGACGTATAACGTCATATAGAATTCCGGTTTAACGTATAACGCCATATAGCAATGCGTCATAACGTACAACGTCACATAGTAATACGTCTTAACGTATAAAGTCATATAGAATACCGGGTTAACGTATAACGCCATATAGCAATGCGTCATAACGTATAACGTTATACAGAATTACGGTTTAACGTATAAAGTCATATAGTAATGCGTCATAACGTATAACGCCATATAGTAATGCGTCATAACGTATAACATCATATAGTATTGCGTCATGACGTATAACGTCATATAGTAATGCGTCATAACGTATATCGTCATAGAGTAATGCGTCATAACGTATAAAGTCATATAGTAATGCGTGATAACGTATAACGCCATATAGTAATGCGACATAACGTATAACATCATATAGTATTGCGTCATGACGTATAACGTCATATAGTAATGCGTCATAACGTATATCGTCATAGAGTAATGCGTCATAACGTATAACGTCATATAGTATTGCGTCATGACGAATAATGTCATATAATAAGGCGACATGACGTATAACGTCATATAGTAATGCGTCATAACGTATAACGTCATATAGTAATGCGTCATAACGTATAACGCCATGTAGTAATGCGTCATAACGTATAACGTCATATAGTATTGCGTCATAACATCAAACGCCATATAGTAATGCGTCATAACGTATAACGTCATATAGTAATGCGTCATAACGTATAACGCCATATAGCAATGCGTCATAACGTATAACGCCATATAGCAATGCGCTATAACGATTAACGTCATATAGTAATGCGTCATAACGTATAACGCCTTATAGTAATGCGTCATAACGTATAACGTCATATAGTATTGCGTCATGACGTATAACGTCATATAATAAGGCGACATGACGTATAACGTCATATAGAATTACGTCATAGCGTATAACGTCATATACAATTACGGTTTAACGTATAACGTCAAAAGAGTAATGCGTCATATCCTATAACGCCATATAGTAATTGCGTCATAACGTATAACGTCATATAGAATTCCGGCATAACGTATATCGTCATATAGTAATACGTCATAACTTACAAGGTCATATAGTAATGCGTCATAACGTATAACGTCATATAGTATTGCGTCATGACGTATAACGTCATATAATAAGGTGACATGACGTATAACGTCATATAGTAATACGTCATAACGTATAACGTCATATAGTATTGCTTCATGACGAATAATGTCATATAATAAGGCGACATGACGTATAACGTCATATAGTAATGCGTCATAACGTATAACGCCATATAGCAATGCGTTATAACGAATAACGTCATATAGTAATGCGTTATAACGTATAACGCCATATAGTAATGCGTCATAACGTATAACGTCATATAGCATTGCGTCATGACCTATAACGTCATATAATAAGGCGACATGACGTATAACGTCATATAGAATTACGTCATAACGTATAACGTCATATACAAATACGGTTTAACGTATAACGTCAAAAGAGTAATGCGTCATATCCTATAACGCCATATAGTAATTGCGTCATAACGTATAACGTCATATAGAACTCCGGCATAACGTATATCGTCATATAGTAATACGTCATAACTTACAAGGTCATATAGTAATGCGTCATAACGTATAACGTCACATAGTATTGCGTCATGACGTATAACGTCATATAGTAATACGTCATAACGTATAACGTCATATAGCAATGTGTTATAACGAATAACGTCATATAGTAATGCGTCATAACGTATAACGCCATATAGTAATGCGTCATAACGTATAACGTCATATAGTATTGCGTCATGACGTATAACGCCATATAGTAATGCGTCATAACGTATAACGTCATATAGTAATGCGTCATAACGTATAACGTCATATAGTATTGCGTCATGACGAATAATGTCATATAATAAGGCGACATGGCGTATAACGTCATATAGTAATGCGTCATAACGTATAACGCCATATAGCAATGTGTTATAACGAATAACGTCATATAGTAATGCGTCATAACGTATAACGCCATATAGTAATGCGTCATAACGTATAACGTCATATAGTATTGCGTCATGACGAATAATGTCATATAATAAGGCGACATGACGTATAACGTCATATAGTAATGCGTCATAACGTATAACGCCATATAGCAATGTGTTATAACGAATAACGTCATATAGTAATACGTCATAACTTACAAGGTCATATAGTAATGCGTCATAACGTATTACGTCATATAGTATTGCGTCATGACGTATAACGTCATATAAGGTGACATGACGTATAACGTCATATAGAATTACGGCATAACGTATAACGTCACATAGTAAAACGTCATAACGTATAACGTCATATAGTAATACGTCATAACGTATAACGTCATATAGTATTGCGTCATGACGAATAATGTCATATAATAAGGCGACATGACGTATAACGTCATATAGTAATGCGTCATAACGTATAACATCATATAGTATTGCGTCATGACGTATAACGTCATATAGTAATGCGTCATAACGTATATCGTCATAGAGTAATGCGTCATAACGTATAACGTCATATAGTATTGCGTCATGACGAATAATGTCATATAATAAGGCGACATGACGTATAACGTCATATAGAATTCCGGTTTAACGTATAACGCCATATAGCAATGCGTCATAACGTACAACGTCACATAGTAATACGTCTTAACGTATAAAGTCATATAGAATACCGGGTTAACGTATAACGCCATATAGCAATGCGTCATAACGTATAACGTTATACAGAATTACGGTTTAACGTATAAAGTCATATAGTAATGCGTCATAACGTATAACGCCATATAGTAATGCGACATAACGTATAACATCATATAGTATTGCGTCATGACGTATAACGTCATATAGTAATGCGTCATAACGTATATCGTCATAGAGTAATGCGTCATAACGTATAACGTCATATAGTATTGCGTCATGACGAATAATGTCATATAATAAGGCGACATGACGTATAACGTCATATAGTAATGCGTCATAACGTATAACGTCATATAGTAATGCGTCATAACGTATAACGCCATGTAGTAATGCGTCATAACGTATAACGCCATATAGCAATGCGCTATAACGATTAACGTCATATAGTAATGCGTCATAACGTATAACGCCTTATAGTAATGCGTCATAACGTATAACGTCATATAGTATTGCGTCATGACGTATAACGTCATATAATAAGGCGACATGACGTATAACGTCATATAGAATTACGTCATAGCGTATAACGTCATATACAATTACGGTTTAACGTATAACGTCAAAAGAGTAATGCGTCATATCCTATAACGCCATATAGTAATTGCGTCATAACGTATAACGTCATATAGAATTCCGGCATAACGTATATCGTCATATAGTAATACGTCATAACTTACAAGGTCATATAGTAATGCGTCATAACGTATAACGTCATATAGTATTGCGTCATGACGTATAACGTCATATAATAAGGTGACATGACGTATAACGTCATATAGTAATACGTCATAACGTATAACGTCATATAGTATTGCTTCATGACGAATAATGTCATATAATAAGGCGACATGACGTATAAGGTCATATAGTAATGCGTCATAACGTATAACGCCATATAGCAATGCGTTATAACGAATAACGTCATATAGTAATGCGTTATAACGTATAACGCCATATAGTAATGCGTCATAACGTATAACGTCATATAGCATTGCGTCATGACGTATAACGTCATATAATAAGGCGACATGACGTATAACGTCATATAGAATTACGTCATAACGTATAACGTCATATACAAATACGGTTTAACGTATAACGTCAAAAGAGTAATGCGTCATATCCTATAACGCCATATAGTAATTGCGTCATAACGTATAACGTCATATAGAACTCCGGCATAACGTATATCGTCATATAGTAATACGTCATAACTTACAAGGTCATATAGTAATGCGTCATAACGTATAACGTCATATAGTATTGCGTCATGACGTATAACGTCATATAAGGTGACATGACGTATAACGTCATATAGAATTACGGCAGAACGTGTAACGTCACATAGTAAAACGTCATAACGTATAACGTCATATAGTAATACGTCATAACGTATAACGTCATATAGTATTGCGTCATGACGAATACTGTCATATAATAAGGCGACATGACGTATAACGTCATATAGTAATGCGTCATAACGTATAACGTCATATCGTAATGTGTCATAACGTATAACGCCATATAGTAATGCGTCATAACGTATAACGTCATATAGTAATACGTCATAACGTATAACGTCACATAGTAAAACGTCATAACGTATAACGTCATATAGTAATACGTCATAACGTATAACGTCATATAGTATTGCGTCATGACGAATAATGTCATATAATAAGGCGACATGACGTATAACGTCATATAGGAATGCGTCATAACGTATAACGTCATATAGTAATGCGTCATAACGTATAACGCCATATAGTAATGCGTCATAACGTATAACGTCATATAGTAATACGTCATAACGTATAACGTCATATAGTATTGCGTCATGACGAATAACGCCATATAGTAATGCGTCATAACATATAACGTCATATAGTATTGCATCATAACGTATAACGTCATATAGTAATGCGTCATAACGTATAACGCCATATAGTAATGCGTCATAACATATAACGCCATATAGCAATGTGTTATAACGAATAACGTCATATAGTAATCCGTCATAACGTATAACGCCATATAGTAATGCGTCATAACGTATAACGTCATATAGTATTGCGTCATGACGTATAACGTCATATAATAAGGCGACATGACGTATAACGTCATATAGAATTACGTCATAACGTATAACGCCATATACAATTACGGTTTAACGTATAACGTCAAAAGAGTAATGCGTCATATCCTATAACGCCATATAGTAATTGCGTCATAACGTATAACGTCATATAGAACTCCGGCATAACGTATATCGTCATATAGTAATACGTCATAACTTACAAGGTCATATAGTAATGCGTCATAACGTATAACGTCATATAGTATTGCGTCATGACGTATAACGTCATATAAGGTGACATGACGTATAACGTCATATAGAATTACGGCATAACGTATAACGTCACATAGTAAAACGTCATAACGTATAACGTCATATAGTAATACGTCATAACGTATAACGTCATATAGTATTGCGTCATGAGGAATAATGTCATATAATAAGGCGACATGACGTATAACGTCATATAGTAATGCGTCATAACGTATAACGTCATATAGTAATGTGTCATAACGTATAACGCCATATAGTAATGCGCCATAACGTATAACGTCATATAGTAATACGTCATAACGTATAACGTCATATAGTATTGCGTCATGACGAATAATGTCATATAATAAGGCGACATGACGTATAACGTCATATAGTAATGCGTCATAACGTATAACATCATATAGTATTGCGTCATGACGTATAACGTCATATAGTAATGCGTCATAACGTATATCGTCATAGAGTAATGCGTCATAACGTATAACGTCAGATAGTATTGCGTCATGACGAATAATGTCATATAATAAGGCGACATGACGTATAACGTCATATAGAATTCCGGTTTAACGTATAACGCCATATAGCAATGCGTCATAACGTACAACGTCACATAGTAATACGTCTTAACGTATAAAGTCATATAGAATACCGGGTTAACGTATAACGCCATATAGCAATGCGTCATAACGTATAACGTCATACAGAATTACGGTTTAACGTATAACGCCATATAGCAATGCGTCATAACGTATAACGTTATACAGTTTTACGGTTTAACGTATAGAGTCATATAGTAATGCGTCATAACGTATAACGTCATATAGTATTGCATCATAACGTATAACGTCATATAGTAATGCGTCATAACGTATAACGTCATACAGTAATTCGTCATACCGTATAACGTCGTATAGCATTACGTCATAACGAATAACGTCACATAGTAAAACGTCATAACGTATAACGTCATATAGTATTACGTCATGACGTATAACGTCATATAGAATTCCGGTTTAACGTATAACGCCATATAGCAATGCGTCATAACGTATAAAGTCATATAGAATTACGGTTTGACGTATAACGTCATATAGTAATGCGTCATAACGTATAACGCCATATAGTAATGCGTCATAACGTATAACGTCATATAGTATTGCGTCATGACGTATAACGTCATATAGATTTACCTCATAACGTAGAACATCATATAGTAATACGTCATAACGTATAACGTCATATAGAATTACGTCATAACTTATGACGTCACATAGTAATACGTCATAACGTATAACGTCATATAGTATTACGTCATGACGTATATCGTCATATAGAATTCCGGTTTAACGGATAACGTCATATAGTAATGCGTCATATTGTATAAGGTCACACAGTAATTCGTCATACCGTATAACGTCGTATAGCATTACGTCATAACGAATAACGTCTCATAGTAATACGTCATATCGTATAACGAAATATAGCAATGCGTCATAACGTATAACGTTATACAGAATTACGGTTTAACGTATAAAGTCATATAGTAATGCGTCATAACGTATAACGCCATATAGTATTGCGTCATAACGTATAACATCATATAGTATTGCGTCATGACGTATAACGTCATATAATAAAGCGACATGACGTACAACGTCATATAGAATTACGTCATAACTTATAACGTCATATAGAATTCCGGTTTAACGTATAACGCCATATAGCAATGCGTCATAACGTATAACAACATATAGTATTGCGTCATGACGTATAACGTCATATAGTAATGCGTCAAAACGTATATCGTCATATAGTATTGCGTCATGACGAATAATGTCATATAATAAGGCGACATGACGTATAACGTCACATAGTAATACGTCTTAACGTATAAAGTCATATAGAATTCCGGAATAACGTATAACGTCATATAGTAATACGTCATAACGTATAACGTCATATAGTATTGCGTCATGACGTATAACGTCATATAGTAATCCGTCATAACGTATAACGTCATATAGTAATGCGTCATAACGTATAACGCCATATAGCAATGCGTCATAACGTATAACGCCATATAGCAATGCGTTATAACGAATAACGTCATATAGTAATGCGTCATAACGTATAGCGCCATATAGTAATGCGTCATAACGTATAACGTCATGTAGTATTGCGTCATGACGTATAATGTCATATAATAAGGCGACATGACGTATAACGTCATATAGAAGTACGGTATAACGTATAACGTCACATAGTAAAACGTCATAACGTATAACGTCATTCAGAATTACGGTTTAACGTCTAACGTCATACAGTAATGCTTCATAACGTATAACATCATATCGAATTCCGGTTTAACGTAAAGCGCCATATAGCAATGCGTCATAACGAATAAAGTCATATAGAATTACGGTTTGACGTATAACGTCATATAGTAATGCGTCATAACGTATAACGCCATATAGTAATGCGTCATAACGTATAACGTCATATAGTATTGCGTCATGACGTATAACGTCATATAGATTTACCTCATAACGTAGAAAATCACATAGTAATACGTCATAACGTATAACGTCATATAGTATTGCGTCGTGACGTATAACGTCATATAATAAGGCGACATGGCGTATAACGTCATATAGAATTACTTCATAACGTATAACGTCATATAAAATTACGGTTTAACGTATAACGTCAAAAGAGTAATGTGTCATATCCTATAACGCCATATAGTAATTGCGTCATAACGTATAACGTCATATAGAATTCCGACATAACGTCTAACGCCATATAGTAATCCGTCATAACGTATAACGTCATATAGTAATGTGTCATAACGTATAACGCCATATAGCAATGCGTTATAACGAATAACGTCATATAGTAATGCGTCATAACGTATAACGTCATATAATAAGGCGACATGACGTATAACGTCTTATAGATTTACCTCATAACGTAGAACATCACATAGTAATACGTCATAACGTATAACGTCATATAGAATTACCTCATAACTTATAACGTCACATAGTAATACGTCATAACGTATAACGTCATATAGTATTACGTCATGACGTATAACGTCATATAGAATTCCGGTTTAACGGATAACGTCATATAGTAATGCGTCATAACGTATAACGTCATACGGTAATTTGTCATACCGTATAACGTCGTATAGCATTACGTCATAACGAATAACGTCTCATAGTAATGCGCCAGATCGTATAACGCCATATAGCAATGCGTCATAACGTATAACGTTATACAGAATTACGGTTTAACGTATAAAGTCATATAGTAATGCGTCATAACGTATAACGCCATATAGTAATGCGTCATAACGTATAACATCATATAGTATTGCGTCATGACGTATAACGTCATATAATAAAGCGACATGACGTATAACGTCATATAGAATTACGTCATAACTTATAACGTCATATAGAATTCCGGTTTAACGTATAACGCCATATAGCAATGCGTCATAACGTATAACATCATATAGTATTGCGTCATGACGTATAACGTCATATAGTAATGCGTCATAACGTATATCGTAATATATTAATGCGTCATAACGTATAACGTCATATAGTATTGCGTCATGACGAATAATGTCATATAATAATGCGACATGACGTACGACGTCACATAGTAATACGTCTTAACGTATAAAGTCATATAGAATTCCGGAATAACGTATAACGTCGTATAGTAATACGTCATACCGTATAACGTCATATAGTATTGCGTCATGACGAATAATGTCATATAATAAGGCGACATGACGTATAACGTCATATAGTAATGCGTCATAACGTATAACGTCATCTAGTAATGCGTCATAACGTATAACGCCATATAGTAATGCGTCATAACGTATAACGTCATATAGTATTGCGTCATAACGTCTAACGCCATATAGTAATCCGTCATAACGTATAACGTCATATAGTAATGCGTCATAACGTATAACGCCATATAGCAATGCGTCATAACGTATAACGCCATATAGCAATGCGTTATAACGAATAACGTCATATAGTAATGCTTCATAACGTATAACGCCATATAGTAATGCGTCATAACGTATAACGTCATGTAGTATTGCGTTATGACGTATAATGTCATATAGTAATGCGTCATGACGTATAACGTCATACAGTAATTTGTCATACCGTACAACGTCGTATAGCATTACGTCATAACGAATAACGTCTCATAGTAATGCGCCATATCGTATAACGCCATATAGCAATGCGTCATAACGTATAACGTTATACAGAATTACGGTTTAACGTATAAAGTCACATAGTAATGCGTCATAACGTATAACGCCATATAGTAATGCGTCATAACGTATAACATCATATAGTATTGCGTCATGACGTATAACGTCATATAATAAAGCGACATGACGTATAACGTCATATAGAATTACGTCATAACTTATAACGTCATATAGAATTCCGGTTTAACGTATAACGTCATATAGTAATGCGTCATAACGTATATCGTAATATAGTAATGCGTCATAACGTATAACGTCATACAGTATTGCGTCATGACGAATAATGTCATATAATAATGCGACATGACGTACAACGTCACATAGTAATACGTCTTAACGTATAAAGTCATATAGAATTCCGGAATAACGTATAACGTATATAGTAATACGTCATACCGTATAACGTCATATAGTATTGCGTCATGACGAATAATGTCATATAATAAGGCGACATGACGTATAACGTCATATAGTAATGCGTCATAACGTATAACGTCATCTAGTAATGCGTCATAACGTATAACGCCATATAGTAATGCGTCATAACGAATAACGTCATATAGTAATGCGTCATAACGTATAACGCCATATAGTAATGCGTCATAACGTATAACGTCATGTAGTATTGCGTTATGACGTATAATGTCATATAGTAATGCGTCATAACGTATAACGTCATATAGTATTGCGTCATAACGTCTAACGCCATATAGTAATCCGTCATAACGTATAACGTCATATAGTAATGCGTCATAACGTATAACGCCATATAGCAATGCGTCATAACGTATAACGCCATATAGCAATGCGTTATAACGAATAACGTCATATAGTAATGCGTCATAACGTATAACGCCATATAGCAATGCGTCATAACGTATAACGCCATATAGCAATGCGTTATAACGCATAACGTCATATAGTAATGCGTCATAACGTATAACGCCATATAGTAATGCGTCATAACGTATAACTTCATATAGTATTGCGTCATGACGTATAACGTCATATAGTAATGCGTCATAACGTATAACGCCATATAGTATTGCGTCATAACGTATAACATCATATAGTATTGCGTCATGACGTATAACGTCATATAGTAATGCGTCATAACGTATATCGTCATATAGTATTGCGTCATGACGAATAATATCATATAATAAGGCGACATGACGTATAACGTCACATAGTAATACGTCTTAACGTATAAAGTCATGTAGAATTCCGGAATAACGTATAACGTCATATAGTAATACGTCATAACGTATAACAACATATAGTATTTCGTCATGACGTATAATGTCATATAATAAGGCGACATGACTTATAACGTCATATAGAAGTACGGTATAACGTATAACGTCATATAGTAAAACGTCATAACGTATAACGTCATAGAGAATTACGGTTTAACGTCTAACGTCATACAGTAATGCGTCATAACGTATAACATCATATAGAATTCCGGTTTAACGTATAACGCCATATAGCAATGCGTCATAACGTATAAAGTCATATAAAATTACGGCATAACTTATAACGTCATATAGTAATACGTCATAACGTATAACGTCATATAGTAATGCGTCATAACGTATAACGTCATATAGTATTGCGTCATGACGTATAATGTCATATAATAAGGCGACATGACGTATAACGTCATATAGAAGTACGGCATAACGTATAACGTCACATAGTAAAACGTCATAACGTATAACGTGATACAGAATTACGGTTTAACGTCTAACGTCATACAGTAATGCGCCATAACGTATAACGTCATATAGAATTCCGGTTTAACGTATAACGCCATATAGCAATGCGTCATAACGTATAAAGTCATATAGAATTACGGTTTGACGTATAACGTCATATAGTAATGCGTCATAACGTATAACGCCATATAGTAATGCGTCATAACGTATAACGTCATATAGTATTGCGTCATGACGTATAACGTCATATAGATTTACCTCATAACGTAGAACATCACATAGTAATACGTCATAACGTATAACGTCATATAGAATTCCGGTTTAACGGATAACGTCATATAGTAATGCGTCATAACGTATAACGTTATACAGAATTACGGTTTAACGTATAAAGTCATATAGAATTCCGGAATAACGTATAACGTCATATAGTAATACGTCATAACGTATAGCGTCATATAGTATTGCGTCATGACGAATAATGTCATATAATAAGGCGACATGACGCATAACGTCATATAGTAGTGCGTCATAACGTATAACGTCATATAGTAATGCGTCATAACGTATAACGCCATATAGTAATGCGTCATAACGTATAACGTCATATAGTATTGCGTCATAACGTCTAACGCCATATAGTAATCCGTCATAACGTATAACGTCATATAGTAATGCGTCATAACGTATAACGTCGTATAGCATTACGTCATAACGAATAACGTCTCATAGTAATACGTCATATCGTATAACGCCATATAGCAATGCGTCATAACGTATAACGTTATACAGAATTACGGTTTAACGTATAAAGTCATATAGTAATGCGTCATAACGTATAACGCCATATAGTATTGCGTCATAACGTATAACATCATATAGTATTGCGTCATGACGTATAACGTCATATAATATAGCGACATGACGTACAACGTCATATAGAATTACGTCATAACTTATAACGTCATATAGAATTCCGGTTTAACGTATAACGCCATATAGCAATGCGTCATAAAGTATAACAACATATAGTATTGCGTCATGACGTATAACGTCATATAGTAATGCGTCATAACGTATATCGTCATATAGTATTGCGTCATGACGAATAATATCATATAATAAGGCGACATGACGTATAACGTCACATAGTAATACGTCTTAACGTATAAAGTCATATAGAATTCCGGAATAACGTATAACGTCATATAGTAATACGTCATAACGTATAACGTCATATAGTATTGCGTCATGACGTATAACGTCATATAGTAATCCGTCATAACGTATAACGTCATATAGTAATGCGTCATAACGTATAACGCCATATAGCAATGCGTCATAACGTATAACGCCATATAGCAATGCGTTATAACGAATAACGTCATATAGTAATGCGTCATAACGTATCACGCCATATAGTAATGCGTCATAACGTATAACGTCACATAGTAATACGTCATAACGTATAACGTCATATAGTATTACGTCATGACGTATAACGTCATTTAGAATTCCGGTTTAACGGATAACGTCATATAGTAATGCGTCATAACGTATAACGTCATACAGTAATTCGTCATACCGTATAACGTCGTATAGCATTACGTCATAACGAATAACGTCTCATAGTAATACGTCATATCGTATAACGCCATATAGCAATGCGTCATAACGTATAACGTTATACAGAATTACGGTTTAACGTCTAACGTCATACAGTAATGCGTCATAACGTATAACATCATATAGAATTCCGGTTTAACGTATAACGCCATATAGCAATGCGTCATAACGTATAAAGTCACATAGTAAAACGTCATAACGTATAACGTCATGTAGTATTGCGTCATGACGTATAATGTCATATAATAAGGCGACATGACGTATAACGTCATATAGAAGTACGGTATAACGTATAACGTCACATAGTAAAACGTCATAACGTATAACGTCATACAGAATTACGGTTTAACGTCTAACGTCATACAGTAATGCTTCATAACGTATAACATCATATCGAATTCCGGTTTAACGTAAAGCGCCATATAGCAATGCGTCATAACGTATAACGTCATATAGTATTGCGTCATGACGTATAACGTCATATAGATTTACCTCATAACGTAGAAAATCACATAGTAATACGTCATAAAGTATAACGTCATATAGAATTACGTCATAACTTATAACGTCACATAGTAATACGTCATAACGTATAACGTCATATAGTATTACGTCATGACGTATAACGTCATATAGAATTCCGGTTTAACGGATAACGTCATATAGTAATGCGTCATAACGAATAACGTCATACAGTAATTCGTCATACCGTATAACGTCGTATAGCATTACGTCATAACGAATAACGTCTCATAGTAATACGTCATATCGTATAACGCCATATAGCAATGCGTCATAACGTATAACGTTATACAGAATTACGGTTTAACGTATAAAGACATATAGTAATGCGTCATAACGTATAACGCCATATAGTAATGCGTCATAACGTATAACATCATATAGTATTGCGTCATGACGTATAACGTCATATAATAAAGCGACATGACGTATAACGTCATATAGAATTACGTCATAACTTATAACGTCATATAGAATTCCGGTTTAACGTATAACGCCATATAGCAATGCGTCATAACGTATAACATCATATAGTATTGCGTCATGACGTATAACGTCATATAGTAATGCGTCATAACGTATATCGTAATATATTAATGCGTCATAACGTATAACGTCATATAGTATTGCGTCATGACGAATAATGTCATATAATAATGCGACATGACGTACGACGTCACATAGTAATACGTCTTAACGTATAAAGTCATATAGAATTCCGGAATAACGTATAACGTCGTATAGTAATACGTCATACCGTATAACGTCATATAGTATTGCGTCATGACGAATAATGTCATATAATAAGGCGACATGACGTATAACGTCATATAGTAATGCGTCATAACGTATAACGTCATCTAGTAATGCGTCATAACGTATAACGCCATATAGTAATGCGTCATAACGTATAACGTCATATAGTATTGCGTCATAACGTCTAACGCCATATAGTAATCCGTCATAACGTATAACGTCATATAGTAATGCGTCATAACGTATAACGCCATATAGCAATGCGTCATAACGTATAACGCCATATAGCAATGCGTTATAACGAATAACGTCATATAGTAATGCTTCATAACGTATAACGCCATATAGTAATGCGTCATAACGTATAACGTCATGTAGTATTGCGTTATGACGTATAATGTCATATAGTAATGCGTCATGACGTATAACGTCATACAGTAATTTGTCATACCGTACAACGTCGTATAGCATTACGTCATAACGAATAACGTCTCATAGTAATGCGCCATATCGTATAACGCCATATAGCAATGCGTCATAACGTATAACGTTATACAGAATTACGGTTTAACGTATAAAGTCACATAGTAATGCGTCATAACGTATAACGCCATATAGTAATGCGTCATAACGTATAACATCATATAGTATTGCGTCATGACGTATAACGTCATATAATAAAGCGACATGACGTATAACGTCATATAGAATTACGTCATAACTTATAACGTCATATAGAATTCCGGTTTAACGTATAACGTCATATAGTAATGCGTCATAACGTATATCGTAATATAGTAATGCGTCATAACGTATAACGTCATACAGTATTGCGTCATGACGAATAATGTCATATAATAATGCGACATGACGTACAACGTCACATAGTAATACGTCTTAACGTATAAAGTCATATAGAATTCCGGAATAACGTATAACGTATATAGTAATACGTCATACCGTATAACGTCATATAGTATTGCGTCATGACGAATAATGTCATATAATAAGGCGACATGACGTATAACGTCATATAGTAATGCGTCATAACGTATAACGTCATCTAGTAATGCGTCATAACGTATAACGCCATATAGTAATGCGTCATAACGAATAACGTCATATAGTAATGCGTCATAACGTATAACGCCATATAGTAATGCGTCATAACGTATAACGTCATGTAGTATTGCGTTATGACGTATAATGTCATATAGTAATGCGTCATAACGTATAACGTCATATAGTATTGCGTCATAACGTCTAACGCCATATAGTAATCCGTCATAACGTATAACGTCATATAGTAATGCGTCATAACGTATAACGCCATATAGCAATGCGTCATAACGTATAACGCCATATAGCAATGCGTTATAACGAATAACGTCATATAGTAATGCGTCATAACGTATAACGCCATATAGCAATGCGTCATAACGTATAACGCCATATAGCAATGCGTTATAACGCATAACGTCATATAGTAATGCGTCATAACGTATAACGCCATATAGTAATGCGTCATAACGTATAACTTCATATAGTATTGCGTCATGACGTATAACGTCATATAGTAATGCGTCATAACGTATAACGCCATATAGTATTGCGTCATAACGTATAACATCATATAGTATTGCGTCATGACGTATAACGTCATATAGTAATGCGTCATAACGTATATCGTCATATAGTATTGCGTCATGACGAATAATATCATATAATAAGGCGACATGACGTATAACGTCACATAGTAATACGTCTTAACGTATAAAGTCATGTAGAATTCCGGAATAACGTATAACGTCATATAGTAATACGTCATAACGTATAACAACATATAGTATTTCGTCATGACGTATAATGTCATATAATAAGGCGACATGACTTATAACGTCATATAGAAGTACGGTATAACGTATAACGTCATATAGTAAAACGTCATAACGTATAACGTCATAGAGAATTACGGTTTAACGTCTAACGTCATACAGTAATGCGTCATAACGTATAACATCATATAGAATTCCGGTTTAACGTATAACGCCATATAGCAATGCGTCATAACGTATAAAGTCATATAAAATTACGGCATAACTTATAACGTTATATAGTAATACGTCATAACGTATAACGTCATATAGTAATGCGTCATAACGTATAACGTCATATAGTATTGCGTCATGACGTATAATGTCATATAATAAGGCGACATGACGTATAACGTCATATAGAAGTACGGCATAACGTATAACGTCACATAGTAAAACGTCATAACGTATAACGTGATACAGAATTACGGTTTAACGTCTAACGTCATACAGTAATGCGCCATAACGTATAACGTCATATAGAATTCCGGTTTAACGTATAACGCCATATAGCAATGCGTCATAACGTATAAAGTCATATAGAATTACGGTTTGACGTATAACGTCATATAGTAATGCGTCATAACGTATAACGCCATATAGTAATGCGTCATAACGTATAACGTCATATAGTATTGCGTCATGACGTATAACGTCATATAGATTTACCTCATAACGTAGAACATCACATAGTAATACGTCATAACGTATAACGTCATATAGAATTCCGGTTTAACGGATAACGTCATATAGTAATGCGTCATAACGTATAACGTTATACAGAATTACGGTTTAACGTATAAAGTCATATAGAATTCCGGAATAACGTATAACGTCATATAGTAATACGTCATAACGTATAGCGTCATATAGTATTGCGTCATGACGAATAATGTCATATAATAAGGCGACATGACGCATAACGTCATATAGTAGTGCGTCATAACGTATAACGTCATATAGTAATGCGTCATAACGTATAACGCCATATAGTAATGCGTCATAACGTATAACGTCATATAGTATTGCGTCATAACGTCTAACGCCATATAGTAATCCGTCATAACGTATAACGTCATATAGTAATGCGTCATAACGTATAACGTCGTATAGCATTACGTCATAACGAATAACGTCTCATAGTAATACGTCATATCGTATAACGCCATATAGCAATGCGTCATAACGTATAACGTTATACAGAATTACGGTTTAACGTATAAAGTCATATAGTAATGCGTCATAACGTATAACGCCATATCGTATTGCGTCATAACGTATAACATCATATAGTATTGCGTCATGACGTATAACGTCATATAATATAGCGACATGACGTACAACGTCATATAGAATTACGTCATAACTTATAACGTCATATAGAATTCCGGTTTAACGTATAACGCCATATAGCAATGCGTCATAACGTATAACAACATATAGTATTGCGTCATGACGTATAACGTCATATAGTAATGCGTCATAACGTATATCGTCATATAGTATTGCGTCATGACGAATAATATCATATAATAAGGCGACATGACGTATAACGTCACATAGTAATACGTCTTAACGTATAAAGTCATATAGAATTCCGGAATAACGTATAACGTCATATAGTAATACGTCATAACGTATAACGTCATATAGTATTGCGTCATGACGTATAACGTCATATAGTAATCCGTCATAACGTATAACGTCATATAGTAATGCGTCATAACGTATAACGCCATATAGCAATGCGTCATAACGTATAACGCCATATAGCAATGCGTTATAACGAATAACGTCATATAGTAATGCGTCATAACGTATCACGCCATATAGTAATGCGTCATAACGTATAACGTCACATAGTAATACGTCATAACGTATAACGTCATATAGTATTACGTCATGACGTATAACGTCATTTAGAATTCCGGTTTAACGGATAACGTCATATAGTAATGCGTCATAACGTATAACGTCATACAGTAATTCGTCATACCGTATAACGTCGTATAGCATTACGTCATAACGAATAACGTCTCATAGTAATACGTCATATCGTATAACGCCATATAGCAATGCGTCATAACGTATAACGTTATACAGAATTACGGTTTAACGTCTAACGTCATACAGTAATGCGTCATAACGTATAACATCATATAGAATTCCGGTTTAACGTATAACGCCATATAGCAATGCGTCATAACGTATAAAGTCACATAGTAAAACGTCATAACGTATAACGTCATGTAGTATTGCGTCATGACGTATAATGTCATATAATAAGGCGACATGACGTATAACGTCATATAGAAGTACGGTATAACGTATAACGTCACATAGTAAAACGTCATAACGTATAACGTCATACAGAATTACGGTTTAACGTCTAACGTCATACAGTAATGCTTCATAACGTATAACATCATATCGAATTCCGGTTTAACGTAAAGCGCCATATAGCAATGCGTCATAACGTATAACGTCATATAGTATTGCGTCATGACGTATAACGTCATATAGATTTACCTCATAACGTAGAAAATCACATAGTAATACGTCATAAAGTATAACGTCATATAGAATTACGTCATAACTTATAACGTCACATAGTAATACGTCATAACGTATAACGTCATATAGTATTACGTCATGACGTATAACGTCATATAGAATTCCGGTTTAACGGATAACGTCATATAGTAATGCGTCATAACGAATAACGTCATACAGTAATTCGTCATACCGTATAACGTCGTATAGCATTACGTCATAACGAATAACGTCTCATAGTAATACGTCATATCGTATAACGCCATATAGCAATGCGTCATAACGTATAACGGTATACAGAATTACGGTTTAACGTATAAAGTCATATAGTAATGCGTCATAACGTATAACGCCATATATTATTGCGTCATAACGTATAACGTCATTTAGTATTGCGTCATGACGTATAACGTCATATAATGAAGCGACATGACGTATAACGTCATATAATAAAGCGACATGACGTACAACGTCATATAGAATTACGTCATAACTTATAACGTCATATAGAATTCCGGTTTAACGTATAACGCCATACAGCAATGCGTCATAACGTATAACAACATATAGTATTGCGTCATGACGTATAACGTCATATAGTAATGCGTCATAACGTATATCGTCATATAGTATTGCGTCATGACGAATAATGTCATATAATAAGGCGACATGACGTATAACGTCACATAGTAATACGTCTTAACGTATAAAGTCATATAGAATTCCGGAATAACGTATAACGTCATATAGTAATACGTCATAACGTATAACGTCATATAGTATTGCGTCATGACGTATAACGTCATATAGTAATCCGTCATAACGTATAACGTCATATAGTAATGCGTCATAACGTATAACGCCATATAGCAATGCGTCAGAACGTATAACGCCATATTGCAATACGTTATAACGAATAACGTCATATAGTAATGCGTCATAACGTATAACGCCATATAGTAATGCGTCATAACGTATAACGTCATGTAGTATTGCGTCATGACGTATAATGTCATATAATTAGGCGACATGACGTATAACGTCATATAGAAGTACGGTATAACGTATAACGTCACATAGTAAAACGTCATAACGTATAACGTCATACAGAATTACGGTTTAACGTCTAACGTCATACAGTAATGCTTCATAACGTATAACATCATATCGAATTCCGGTTTAACGTAAAGCGCCATATAGCAATGCGTCATAACGTATAACGTCATATAGTATTGCGTCATGACGTATAACGTCATATAGATTTACCTCATAACGTAGAAAATCACATAGTAATACGTCATAAAGTATAACGTCATATAGAATTACGTCATAACTTATAACGTCACATAGTAATACGTCATAACGTATAACGTCATATAGTATTACGTCATGACGTATAACGTCATATAGAATTCCGGTTTAACGGATAACGTCATATAGTAATGCGTCATAACGAATAACGTCATACAGTAATTCGTCATACCGTATAACGTCGTATAGCATTACGTCATAACGAATAACGTCTCATAGTAATAAGTCATATCGTATAACGCCATATAGCAATGCGTCATAACGTATAACGGTATACAGAATTACGGTTTAACGTATAAAGTCATATAGTAATGCGTCATAACGTATAACGCCATATAGTATTGCGTCATAACGTATAACGTCATTTAGTATTGCGTCATGACGTATAACGTCATATAATGAAGCGACATGACGTATAACGTCATATAGAATTACGTCATAACTTATAACGTCATATAGAATTCCGGTTTAACGTATAACGCCATATAGCAATGCGTCATAACGTATAACATCATATAGTATTGCGTCATGACGTATAACGTCATATAATAAGGCGACATGACGTATTACGTCACATAGTAATACGTCTTAACGTATAAAGTCATATAGTAATGCGTCATAACGTATAACGCCATATAGTAATGCGTCATAAAGTATAACGTCATACAGTAATTCGTCATACCGTATAACGTCGTATAGCATTACGTCATAACGAATAACGTCTCATAGTAATGCGTCATATCGTATAACGCCATATAGCAATGCGTAATAACGTATAACGTTATACAGAATTACGGTTTAACGTATAAAGTCATATAGTAATGCGTCATAACGTATAACGCCATATAGTAATGCGTCATAACGTATAACATCATATAGTATTGCGTCATGACGTATAACGTCATATAATAAAGCGACATGACGTATAACGTCATATAGAATTACGTCATAACTTATAACGTCATATAGAATTCCGGTTTAACGTATAACGCCATATAGCAATGCGTCATAACGTATAACATCATATAGTATTGCGTCATGACGTATAACGTCATATAGTAATGCGTCATAACGTATATCGTAATATAGTAATGCGTCATAACGTATAACGTCATATAGTATTGCGTCATGACGAATAATGTCATATAATAAGGCGACATGACGTACAACGTCACATAGTAATACGTCTTAACGTATATAGTCATATAGAATTCCGGAATAACGTATAACGTCATATAGTAATACGTCATAACGTATAACGTCATATAGTATTGCGTCATGACGAATAATGTCATATAATAAGGCGACATGACGTATAACGTCATATAGTAATGCGTCATAACGTATAACGTCATATAGTAATGCGTCATAACGTATAACGCCATATAGTAATGCGTCATAACTTATAACGTCATATAGTATTGCGTCATAACGTCTAACGCCATATAGTATTGCGTCGTGACGTATAACGTCATATAATAAGGCGACATGACGTATAACGTCATATAGAATTACTTCATAACGTATAACGTCATATAAAATTACGGTTTAACGTATAACGTCAAAAGAGTAATGCGTCATATCCTATAACGCCATATAGTAATTGCGTCATAACGTATAACGTCATATAGAATTCCGACATAACGTCTAACGCCATATAGTAATCCGTCATAACGTATAACGTCATATAGTAATGCGTCATAACGTATAACGCCATATAGCAATGCGTCATAACGTATAACGCCATATAGCAATGCGTTATAACGAATAACGTCATATAGTAATGCGTCATAACGTATAACGTCATATAATAAGGCGACATGACGTATAACGTCATATAGATTTACCTCATAACGTAGAACATCACATAGTAATACGTCATAACGTATAACGTCATATATAATTACCTCATAACTTATAACGTCACATAGTAATGCGTCATAACGTATAACATCATATAGTATTGCGTCATGACGTATAACGTCATATAATAAGGCGACATGACGTATAACGTCACATAGTAATACGTCTTAACGTATAAAGTCATATAGTAATGCGTCATAACGTATAACGCCATATAGTAATGCGTCATAACGTATAACGTCATACAGTAATTCGTCATACCGTATAACGTCGTATAGCATTACGTCATAACGAATAACGTCTCATAGTAATGCGTCATATCGTATAACGCCATATAGCAATGCGTCATAACGTATAACGTTATACAGAATTACGGTTTAACGTATAAAGTCATATAGTAATGCGTCATAACGTATAACGCCATATAGTAATGCGTCATAACGTATAACATCATATAGTATTGCGTCATGACGTATAACGTCATATAATAAAGCGACATGACGTATAACGTCATATAGAATTACGTCATAACTTATAACGTCATATAGAATTCCGGTTTAACGTATAACGCCATATAGCAATGCGTCATAACGTATAACATCATATAGTATTGCGTCATGACGTATAACGTCATATAGTAATGCGTCATAACGTATATCGTAATATAGTAATGCGTCATAACGTATAACGCCATATAGTAATGTGTCATAACTTATAACGTCATATAGTATTGCGTCATAACGTCTAACGCCATATAGTATTGCGTCGTGACGTATAACGTCATATAATAAGGCGACATGACGTATAACGTCATATAGAATTACTTCATAACGTATAACGTCATATAAAATTACGGTTTAACGTATAACGTCAAAAGAGTAATGCGTCATATCCTATAACGCCATATAGTAAGTGCGTCATAACGTATAACGTCATATAGAATTCCGACATAACGTCTGACGCCATATAGTAATCCGTCATAACGTATAACGTCATATAGTCATGCGTCATAACGTATAACGCCATATAGCAATGCGTCATAACGTATAACGCCATATAGCAATGCGTTATAACGAATAACGTCATATAGTAATGCGTCATAACGTATAACGTCATAAAATAAGGCGACATGACGTATAACGTCATATAGATTTACCTCATAACGTAGAACATCACATAGTAATACGTCATAACGTATAACGTCATATATAATTACCTCATAACTTATAACGTCACATAGTAATGCGTCATAACGTATAACGTCATATAGTATTGCGTCATAACGTCTAACGCCATATAGTAATCCGTCATAACGTATAACGTCATATAGTAATGCGTCATAACGTATAACGCCATATAGCAATGCGTCGTAACGTATAACGCCATATAGCAATGCGTTATAACGAATAACGTCATATAGTAATGCGTCATAACGTATAACGCCATATAGTAATGCGTCATAACGTATAACGTCATGTAGTATTGCGTTATGACGTATAATGTCATATAGTAATGCGTCATAACGTATAACGTCATATAGTATTGCGTCATAACGTCTAACGCCATATAGTAATCCGTCATAACGTATAACGTCATATAGTAATGCGTCATAACGTATAACGCCATATAGCAATGCGTCATAACGTATAACGCCATATAGCAATGCGTTATAACGAATAACGTCATATAGTAATGCGTCATAACGTATAACGCCATATAGCAATGCGTCATAACGTATAACGCCATATAGCAATGCGTTATAACGAATAACGTCATATAGTAATGCGTCATAACGTATAACGTCATATAGTAATGCGTCATAACGTATAACGCCATATAGTAATGCGTCATAACTTATAACGTCATATAGTATTGCGTCATAACGTATAACGTCATATAGTAATGCGTCATAACGTATAACGCCATATAGTAATGCGTCATAACTTATAACGTCATATAGTATTGCGTCATAACGTCTAACGCCATATAGTAATCCGTCATAACGTATAACGTCATATAGTAATGCGTCATAACGTATAACGCCATATAGCAATGCGTCATAACGTATAACGTCATATAATAAGGCGACATGACGTATAACGTCATATAGATTTACCTCATAACGTAGAACATCACATAGTAATACGTCATAACGTATAACGTCATATATAATTACCTCATAACTTATAACGTCACATAGTAATGCGTCATAACGTATAACGTCATATAGTATTGCGTCATAACGTCTAACGCCATATAGTAATCCGTCATAACGTATAACGTCATATAGTAATGCGTCATAACGTATAACGCCATATAGCAATGCGTCGTAACGTATAACGCCATATAGCAATGCGTTATAACGAATAACGTCATATAGTAATGCGTCATAACGTATAACGCCATATAGTAATGCGTCATAACGTATAACGTCATGTAGTATTGCGTTATGACGTATAATGTCATATAGTAATGCGTCATAACGTATAACGTCATATAGTATTGCGTCATAACGTCTAACGCCATATAGTAATCCGTCATAACGTATAACGTCATATAGTAATGCGTCATAACGTATAACGCCATATAGCAATGCGTCGTAACGTATAACGCCATATAGCAATGCGTTATAACGAATAACGTCATATAGTAATGCGTCATAACGTATAACGCCATATAGTAATGCGTCATAACGTATAACGTCATGTAGTATTGCGTTATGACGTATAATGTCATATAGTAATGCGTCATAACGTATAACGTCATATAGTATTGCGTCATAACGTCTAACGCCATATAGTAATCCGTCATAACGTATAACGTCATATAGTAATGCGTCATAACGTATAACGCCATATAGCAATGCGTCATAACGTATAACGCCATATAGCAATGCGTTATAACGAATAACGTCATATAGTAATGCGTCATAACGTATAACGCCATATAGCAATGCGTCATAACGTATAACGCCATATAGCAATGCGTTATAACGAATAACGTCATATAGTAATGCGTCATAACGTATAACGTCATATAGTAATGCGTCATAACGTATAACGTCATATAGTCATGCGTCATAACGTATAACGCCATATAGCAATGCGTCATAACGTATAACGCCATATAGCAATGCGTTATAACGAATAACGTCATATAGTAATGCGTCATAACGTATAACGTCATAAAATAAGGCGACATGACGTATAACGTCATATAGATTTACCTCATAACGTAGAACATCACATAGTAATACGTCATAACGTATAACGTCATATATAATTACCTCCTACGTATAACGCCATATAGTAATGCGTCATAACTTATAACGTCATATAGTATTGCGTCATAACGTATAACGTCATATAGTAATGCGTCATAACGTATAACGCCATATAGTAATGCGTCATAACTTATAACGTCATATAGTATTGCGTCATAACGTCTAACGCCATATAGTAATCCGTCATAACGTATAACGTCATATAGTAATGCGTCATAACGTATAACGCCATATAGCAATGCGTCATAACGTATAACGCCACATAGCAATGCGTTATAACGAATAACGTCATATAGTAATGCGACATGACGTATAACGTCATATAGAATTACTTCATAACGTATAACGTCATATAAAATTACGGTTTAACGTATAACGTCAAAAGAGTAATGCGTCATATCCTATAACGCCATATAGTAATTGCGTCATAACGTATAACGTCATAAAGAATTCCGGCATAACGTATATCGTCATATAGTAATACGTCATAACTTACAAGGTCATATAGTAATGCGTCATAACGTATAACGTCATATAGTATTGCGACATGACGTATAACGTCATGTAATAAGGTGACATGACGTATAACGTCATATAGAATTACGGCATAACGTATAACATCACACAGTAAAACGTCATAACGTATAACGTCATACAGAATTACGGTTTAACGTCTAATGTCATACAGTAATACGTCATAACGTATAACATCATATAGAATTCCGGTTTAACGTATAAACCATGTAGCAATGCGTCATAACGTATAACGTCATACAGTAATTCGTAATACCGTATAACGTCATATAGAATTACGGCATAACGTATAACATCATATAGAATTCCGGTTTAAAGTATAACGCGATATAGCAATGCGTCATACCGTATAACGTCATATAGAATTACGGCATAACGTATAACGTCACATAGTAAAACGTCATAACGTATAACGTCATACAGAATTACGGTTTAACGTCTAACGTCATACAGTAATGCGTCATAACGTATAACATCATACAGAATTCCGGTTTAACGTATAACGCCATATAGCAATGCATCATAACGTATAACGTTATACAGAATTACGGTTTAACGTATAACGTCATATAGTAATGCGTCATAACGTATAACGCCATATAGTAATGCGTCATAACTTATAACGTCATATAGTATTGCGTCATGACGTATAACGTCATATAGATTTACCTCATAACGTAGAACATCACATAGTAATACGTCATAACGAATAACGTCATATAGAATTACGTCATAACTTATAACGTCACATAGTAATACGTCATAACGTATAACGTCATATGGTATTACGTCATGACTTATTACGTCATATAGAATTCCGGTTTAACGGATAACGTCATATAGTAATGCGTCATAACGTATAACGTCATACAGTAATTCGTCATACCGTATAACGTCGTATAGCATTACGTCATAACGACTAACGTCTCATAGTAATACGTCATATCGTATAACGCCATATAGCAATGCGTCATAACGTATAACGTTATACAGAATTACGGTTTAACGTATAAAGTCATATAGTAATGCGTCATAACGTATAACGCCATATAGTAATGCGTCATAACGTATAACATCATATAGTATTGCGTCATGACGTATAACGTCATATAATAAAGCGACATGACGTATAACGTCATATAGAACTACGTCATAACTTATAACGTCATATAGAATTCCGGTTTAACGTATAACGCCATATAGCAATGCGTCATAACGTATAACATCATATAGTATTGCGTCATGACGAATAACGTCATATAGTAATGCGTCATAACGTATAACGCCATATAGTAATGCGTCATAACGTATAACGTCATATAGTATTGCATCATAACGTCTAACGCCATATAGTAATCCGTCATAACGTATAACGTCATATAGTAATGCGTCATAACGTATAACGCCATATAGCAATGCGTCATAACGTATAACGCCATATAGCAATGCGTTATAACGAATAACGTCAAAAGAGTAATGCGTCAAATCCTATAACTCCATATAGTAATTGCGTCATAACGTATAACGTCATATAGAATTCCGGCATAACGTATATCGTCATACAGTAATACGTCATAACTTACAAGGTCATATAGTAATGCGTCATAACGTATAACGTCATATAGAATTACGGCATAACGTATAACGTCACACAGTAAAACGTCATAACATATAACGTCATACAGAATTACGGTTTAACGTCTAATGTCATACAGTAATGCGTCATAACGTATAACATCATATAGAATTCGGGTTTAACGTATAACGCCATATAGCAATGCGTCATAACGTATAACGTCATACAGTAATTCGTCATACCGTATAACGTCATATAGAATTACGGCATAACGTATAACGTCACATAGTAAAACGTCATAACGTATAACGTCATACAGAATTACGGTTTAACGTCTAACGTCATACAGTAATGCGTCATAACGTATAACATCATACAGAATTCCGGTTTAACGTATAACGCCATATAGCAATGCGTCATAACGTATAACGTTATACAGAATTACGGTTTAACGTATAAAGTCATATAGTAATGCGTCATAACGTATAACGCCATATAGTAATGCGTCATAACGTATAACATCATATAGTATTGCATCATGACGTATAACGTCATATAATAAAGCGACATGACCTATAACATCATATAGAATTACGTCATAACTTATAACATCATACAGAATTCCGGTTTAACGTATAACGCCATATAGCAATGCGTCATAACGTATAACGTTATACAGGATTACGGTTTAACGTATAAAGTCATATAGTAATGCGTCATGACGTATAACGTCATATAGTAATGCGTCATAACGTATATCGTCATATAGTAATGCGTCATAACGTATAACGTCATATAGTAATGCGTCATAACGTATAACGCCATATAGTAATGCGTCATAACATATAACGTCATATAGTATTGCGTCATAACCTATAACGTCACATAGAATTACGGCATAACGTATAACGTGACATAGTAATACTTCATAACGTATAACGCCATATATCAATGCGTCATGACGTATAACGTCATATAGAATTACGGTATTACGTATAACGTCATATAGTAATGCGTCATAACGTATAACGCCATATAGCAATGCGTCATAACGTATAACGTTATACAGAATTACGGTTTAACGTATAAAGTCATATAGTAATGCGTCATAATGTATAACGCCATATAGTAATGCGTCATAACGTATAACATCATATAGTATTGCATCATGACGTATAACGTCATATAATAAAGCGACATGACCTATAACATCATATAGAATTACGTCATAACTTATAACATCATACAGAATTCCGGTTTAACGTATAACGCCATATAGCAATGCGTCATAACGTATAACGTTATACAGAATTACGGTTTAACGTATAAAGTCATATAGTAATGCGTCATGACGTATAACGTCATATAGTAATGCGTCATAACGTATATCGTCATATAGTAATGCGTCATAACGTATAACGTCATATAGTAATGCGTCATAACGTATAACGCCATATAGTAATGCGTCATAACATATAACGTCATATAGTATTGCGTCATAACCTATAACGTCACATAGAATTACGGCATAACGTATAACGTGACATAGTAATACTTCATAACGTATAACGCCATATATCAATGCGTCATGACGTATAACGTCATATAGAATTACGGTATTACGTATAACGTCATATAGTAATGCGTCATAACGTATAACGCCATATAGCAATGCGTCATAACGTATAACGTCATATAGAATTCGGGCATAACGTATATCGTCATATAGTAATACGTCATAACTTACAAGGTCATATAGTAATGCGTCATAGCGTATAACGTCATATAGAATTACGTCGTAACGTATAACGTCATATAGCAATACGTCATAACGTATAACGTCATATAGTATTGCGTCATGACGAATAATGTCATATATCACTGCGTCATAACGTATAACGTCATATAGTATTGCGTCGTGACGTATAACGTCATATAATAAGGCGACATGACGTATAACGTCATATAGAATTACGTAATAACGTATAACGTCATATAAAATTACGGTTTAACGTATAACGTCAAAAGAGTAATGCGTCATATCCTATAACGCCATATAGTAATTGCGTCATAACGTATAACGTCATATAGAATTCCGGCATAAGGTATATCGTCATATAGTAATACTTCATAACTTACAATGTCATATAGTAATGCGTCATAACGTATAACGTCATATAGTATTGCGTCATAACGTATAACGTCATATAATAAGGTGACATGACGTATAACGTCATATAGAATTACGGCATAACGTATAACGTCACACAGTAAAACGTCATAACATATAACGTCATACAGAATTACGGTTTAACGTCTAATGTCATACAGTAATGCGTCATAACGTATAACATCATATAGAATTCCGGTTTAACGTATAACGCCATATAGCAATGCGTCATAACGTATAACGTCATACAGTAATTCGTCATACCGTATAACGTCATATAGAATTACGGCATAACGTATAACGTCACATAGTAAAACGTCATAACGTATAACGTCATACAATACATAATTACGGTTTAACGTCACACGTCATACAGTAATGCGTCATAACGTATAACATCATACAGAATTCCGGTTTAACGTATAACGCCATATAGCAATGCGTCATAACGCATAACGTTATACAGAATTACGGTTTAACGTATAAAGTCATATAGTAATGCGTCATAACGTATAACGCCATATAGTAATGCGTCATAACGTATAACATCATATAGTATTGCGTCATGACGTATAACGTCATATAATAAAGCGACATGACCTATAACATGATATAGAATTACATCATAACTTATAACGTCATATAGAATTCCGGTTTAACGTATAACGCCATATAGCAATGCGTCATAAAGTATAACATCATATAGTATTGCGTCATGACGTATAACGTCATATAGTAATGCGTCATAACGTATATCGTCATATAGTAATGCGTCATAACGTATAACGTCATATCGTATTGCGTCATGACGAATAATGTCATATAATAAGGCGACATGACGTATAGCGTCATATAGTAATGCGTCATAACGTATAACGTCATATAGAATTCCGGTTTAACGTATAACGCCACATAGCAATGCGTCATAACGTATAACGTCACATAGTAATACGTCTTAACGTATAAAGTCATATAGAATTCCGGGATAACGTATAACGACATATAGTAATACGTCATAACGTATAACGTCATATAGTATAGCGTCATGACGAATAATGTCATATAATAAGGCGACATGACGTATAACGTCATATAGTAATGCGTCATAACGTATAACGTCATATAGTATAGCGTCATGACGAATAATGTCATATAATAAGGCGACATGACGTATAACGTCATATAGTAATGCGTCATAACGTATAACGTCATATAGTAATGCGTCATAACATATAACGTCATATAGCATTGCGTCATAACGTCTAACGCCATATAGCAATGCGTCATAACGTATAACGTCGTATAGTAATGCGTCATACCGTATAACGTCATATAGAATTCCGGGATAACGTATAACGTCATATAGTAATACGTCATAACGTATAACGTCATATAGTATAGCGTCATGACGAATAATGTCATATAATAAGGCGACATGACGTATAACGTCATATAGTAATGCGTCATAACGTATAACGTCATATAGTAATGCGTCATAACGCATAACGCCATATAGCAATGCATCATAACGTATAACGTCACATAGAATTACGGCATAACGTATAACGTGACATAGTAATACTTCATAACGTATAACGCCATATATCAATGCGTCATGACGTATAACGTCATATAGAATTACGGTATTACGTATAACGTCATATAGTAATGCGTCATAACGTATAACGCCATATAGCAATGCGTCATAACGTATAACGCCATATAGCAATGCGTCATAACGAATAACGTCATATAGTAATTCGATCATAACGTATAACGTCATACAGTAATTCGTCATACGGTATAACGTCGTACAGCATTACGTCATAACTGATAACGTCTCATAGTAATACGTCATAACGTATAACGTCATATAGTAATGCGTCATAACGTATAACGAAATATAGTAATGCGTCATAACGTATAACGTCATATAGTATTGCGTCATAACTTACAACGTCATACAGTAATGCGTCATACCGTATAACGTCATATAGAATTACGGTTTAACGTATAACGTCATATAGTAAAACGTCATAACGTATAACGTCATATAGTAATGCGTCATAACCTATAACGTCATATAGTATTGCGTCATGACGTATAAAGTCATATAATAAGGCGACATGACGTATAACGTCATATAGAAGTACGGCATAACGTATAACGTCACGTAGAATTACGGTTTTGCGTATAACGTCACATAGAATTACGGTTTAACGTATAACGTCATATAGTAATACGTCATAGCGTATAACGTCATATAGTATTGCGTTATGACGCATAAAGTCATATAATAAAGCGGCATGACGTATAACGTCATATAGAATTACGGTTTAACGTATAACGTCATATAGTAAAACGTCATAACGTATAACGTCATATAGAATTCGGGCATAACGTATATCGTCATATAGTAATGCGTCATAACGTATAACGTCATATAGTATTGCGTCATAACGTATAACGTCATATAATAAGGTGACATGACGTATAACGTCATATAGAATTACGGCATAACGTATAACGTCACACAGTAAAACGTCATAACATATAACGTCATACAGAATTACGGTTTAACGTCTAATGTCATACAGTAATGCGTCATAACGTATAACATCATATAGAATTCCGGTTTAACGTATAACGCCATATAGCAATGCGTCATAACGTATAACGTCATACAGTAATTCGTCATACCGTATAACGTCATATAGAATTACGGCATAACGTATAACGTCACATAGTAAAACGTCATAACGTATAACGTCATACAATACATAATTACGGTTTAACGTCACACGTCATACAGTAATGCGTCATAACGTATAACATCATACAGAATTCCGGTTTAACGTATAACGCCATATAGCAATGCGTCATAACGCATAACGTTATACAGAATTACGGTTTAACGTATAAAGTCATATAGTAATGCGTCATAACGTATAACGCCATATAGTAATGCGTCATAACGTATAACATCATATAGTATTGCGTCATGACGTATAACGTCATATAATAAAGCGACATGACCTATAACATGATATAGAATTACATCATAACTTATAACGTCATATAGAATTCCGGTTTAACGTATAACGCCATATAGCAATGCGTCATAAAGTATAACATCATATAGTATTGCGTCATGACGTATAACGTCATATAGTAATGCGTCATAACGTATATCGTCATATAGTAATGCGTCATAACGTATAACGTCATATCGTATTGCGTCATGACGAATAATGTCATATAATAAGGCGACATGACGTATAGCGTCATATAGTAATGCGTCATAACGTATAACGTCATATAGAATTCCGGTTTAACGTATAACGCCACATAGCAATGCGTCATAACGTATAACGTCACATAGTAATACGTCTTAACGTATAAAGTCATATAGAATTCCGGGATAACGTATAACGACATATAGTAATACGTCATAACGTATAACGTCATATAGTATAGCGTCATGACGAATAATGTCATATAATAAGGCGACATGACGTATAACGTCATATAGTAATGCGTCATAACGTATAACGTCATATAGTATAGCGTCATGACGAATAATGTCATATAATAAGGCGACATGACGTATAACGTCATATAGTAATGCGTCATAACGTATAACGTCATATAGTAATGCGTCATAACATATAACGTCATATAGCATTGCGTCATAACGTCTAACGCCATATAGCAATGCGTCATAACGTATAACGTCGTATAGTAATGCGTCATACCGTATAACGTCATATAGAATTCCGGGATAACGTATAACGTCATATAGTAATACGTCATAACGTATAACGTCATATAGTATAGCGTCATGACGAATAATGTCATATAATAAGGCGACATGACGTATAACGTCATATAGTAATGCGTCATAACGTATAACGTCATATAGTAATGCGTCATAACGCATAACGCCATATAGCAATGCATCATAACGTATAACGTCACATAGAATTACGGCATAACGTATAACGTGACATAGTAATACTTCATAACGTATAACGCCATATATCAATGCGTCATGACGTATAACGTCATATAGAATTACGGTATTACGTATAACGTCATATAGTAATGCGTCATAACGTATAACGCCATATAGCAATGCGTCATAACGTATAACGCCATATAGCAATGCGTCATAACGAATAACGTCATATAGTAATTCGATCATAACGTATAACGTCATACAGTAATTCGTCATACGGTATAACGTCGTACAGCATTACGTCATAACTGATAACGTCTCATAGTAATACGTCATAACGTATAACGTCATATAGTAATGCGTCATAACGTATAACGAAATATAGTAATGCGTCATAACGTATAACGTCATATAGTATTGCGTCATAACTTACAACGTCATACAGTAATGCGTCATACCGTATAACGTCATATAGAATTACGGTTTAACGTATAACGTCATATAGTAAAACGTCATAACGTATAACGTCATATAGTAATGCGTCATAACCTATAACGTCATATAGTATTGCGTCATGACGTATAAAGTCATATAATAAGGCGACATGACGTATAACGTCATATAGAAGTACGGCATAACGTATAACGTCACGTAGAATTACGGTTTTGCGTATAACGTCACATAGAATTACGGTTTAACGTATAACGTCATATAGTAATACGTCATAGCGTATAACGTCATATAGTATTGCGTTATGACGCATAAAGTCATATAATAAAGCGGCATGACGTATAACGTCATATAGAATTACGGTTTAACGTATAACGTCATATAGTAAAACGTCATAACGTATAACGTCATATAGAATTCGGGCATAACGTATATCGTCATATAGTAATACGTCATAACTTACAAGGTCATATAGTAATGCGTCATAGCGTATAACGTCATATAGAATTACGTCGTAACGTATAACGTCATATAGCAATACGTCATAACGTATAACGTCATATAGTATTGCGTCATGACGAATAATGTCATATAATAAGGCGACATGACGTATCACGTCATATAGTAATGCGTCATAACGTATAACGTCATATAGTAATGCGTCATAACGTATAACGCCATATAGTAATGCGTCATAACATATAACGTCATATAGTATTGCGTCATAACGTATAACGTCACATAGAATGACGGCATAACGTATAACGTGACATAGTAATACTTCATAACGTATAACGCCATATATCACTGCGTCATAACGTATAACGTCATATAGTATTGCGTCGTAACGTATAACGTCATATAATAAGGCGACATGACGTATAACGTCATATAGAATTACGTAATAACGTATAACGTCATATAAAATTACGGTTTAACGTATAACGTCAAAAGAGTAATGCGTCATATCCTATAACGCCATATAGTAATTGCGTCATAACGTATAACGTCATATAGAATTCCGGCATAACGTATATCGTCATATAGTAATACTTCATAACTTACAATGTCATATAGTAATGCGTCATAACGTATAACGTCATATAGTATTGC
Organism: Bombus fervidus; assembly: GCF_041682495.2. Lineage (NCBI taxonomy): Eukaryota > Metazoa > Arthropoda > Insecta > Hymenoptera > Apidae > Bombus > Bombus fervidus. Next base: position 1,115,238 of record NW_027212588.1, read on the forward strand.
GTCATGACGTATAACGTCATATAATAAGGTGACATGACGTATAACGTCATATAGAATTACGGCATAACGTATAACGTCACACAGTAAAACGTCATAACATATAACGTCATACAGAATTACGGTTTAACGTCTAATGTCATACAGTAATGCGTCATAACGTATAACATCATATAGAATTCCGGTTTAACGTATAACGCCATATAGCAATGCGTCATAACGTATAACGTCATACAGTAATTCGTCATACCGTATAACGGCATATAGAATTACGGCATAACGTATAACGTCACATAGTAAAACGTCATAACGTATAACGTCATACAATACATAATTACGGTTTAACGTCACACGTCATACAGTAATGCGTCATAACGTATAACATCATACAGAATTCCGGTTTAACGTATAACGCCATATAGCAATGCGTCATAACGCATAACGTTATACAGAATTACGGTTTAACGTATAAAGTCATATAGTAATGCGTCATAACGTATAACGCCATATAGTAATGCGTCATAACGTATAACATCATATAGTATTGCGTCATGGCGTATAACGTCATATAATAAAGCGACATGACCTATAACATCATATAGAATTACATCATAACTTATAACGTCATATAGAATTCCGGTTTAACGTATAACGCCATATAGCAATGCGTCATAAAGTATAACATCATATAGTATTGCGTCATGACGTATAACGTCATATAGTAATGCGTCATAACGTATATCGTCATATAGTAATGCGTCATAACGTATAACGTCATATCGTATTGCGTCATGACGAATAATGTCATATAATAAGGCGACATGACGTATAGCGTCATATAGTAATGCGTCATAACGTATAACGTCATATAGAATTCCGGTTTAACGTATAACGCCACATAGCAATGCGTCATAACGTATAACGTCACATAGTAATACGTCTTAACGTATAAAGTCATATAGAATTCCGGGATAACGTATAACGACATATAGTAATACGTCATAACGTATAACGTCATATAGTATAGCGTCATGACGAATAATGTCATATAATAAGGCGACATGACGTATAACGTCATATAGTAATGCGTCATAACGTATAACGTCATATAGTAATGCGTCATAAAGTATAACGCCATATAGTAATGCGTCATAACATATAACGTCATATAGCATTGCGTCATAACGTCTAACGCCATATAGCAATGCGTCATAACGTATAACGTCGTATAGTAATGCGTCATACCGTATAACGTCATATAGAATTCCGGGATAACGTATAACGTCATATAGTAATACGTCATAACGTATAACGTCATATAGTATAGCGTCATGACGAATAATGTCATATAATAAGGCGACATGACGTATAACGTCATATAGTAATGCGTCATAACGTATAACGTCATATAGTAATGCGTCATAACGCATAACGCCATATAGCAATGCATCATAACGTATAACGTCACATAGAATTACGGCATAACGTATAACGTGACATAGTAATACTTCATAAAGTATAACGCCATATATCAATGCGTCATGACGTATAACGTCATATAGAATTACGGTATTACGTATAACGTCATATAGTAATGCGTCATAACGTATAACGCCATATAGCAATGCGTCATAACGTATAACGCCATATAGCAATGCGTCATAACGAATAACGTCATATAGTAATTCGTCATAACGTATAACGTCATACAGTAATTCGTCATACGGTATAACGTCGTACAGCATTACGTCATAACTGATAACGTCTCATAGTAATACGTCATAACGTATAACGTCATATTGTAATGCGTCATAACGTATAACGAAATATAGTAATGCGTCATAACGTATAACGTCATATAGTATTGCGTCATAACTTACAACGTCATACAGTAATGCGTCATACCGTATAACGTCATATAGAATTACGGTTTAACGTATAACGTCATATAGTAAAACGTCATAACGTATAACGTCATATAGTAATGTGTCATAACGTATAACGTCATATAGTATTGCGTCATGACGTATAAAGTCATATAATAAGGCGACATGACGTATAACGTCATATAGAAGTACGGCATAACGTATAACGTCACGTAGAATTACGGTTTTGCGTATAACGTCACATAGAATTACGGTATTACGTATAACGTCATATAGTAATGCGTCATAACGTATAACGCCATATAGCAATGCGTCATAACGTATAACGTCATATAGTAATGCGTCATAACGTATAACGAAATATAGTAATGCGTCATAACGTATAACGTCATATAGTATTGCGTCATAACTTACAACGTGATACAGTAATGCGTCATACCGAATAACGTCATATAGAATTACGGTTTAACGTATAACGTCATATAGTAAAACGTCATAACGTAGAACGTCATATAGTAATGCGTCATAACGTATAACGTCATATAGTATTGCGTCATGACGTATAGAGTCATATAATAAGGCGACATGACGTATAACGTCATATAGAAGTACGGCATAACGTATAACGTCACGTAGAATTACGGTTTTGCGTATAACGTCATATAGAATTGCGGTTTAACATATAACGTCATATAGTAATACGTCATAGCGTATAACGTCATATAGTATTGCGTCATGACGTATAAAGTCATATAATAAAGCGGCATGACGTATAACGTCATACAGAAGTACGGCATAACGTATAACGTCACATAGTAAAACGTCATAACGTATAACGTCATACAGAATTACGGTTTAACGTCTAACGTCATACAGTAATGCGTCATAACGTATAACGCCATATAGCAATGCGTCATAACGTATAACGCCATATAGCAATGCGTCATAACGAATCACGTCATATGGAATTAAGGTTTAACGTATAACGTCAAAAGCGTAATGCGTCATATCCTATAACGCCATATAGTAATTGCGTCATAGCGTATAACGTCATATAGTATTGCGTCATGACGTATAAAGTCATATAATAAAGCGGCATGACGTATAACGTCATATAGAATTACGGTATTACGTATAACGTCATATAGTAATGCGGCATAACGTATAACGCCATATAGTAATGCGTCATAACGTATAACGTCATATAGTATTGCGTCATAACGTCTAACGCCATATAGCAATGCGTCATAACGTATAACGTCATATAGGAATGCGTCATACCGTATAACGTCATATAGAATTCCGGTTTAACGTATAACGCCACATAGCAATGCGTCATAACGTATAACGTCACATAGTAATACGTCTTAACGTATAAAGTCAGATAGAATACCGGGATAACGTATAACGTCATATAGTAATACGTCATAACGTATAACGTCATATAGTATTGCGTCATGACGAATAATGTCATATAATAAGGCGACATGACGTATAACGTCATATCGTAATACGTCATAACGTATAACGTCACATAGTAATACGTCACAACGTATAACGCCATATAGCAATGCATCATAACGTATAACGTCACATAGAATTACGGCATAACGTATAACGTGACATAGTAATTCGTCATAACGTATAACGCCATATATCAATGCGTCATGACGTATAACGTCATATAGAATTACGGTATTACGTATAACGTCATATAGTAATGCGTCATAACGTATAACGCCATATAGCAATGCGTCATAACATATAACGCCATATAGCAATGCGTCATAACGAATCACGTCATATAGAATTACGGTTTAACGTATAACGTCAAAAGAGTAATGCGTCATATCCTATAACGCCATATAGTAATTGCTTCATAACGTATAACGTCATATAGAATTCCGGCATAACGTATATCGTCATATAGTAATACGTCATAACTTACAAGGTCATATAGTAATGCGTCATAACGTATAACGTCATATAGAATTACGACGTAACGTATAACGTCACGTAGTAATGCGTCATAACGTATAACGTCATACAGTAATTCGTAATACCGTATAATGTCATATAAAATTACGGCATAACGTATAACGTCACATAGTAAAACGTCATAACGTATAACGTCATTCAGAATTACGGCTTAACGTCTAACGTCATACAGTAATGCGTCATAACGTATAACATCATATAGAATTCCGGTTTAACGTATAACGCCATATAGCAATGCGTCATAACGTATAAAGTCATATAGAATTCCGGTTCAACGTATAACGCCATATAGCAATGGGTCATAACGTATAACGTCATACAGTAATTCGTCATACGGTATAACGTCGTACAGCATTACGTCATAACGGATAACGTCTCATAGTAATACGTCATAACGTATAACGTCATATAGTAATGCGTCATAACGTATAACGAAATATAGTAATGCGTCATAACGTATAACGTCATATAGTAATTCGTCATAACGTATAACGTCATACAGTAATTCGTCATACGGTATAACGTCGTACAGCATTACGTCATAACGGATAACGTCTCATAGTAATACGTCATAACGTATAACGTCATATAGTAATGCGTCATAACGTATAACGAAATATAGTAATGCGTCATAACGTATAACGTCATATAGTATTGCGTCATAACTTACAACGTCATACAGTAATATTTCATACCGTATAACGTCATATAGAATTACGGTTTAACGTATAACGTCATATAGTAAAACGTCATAACGTATAACGTCATATAGTAATGCGTCATAACGTATAACGTCATATAGTATTGCGTCATGACGTATAAAGTCATATAATAAGGCGACATGACGTATCACGTCATATAGAAGTACGGCATAACGTATAACGTCACGTAGAATTACGGTTTTGCGTATAACGTCATATAGAATTACGGTATTACGTATAACGTCATATAGTAATGCGTCATAACGTATAACGCCATATAGCTATGCGTCATAACGTATAACGTCATATAGTAATGCGTCATAACGTATAACGAAATATAGTAATGCGTCATAACGTATAACGTCATATAGTATTGCGTCATAACTTACAACGTCATACAGTAATGCGTCATACCGTATAACGTCATATAGAATTACGGTTTAACGTATAACGTCATATAGTAAAACGTCATAACGTATAACGTCATATAGTAATGCGTCATAACGTATAACGTCATATAGTATTGCGTCATGACGTATAAAGTCATATAATAAGGCGACATGACGTATAACGTCATACAGAAGTACGGCATAACGTATAACGTCACGTAGAATTACGGTTTTGCGTATAACGTCATATAGAATTACGGTTTAACGTATAACGTCATATGGTAATACGTCATTTCGTATAACGTCATATAGTATTGCGTCATGACGTATAAAGTCATATAATAAAGCGGCAGGACGTATAACGTCATACAGAAGTACGGCATAACGTATAACGTCACGTAAAATTACGGTTTCGCGTATAACGTCATATAGAATTACGGTTTAACTTATAACGTGACATAGTAATACTTCATAACGTATAACGCCATATATCAATGCGTCATGACGTATAACGTCATATAGAATTACGTCGTAACGTATAACGTCACGTAGTAATACGTCATAACGTATAACGACATATAGTAATGCATCATAACGTATAACGTCACATAGAATTACGGCATAACGTATAACGTGACATAGTAATACTTCATAACGTATAACGCCAAATATCAATGCGTCATGACGTATAGCGTCATATAGAATTACGGTATTACGTATAACGCCATATAGTAAGGCGTCATGACGTACAACGTCACATAGAATTACGTCATAACGTATAAAGTCACATAGAAGTACGTCATAACGTATAACGTCACGTAGAATTACGGTTTTGCGTATAACGTCATATAGAAGTACGGCATAACGTATAACGTCACATAGTAAAACGTCATAACGTATAACGTCATACAATACATAATTACGGTTTAACGTCACACGTCATACAGTAATGCGTCATAACGTATAACATCATACAGAATTCCGGTTTAACGTATAACGCCATATAGCAATGCGTCATAACGCATAACGTTATACAGAATTACGGTTTAACGTATAAAGTCATATAGTAATGCGCCATAACGTATAACGCCATATAGTAATGCGTCATAACGTATAACATCATATAGTATTGCGTCATGACGTATAACGTCATATAATAAAGCGACATGACCTATAACATCATATAGAATTACATCATAACTTATAACGTCATATAGAATTCCGGTTTAACGTATAACGCCACATAGCAATGCGTCATAACGTATAACGTCACATAGTAATACGTCTTAACGTATAAAGTCATATAGAATTCCGTGATAACGTATAACGACATATAGTAATACGTCATAACGTATAACGTCATATAGTATAGCGTCATGACGAATAATGTCATATAATAAGGCGACATGACGTATAACGTCATATAGTAATGCGTCATAACGTATAACGTCATATAGTAATGCGTCATAAAGTATAACGCCATATAGTAATGCGTCATAACATATAACGTCATATAGCATTGCGTCATAACGTCTAACGCCATATAGCAATGCGTCATAACGTATAACGTCGTATAGTAATGCGTCATACCGTATAACGTCATATAGAATTCCGGGATAACGTATAACGTCATATAGTAATACGTCATAACGTATAACGTCATATAGTATAGCGTCATGACGAATAATGTCATATAATAAGGCGACATGACGTATAACGTCATATAGTAATGCGTCATAACGTATAACGTCATATAGTAATGCGTCATAACGCATAACGCCATATAGCAATGCATCATAACGTATAACGTCACATAGAATTACGGCATAACGTATAACGTGACATAGTAATACTTCATAACGTATAACGCCATATATCAATGCGTCATGACGTATAACGTCATATAGAATTACGGTATTACGTATAACGTCATATAGTAATGCGTCATAACGTATAACGCCATATAGCAATGCGTCATAACGTATAACGCCATATAGCAATGCGTCATAACGAATAACGTCATATAGTAATTCGTCATAACGTATAACGTCATACAGTAATTCGTCATACGGTATAACGTCGTACAGCATTACGTCATAACTGATAACGTCATATCGTAATGCGTCATAACGTATAACGAAATATAGTAATGCGTCATAACGTATAACGTCATATAGTATTGCGTCATAACTTACAACGTCATACAGTAATGCGTCATACCGTATAACGTCATATAGAATTACGGTTTAACGTATAACGTCATATAGTAAAACGTCATAACGTATAACGTCATATAGTAATGCGTCATAACGTATAACGTCATATAGTATTGCGTCATGACGTATAAAGTCATATAATAAGGCGACATGACGTATAACGTCATATAGAAGTACGGCATAACGTATAACGTCACGTAGAATTACGGTTTTGCGTATAACGTCACATAGAATTACGGTTTAACGTATAACGTCATATAGTAATACGTCATAGCGTATAACGTCATATAGTATTGCGTTATGACGTATAAAGTCATATAATAAAGCGGCATGACGTATAACGTCATATAGAATTACGGTTTAACGTATAACGTCATATAGTAAAACGTCATAACGTATAACGTCATATAGAATTACGGTATTACGTATAACGTCATATAGTAATGCGTCATAACGTATAAAGTCATATAATAAGGCGACATGACGTATAACGTCATATAGAAGTACGGCATAACGTATAACGTCACGTAGAATTACGGTTTTGCGTATAACGTCACATAGAATTACGGTTTAACGTATAACGTCATATAGTAATGCGTCATAACGTATAACGTCATATAGTATTGCGTCATGACGTATAAAGTCATATAATAAGGCGACATGACGTATAACGTCATATAGAAGTACGGCATAACGTATAACGTCACGTAGAATTACGGTTTTGCGTCTAACGTCATATAGAATTACGGTATTACGTATAACGTCATATAGTAATGCGTCATAACGTATAACGCCATATAGCAATGCGTCATAACGTATAACGTCATATAGTAATGCGTCATAACGTATAACGAAATATAGTAATGCGTCATAACGTATAACGTCATATAGTATTGCGTCATAACTTACAACGTGATACAGTAATGCGTCATACCGAATAACGTCATATAGAATTAAGGTTTAACGTATAACGTCAAAAGCGTAATGCGTCATATCCTATAACGCCATATAGTAATTGCGTCATAGCGTATAACGTCATATAGTATTGCGTCATGACGTATAAAGTCATATAATAAAGCGGCATGACGTATAACGTCATATAGAATTACGGTATTACGTATAACGTCATATAGTAATGCGTCATAACGTATAACGCCATATAGTAATGCGTCATAACGTATAACGTCATATAGTATTGCGTCATAACGTCTAACGCCATATAGCAATGCGTCATAACGTATAACGTCATATAGGAATGCGTCATACCGTATAACGTCATATAGAATTCCGGTTTAACGTATAACGCCATATAGTATTGCGTCATAACGTATAACGCCATATAGCAATGCGTCATAACGTATAACGTCATAAAGAAATACGTCATAACGTATAACATCACATAGTAATACGTCACAACGTATAACATCATATAGTATTCCGTCATGACGTTTAACGTCATATAGTAATGCGTCATAACGTATATCGTCATATAGTAATGCGTCATAACGTATAACGTCATATAGTATTGCGTCATAACGTCTAACGCCATATAGCAATGCGTCATAACGTATAACGTCATATAGGAATGCGTCATACCGTATAACGTCATATAGAATTCCGGTTTAACGTATAACGCCACATAGCAATGCGTCATAACGTATAACGCCATATATCAATGCGTCATGACGTATAACGTCATATAGAATTACGGTATTACGTATAACGTCATATAGTAATGCGTCATAACGTATAACGCCATATAGCAATGCGTCATAACATATAACGCCATATAGCAATGCGTCATAACGAATCACGTCATATAGAATTACGGTTTAACGTATAACGTCAAAAGAGTAATGCGTCATATCCTATAACGCCATATAGTAATTGCTTCATAACGTATAACGTCATATAGAATTCCGGCATAACGTATATCGTCATATAGTAATACGTCATAACTTACAAGGTCATATAGTAATGCGTCATAACGTATAACGTCATATAGAATTACGACGTAACGTATAACGTCACGTAGTAAAACGTCATAACGTATAACGACATATAGTAATGCATCATAACGTATAACGTCACGTAGAATTACGGTTTTGCGTATAACGTCATATAGAAGTACGGCATAACGTACAACGTCACATAGTAAAACGTCATAACATATAACGTCATACAGAATTACGGTTTAACGTCTAATATCATACAGTAATGCGTCATAACGTATAACATCATATAGAATTCCGGTTTAACGTATAACGCCATATAGCAATGCGTCATAACGTATAACGTCATACAGTAATTCGTAATACCGTATAATGTCATATAAAATTACGGCATAACGTATAACGTCACATAGTAAAACGTCATAACGTATAACGTCATTCAGAATTACGGTTTAACGTCTAACGTCATACAGTAATGCGTCATAACGTATAACATCATATAGAATTCCGGTTTAACGTATAACGCCATATAGCAATGCGTCATAACGTATAAAGTCATATAGAATTCCGGTTTAACGTATAACGCCATATAGCAATGGGTCATAACGTATAACGTCATACAGTAATTCGTCATACGGTATAACGTCGTACAGCATTACGTCATAACGGATAACGTCTCATAGTAATACGTCATAACGTATAACGTCATATAGTAATGCGTCATAACGTATAACGAAATATAGTAATGCGTCATAACGTATAACGTCATATAGTAATTCGTCATAACGTATAACGTCATACAGTAATTCGTCATACGGTATAACGTCGCACAGCATTACGTCATAACGGATAACGTCTCATAGTAATACGTCATAACGTATAACGCCATATAGTAATGCGTCATAACGTATAACGAAATATAGTAATGCGTCATAACGTATAACGTCATATAGTATTGCGTCATAACTTACAACGTCATACAGTAATATTTCATACCGTATAACGTCATATAGAATTACGGTTTAACGTATAACGTCATATAGTAAAACGTCATAACGTATAACGTCATATAGTAATGCGTCATAACGTATAACGTCATATAGTATTGCGTCATGACGTATAAAGTCATATAATAAGGCGACATGACGTATAACGTCATATAGAAGTACGGCATAACGTATAACGTCACGTAGAATTACGGTTTTGCGTATAACGTCATATAGAATTACGGTATTACGTATAACGTCATATAGTAATGCGTCATAACGTATAACGCCATATAGCTATGCGTCATAACGTATAACGTCATATAGTAATGCGTCATAACGTATAACGAAATATAGTAATGCGTCATAACGTATAACGTCATATAGTATTGCGTCATAACTTACAACGTCATACAGTAATGCGTCATACCGTATAACGTCATATAGAATTACGGTTTAACGTATAACGTCATATAGTAAAACGTCATAACGTATAACGTCATATAGTAATGCGTCATAACGTATAACGTCATATAGTATTGCGTCATGACGTATAAAGTCATATAATAAGGCGACATGACGTATAACGTCATACAGAAGTACGGCATAACGTATAACGTCACGTAGAATTACGGTTTTGCGTATAACGTCATATAGAATTACGGTTTAACGTATAACGTCATATGGTAATACGTCATTTCGTATAACGTCATATAGTATTGCGTCATGACGTATAAAGTCATATAATAAAGCGGCAGGACGTATAACGTCATACAGAAGTACGGCATAACGTATAACGTCACGTAAAATTACGGTTTCGCGTATAACGTCATATAGAATTACGGTTTAACGTATAACGTGACATAGTAATACTTCATAACGTATAACGCCATATATCAATGCGTCATGACGTATAACGTCATATAGAATTACGTCGTAACGTATAACGTCACGTAGTAATACGTCATAACGTATAACGACATATAGTAATGCATCATAACGTATAACGTCACATAGAATTACGGCATAACGTATAACGTGACATAGTAATACTTCATAACGTATAACGCCAAATATCAATGCGTCATGACGTATAGCGTCATATAGAATTACGGTATTACGTATAACGCCATATAGTAAGGCGTCATGACGTACAACGTCACATAGAATTACGTCATAACGTATAAAGTCACATAGAAGTACGTCATAACGTATAACGTCACGTAGAATTACGGTTTTGCGTATAACGTCATATAGAAGTACGGCATAACGTATAACGTCACATAGTAAAACGTCATAACGTATAACGTCATTCAGAATTACGGTTTAACGTCTAACGACATACAGTAATGCGTAATAACGTATAACATCATATAGTAATGCGTCATAACGTATAGCGCCACATAGAATTACAGTTTAACGTATAACGTCATATAGTAATGCGTCATAACGTATAACGTCATACAGTAATTCGACATACGGTATAACGTCGTATAGCATTACGTCATAACGGATAACGTCTCATAGTAATACGTCATAACGTATAACGCCATATAGCAATGCGTCATAACGTATAACGTCATACAGAATTACGGTTTAACGTATAACGTCATATAGTAATGCGTCATAACGTATAGCGTCACATAGAATTACGGCATAACGTATAACGCCATATAGAATTACGGTTTAACGTATAATGACATATAGTAATGCGTCATAACGTATAACGCCATACAGTATTGCGTCATAACGTATAACATCATATAGTATTGCGCCATGACGTGTAACGTCATATAATAAGGCGACATGACGTATAACGTCCTATAGAATTCCGGTTTAACGTATAACGCCATATAGCAATGCGTCATAACGTATAACGTCCTATAGAATTACGGTATTACGCATAACGTCATATAGTAATGCGTCATAACGTATAACGCCATATAGCAATGCGTCATAACGTATAACGTCATATAGTAATGCGTCATAACGTATAACGAAATATAGTAATGCGTCATAACGTATAACGTCATATAGTATTGCGTCATAACTTACAACGTCATACAGTAATGCGTCATACCGTATAAGGTCATATAGAATTACGGTTTAACGTATAACGTCATATAGTAATACGTCATAACGTATAACGTCATATAGTAATGCGTCATAACGTATAACGTCATATAGTATTGCGTCATGACGTATAAAGTCATATAATAAGGCTACATGACGTATAACGTCATATAGAAGTACGGCATAACGTATAACGTCACGTAGAATTACGGTTTTGCGTATAACGTCATATAGAATTACGGTTTAACGTATAACGTCATATAGTAATACGTCATAGTGTATAACGTCATATAGTATTGCGTCATGACGTATAAAGTCATATAATAAAGCGGCATGACGTATAACGTCATACAGAAGTACGGCATAACGTATAACGTCACATAGTAAAACGTCATAACGTATAACGTCATACAGAATTACGGTTTAACGTCTAACGTGACATAGTAATACTTCATAACGTATAACGCCATATATCAATGCGTCATGACGTATAACGTCATATAGAATTACGGTATTACGTATAACGCCATATAGTAAGGCGTCATGACGTACAACGTCATATAGAATTACGTCATAACGTATAACGCCATATAGTAATGCGTCATAACATATAACGTCATATAGTAATGTGTCATAACGTATAACGCCATATAGTAATGCGTCATAACGTATAACGTCATATAGTAATACGTCATAACGTATAACGTCATATAGTATTGCGTCATGACGAATAACGTCATATAGTAATGCGTCATAACGTATAACGCCATATAGTAATGCGTCATAACATATAACGTCATATAGTAATGTGTCATAACGTATAACGCCATATAGTAATGCGTCATAACGTATAACGTCATATAGTAATACGTCATAACGTATAACGTCATATAGTATTGCGTCATGACGAATAATGTCATATAATAAGGCGACATGACGTATAACGTCATATAGTAATGCGTCATAACGTATAACGCCATATAGCAATGTGTTATAACGAATACCGTCATATAGTAATGCGTCATAACGTATAACGCCATATAGTAATGCGTCATAACGTATAACATCATATAGTATTGCGTCATGACGTATAACGTCATATAGTAATGCGTCATAACGTATATCGTCATAGAGTAATGCGTCATAACGTATAAAGTCATATAGTAAGGCGACATGACGTATAACGTCATATCGTAATGCGTCATAACGTATAACGTCATATAGTAATGCGTCATAACGTATAACGCCATGTAGTAATGCGTCATAACGTATAACGTCATATAGTATTGCGTCATAACATCAAACGCCATATAGTAATGTGTCATAACGTATAACGTCATATAGTAATGCGTCATAAGGTATAACGCCATATAGCAATGCGTCATACCGTATAACGCCATATAGCAATGCGTTATAACGAATGACGTCATATAATAAGGCGACATGACGTATAACGTCATATAGTAATGCGTCTTATCGTATAACGTCATATAGAATTCCGGTTTAACGCATAACGCCACATAGCAATGCGTCATAACGTATAACGCCACATGGTAATACGTCTTAACGTATAAAGACATATAGAATTCCGGGATAACGTATAACGTCATATAGTATTGCGTCATAACATCTAACGCCATATAGTAATGCGTCATAACATACAACGTCATATAGTATTGCGTCATAACGTCTAACGCCATATAGCAATGCGTCATAACGTATAACGTCATATAGTAATGCGTCATACCGTGTAACGTCATATAGAATTCCGGTTTAACGTATAACGCCATATAGCAATGCGTCATACCGTATAACGCCATATAGCAATGCGTTATAACGAATGACGTCATATAGTAATGCGTCATAACGTATAACGCCATATAGTAATGCGTCATAACGTATAACGTCATATAGTAATGCGTCATACCGTATAACGTCATACAGAATTACGGTTTAACATATAGCGCCATATAGCAATGCGTCATAACGTATAACGTTATACAGAATTACGGTTTAACGTATAAAGTCATATAGTAATGCGTCATAACGTATAACGCCATATAGTAATGCGTCATAACGTATAACATCATATAGTATTGCGTCATGACGTATAATGTCATATAATAAGGCGACATGACGTATAACGTCATATAGTAATGCGTAATAACGTATAACGTCATATAGTAATGTGTCATAACGTATAACGCCATATAGTAATGCGTCATAACGTATAACGTCATATAGTAATACGTCATAACGTATAACGTCACATAGTAAAACGTCATAACGTATAACGTCATATAGTAATACGTCATAACGTATAACGTCATATAGTATTGCGTCATGACGAATAATGTCATATAATAAGGCGACATGACGTATAACGTCATATAGTAATGCGTCATAACGTATAACGTCATATAGTAATGCGTCATAACGTATAACGCCATATAGTAATGCGTCATAACGTATAACGTCATATAGTAATACGTCATAACGTATAACGTCATATAGTATTGCGTCATGACGAATAACGTCATATAGTAATGCGTCATAACGTATAACGCCATATAGTAATGCGTCATAACATATAACGTCATATAGTAATGTGTCATAACGTATAACGCCATATAGTAATGCGTCATAACGTATAACGTCATATAGTAATACGTCATAACGTATAACGTCATATAGTATTGCGTCATGACGAATAATGTCATATAATAAGGCGACATGACGTATAACGTCATATAGTAATGCGTCATAACGTATAACGCCATATAGCAATGTGTTATAACGAATAACGTCATATAGTAATGCGTCATAACGTATAACGCCATATAGTAATGCGTCATAACGTATAACGTCATATAGTATTGCGTCATGACGTATAACGTCATATAATAAGGCGACATGACGTATAACGTCATACAGAATTACGTCATAACGTATAACGTCATATACAATTACGGTTTAACGTATAACGTCAAAAGAGTAATGCGTCATATCCTATAACGCCATATAGTAATTGCGTCATAACGTATAACGTCATATAGAACTCCGGCATAACGTATATCGTCATATAGTAATACGTCATAACTTACAAGGTCATATAGTAATGCGTCATAACGTATTACGTCATATAGTATTGCGTCATGACGTATAACGTCATATAAGGTGACATGACGTATAACGTCATATAGAATTACGGCATAACGTATAACGTCACATAGTAAAACGTCATAACGTATAACGTCATATAGTAATACGTCATAACGTATAACGTCATATAGTATTGCGTCATGACGAATAATGTCATATAATAAGGCGACATGACGTATAACGTCATATCGTAATGCGTCATAACGTATAACGTCATATAGTAATGTGTCATAACGTATAACGCCATATAGTAATGCGCCATAACGTATAACGTCATATAGTAATACGTCATAACGTATAACGTCATATAGTATTGCGTCATGACGAATAATGTCATATAATAAGGCGACATGACGTATAACGTCATATAGTAATGCGTCATAACGTATAACATCATATAGTATTGCGTCATGACGTATAACGTCATATAGTAATGCGTCATAACGTATATCGTCATAGAGTAATGCGTCATAACGTATAACGTCATATAGTATTGCGTCATGACGAATAATGTCATATAATAAGGCGACATGACGTATAACGTCATATAGAATTCCGGTTTAACGTATAACGCCATATAGCAATGCGTCATAACGTACAACGTCACATAGTAATACGTCTTAACGTATAAAGTCATATAGAATACCGGGTTAACGTATAACGCCATATAGCAATGCGTCATAACGTATAACGTTATACAGAATTACGGTTTAACGTATAAAGTCATATAGTAATGCGTCATAACGTATAACGCCATATAGTAATGCGTCATAACGTATAACATCATATAGTATTGCGTCATGACGTATAACGTCATATAGTAATGCGTCATAACGTATATCGTCATAGAGTAATGCGTCATAACGTATAAAGTCATATAGTAATGCGTGATAACGTATAACGCCATATAGTAATGCGACATAACGTATAACATCATATAGTATTGCGTCATGACGTATAACGTCATATAGTAATGCGTCATAACGTATATCGTCATAGAGTAATGCGTCATAACGTATAACGTCATATAGTATTGCGTCATGACGAATAATGTCATATAATAAGGCGACATGACGTATAACGTCATATAGTAATGCGTCATAACGTATAACGTCATATAGTAATGCGTCATAACGTATAACGCCATGTAGTAATGCGTCATAACGTATAACGTCATATAGTATTGCGTCATAACATCAAACGCCATATAGTAATGCGTCATAACGTATAACGTCATATAGTAATGCGTCATAACGTATAACGCCATATAGCAATGCGTCATAACGTATAACGCCATATAGCAATGCGCTATAACGACTAACGTCATATAGTAATGCGTCATAACGTATAACGCCTTATAGTAATGCGTCATAACGTATAACGTCATATAGTATTGCGTCATGACGTATAACGTCATATAATAAGGCGACATGACGTATAACGTCATATAGAATTACGTCATAGCGTATAACGTCATATACAATTACGGTTTAACGTATAACGTCAAAAGAGTAATGCGTCATATCCTATAACGCCATATAGTAATTGCGTCATAACGTATAACGTCATATAGAATTCCGGCATAACGTATATCGTCATATAGTAATACGTCATAACTTACAAGGTCATATAGTAATGCGTCATAACGTATAACGTCATATAGCATTGCGTCATGACGTATAACGTCATATAATAAGGCGACATGACGTATAACGTCATATAGAATTACGTCATAACGTATAACGTCATATACAAATACGGTTTAACGTATAACGTCAAAAGAGTAATGCGTCATATCCTATAACGCCATATAGTAATTGCGTCATAACGTATAACGTCATATAGAATTCCGGCATAACGTATATCGTCATATAGTAATACGTCATAACTTACAAGGTCATATAGTAATGCGTCATAACGTATAACGTCATATAGCATTGCGTCATGACGTATAACGTCATATAATAAGGCGACATGACGTATAACGTCATATAGCATTGCGTCATGACGTATAACGTCATATAATAAGGCGTCATGACGTATAACGTCATATAATAAGGTGACATGACGTATAACGTCATATAGTAATACGTCATAACGTATAACGTCATATAGTATTGCTTCATGACGAATAATGTCATATAATAAGGCGACATGACGTATAACGTCATATAGTAATGCGTCATAACGTATAACGCCATATAGCAATGCGTTATAACGAATAACGTCATATAGTAATGCGTTATAACGTATAACGCCATATAGTAATGCGTCATAACGTATAACGTCATATAGAATTACGGCAGAACGTATAACGTCACATAGTAAAACGTCATAACGTATAACGTCATATAGTAATACGTCATAACGTATAACGTCATATAGTATTGCGTCATGACGAATACTGTCATATAATAAGGCGACATGACGTATAACGTCATATAGTAATGCGTCATAACGTATAACGTCATATAGTAATGTGTCATAACGTATAACGCCATATAGTAATGCGTCATAACGTATAACGTCATATAGTAATACGTCATAACGTATAACGTCACATAGTAAAACGTCATAACGTATAACGTCATATAGTAATACGTCATAACGTATAACGTCATATAGTATTGCGTCATGACGAATAATGTCATATAATAAGGCGACATGACGTATAACGTCATATAGGAATGCGTCATAACGTATAACGTCATATAGTAATGCGTCATAACGTATAACGCCATATAGTAATGCGTCATAACGTATAACGTCATATAGTAATACGTCATAACGTATAACGTCATATAGTATTGCGTCATGACGAATAACGCCATATAGTAATGCGTCATAACATATAACGTCATATAGTATTGCATCATAACGTATAACGTCATATAGTAATGCGTCATAACGTATAACGCCATATAGTAATGCGTCATAACATATAACGCCATATAGCAATGTGTTATAACGAATAACGTCATATAGTAATGCGTCATAACGTATAACGCCATATAGTAATGCGTCATAACGTATAACGTCATATAGTATTGCGTCATGACGTATAACGTCATATAATAAGGCGACATGACGTATAACGTCATATAGAATTACGTCATAACGTATAACGCCATATACAATTACGGTTTAACGTATAACGTCAAAAGAGTAATGCGTCATATCCTATAACGCCATATAGTAATTGCGTCATAACGTATAACGTCATATAGAACTCCGGCATAACGTATATCGTCATATAGTAATACGTCATAACTTACAAGGTCATATAGTAATGCGTCATAACGTATAACGTCATATAGTATTGCGTCATGACGTATAACTTCATATAAGGTGACATGACGTATAACGTCATATAGAATTACGGCATAACGTATAACGTCACATAGTAAAACGTCATAACGTATAACGTCATATAGTAATACGTCACAACGTATAACGTCATATAGTATTGCGTCATGAGGAATAATGTCATATAATAAGGCGACATGACGTATAACGTCATATAGTAATGCGTCATAACGTATAACGTCATATAGTAATGTGTCATAACGTATAACGCCATATAGTAATGCGCCATAACGTATAACGTCATATAGTAATACGTCATAACGTATAACGTCATATAGTATTGCGTCATGACGAATAATGTCATATAATAAGGCGACATGACGTATAACGTCATATAGTAATGCGTCATAACGTATAACATCATATAGTATTGCGTCATGACGTATAACGTCATATAGTAATGCGTCATAACGTATATCGTCATAGAGTAATGCGTCATAACGTATAACGTCATATAGTATTGCGTCATGACGAATAATGTCATATAATAAGGCGACATGACGTATAACGTCATATAGAATTCCGGTTTAACGTATAACGCCATATAGCAATGCGTCATAACGTACAACGTCACATAGTAATACGTCTTAACGTATAAAGTCATATAGAATACCGGGTTAACGTATAACGCCATATAGCAATGCGTCATAACGTATAACGTCATACAGAATTACGGTTTAACGTATAACGCCATATAGCAATGCGTCATAACGTATAACGTTATACAGTTTTACGGTTTAACGTATAAAGTCATATAGTAATGCGTCATAACGTATAACGCCATATAGTAATGCGTCATAACGTATAACATCATATAGTATTGCGTCATGACGTATAACGTCATATAGTAATGCGTCATAACGTATATCGTCATAGAGTAATGCGTCATAACGTATAACGTCATATAGTATTGCGTCATGACGAATAATGTCATATAATAAGGCGACATGACGTATAACGTCATATAGTAATGCGTCATAACGTATAACGTCATATAGTAATGCGTCATAACGTATAACGCCATATAGTAATGCGTCATAACGTATAACGTCATATAGTATTGCGTCATAACATCTAACGCCATATAGTAATGCGTCATAACGTATAACGTCATATAGTAATGCGTCATAACGTATAACGCCATAAAGTAATGCGTCACAACGTATAACGTCATATAGTAATGCGTCATAACGTATAACGCCATATAGCGATGCGTCATAACGTATAACGCCATATAGCAATGCGTTATAACGAACAACGTCATATAGTAATGCGTCATAACGTATAACGCCATATAGTAATGCGTCATAACGTATAACGTCATATAGTATTGCGTCATGACGTATAACGTCATATAATAAGGCGACATGACGTATAACGTCATATAGAATTACGTCATAACGTATAACGTCATATACAATTACGGTTTAACGTATAACGTCAAAAGAGTAATGCGTCATATCCTATAACGCCATATAGTACTGGCGTCATAACGTATAACGACGTATAGAATTCCGGCATAACGTATATCGTCATATAGTAATACGTCATAACTTACAAGGTCATATAGTAATGCGTCATAGCGTATAACGTCATATAGTATTGCATCATGGCGTATAACGTCATATAATAAGGTGACATGACGTATAACGTCATATAGAATTACGGCATAACGTATAACGTCACATAGTAAAACGTCATAACGTATAACGTCATATAGTAATACGTCATAACGTATAACGTCATATAGTATTGCGTCATGACGAATAATGTCATATAATAAGGCGACATGACGTATAACGTCATATAGTAATGCGTCATAACGTATAACGTCATATAGTATTGCGTCATGACGAATAATGTCATATAATAAGGCGACATGACGTATAACGTCATATAGTAATGCGTCATAACGTATAACGTCATATAGTAATGTGTCATAACGTATAACGCCATATAGTAATGCGTCATAACATATAACGTCATATAGTATTGTGTCATAACGTATAACGCCATATAGTAATGCGTCATAACGTATAACGTCATATAGTAATACGTCAGAACTTACAAGGTCATATAGTAATGCGTCATGACGTATAACGTCATATAGTATTGCGTCATGACGTATAACGTCATATAAGGTGACATGACGTATAACGTCATATAGAATTACGGCATAACGTATAACGTCACAGAGTAAAACGTCATAACGTATAACGTCATATAGTAATACGTCATAACGTATAACGTCATATAGTATTGCGTCATGACGAATAATGTCATATAATAAGGCGACATGACGTATAACGTCATATAGTAATGCGTCATAACGTATAACGTCATATAGTAATGTGTCATAACGTATAACGCCATATAGTAATGCGTCATAACGTATAACGTCATATAGTAATACGTCATAACGTATAACGTCATATAGTATTGCGTCATGACGAATAATGTCATATAATAAGGCGACATGACGTATAACGTCATATAGTAATGCGTCATAACGTATAACATCATATAGTATTGCGTCTTGACGTATAACGTCATATAGTAATGCGTCATAACGTATATCGTCATAGAGTAATGCGTCATAACGTATAACGTCATATAGTATTGCGTCATGAAGACTAATGTCATATAATAAGGCGACATGACGTATAACGTCATATAGAATTCCGGTTTAACGTATAACGTCAAAAGAGTAATGCGTCATATCCTATAACGCCATATAGTAATTGCGTCATAGCGTATAACGACGTATAGAATTCCGGCATAACGTATATCGTCATATAGTAATACGTCATAACTTACAAGGTAATATAGTAATGCGTCATAACGTATAACGTCATATAGTATTGCATCATGACGTATAACGTCATATAATAAGGTGACATGACGTATAACGTCATATAGAATTACGGCATAACGTATAACGTCACATAGTAAAACGTCATAACGTATAACGTCATATAGTAATACGTCATAACGTATAACGTCATATAGTATTGCGTCATGACGAATAATGTCATATAATAAGGCGACATGACGTATAACGTCATATAGTAATGCGTCATAACGTATAACGTCATATAGTAATGCGTCATAACGTATAACGCCATATAGTAATGCGTCATAACGTATAACGTCATATAGTAATACGTCATAACGTATAACGTCATAGAGTATTGCGTCATGACGAATAATGTCATATAATAAGGCGACATGACGTATAACGTCATATAGTAATGCGTCATAACGTATAACGTCATATAGTAATGCGTCATAACGTATAACGCCATATAGTAATGCGTCATAACATATAACGTCATATAGTATTGCGTCATAACGTCTAACGCCATATAGCAATGCGTCATAACGTATAACGTCATATAGTAATGCGTCATACCGTATAACGTCATATAGTAATGCGTCATAACGTATAACGCCATATAGTAATGCGTCATAACATATAACGTCATATAGTATTGCGTCATAACGTCTAACGCCATATAGCAATGCGTCATACGTATAACGTCATATAGTAATGCGTCATACCGTATAACGTCATGTAGAATTCCGGTTTAACGTATAACGCCATATAGCAATGCGTCATAATGTATAACGTCACATAGTAATACGTCTTAACGTATAAAGTCATATAGAATACCGGGTTAACGTATAACGCCATATAGCAATGCGTCATAACGTATAACGTCATACAGAATTACGGTTTAACGTATGACGCCATTTAGGAATGCGTCATAACGTATAACGTTATACAGAATTACGGTTTAACGTATAAAGTCATATAGTAATGCGTCATAACGTATAACGCCATATAGTAATGCGTCATAACGTATAACATCATATAGTATTGCGTCATGACGTATAACGTCATATAGTAATGCGTCATAACGTATATCGTCATAGAGTAATGCGTCATAACGTATAACGTCATATAGTATAGCGTCATGTCGAATAATGTCATATAATAAGGCGACATGACGTATAACGTCATATAGTAATGCGTCATAACGTATAACGCCATATAGTAATGCGTCATAACGTATAACGTCATATAGTATTGCGTCATAACATCTAACGCCATATAGTAATGCGTCATAACGTATAACGTCATATAGTAATGCGTCATAACGTATAACGCCATATAGCGATGCGTCATAACGTATAACGCCATATAGCAATGCGTTATAACGAATACCGTCATATAGTAATGCGTCATAACTTATAACGCCATATAGTAATGCGTCATAACGTATAACGTCATATAGTATTGCGTCATGACGTATAAGGTCATATAATAAGGCGACATGACGTATAACGTCATATAGAATTACGTCATAACGTATAACGTCATATACAATTACGGTTTAACGTATAACGTCAAAAGAGTAATGCGTCATATCCTATAACGCCATATAGTAATTGCGTCATAACGTATAACGTCATATAGAACTCCGGCATAACGTATATCGTCATATAGTAATACGTCATAACTTACAAGGTCATATAGTAATGCGTCATAACGTATAACGTCATATAGTATTGCGTCACGACGTATAACGTCATATAAGGTGACATGACGTATAACGTCATATAGAATTACGGCATAACGTATAACGTCACATAGTAAAACGTCATAACGTATAACGTCATATAGTAATACGTCATAACGTATAACGTCATATAGTATTGCGTCATGACGAATAATGTCATATAATAAGGCGACATGACGTATAACGTCATATAGTAATGCGTCATTACGTATAACGTCATATAGTAATGTGTCATAACGCATAACGCCATATAGTAATGCGTCATAACGTATAACGTCATATAGTAATGCGTCATAACGTATAACGTCATATAGTAATACGTCATAACGTATAACGTCACATAGTAAAACGTCATGACGAATAATGTTATATAATAAGGCGACATGACGTATAACGCCATATAGTAATGCGTCATAACGTATAACGTCATATAGTATTGCGTCATGACGTATAACGTCATATAATAAGGCGACATGACGTATAACGTCATATCGAATTACGTCATAACGTATAACGTCATATACAATTACGGTTTAACGTATAACGTCAAAAGAGTAATGCGTCATATCCTATAACGCCATATAGTAATTGCGTCATAACGTATAACGTCATATAGAACTCCGGCATAACGTATATCGTCATATAGTAATACGTCATAACTTACAAGGTCATATAGTAATGCGTCATAACGTATAACGTCATATAGTATTGCGTCACGACGTATAACGTCATATAAGGTGACATGACGTATAACGTCATATAGAATTACGGCATAACGTATAACGTCACATAGTAAAACGTCATAACGTATAACGTCATATAGTAATACGTCATAACGTATAACGTCATATAGTATTGCGTCATGACGAATAATGTCATATAATAAGGCGACATGACGTATAACGTCATATAGTAATGCGTCATTACGTATAACGTCATATAGTAATGTGTCATAACGCATAACGCCATATAGTAATGCGTCATAACGTATAACGTCATATAGTAATGCGTCATAACGTATAACGTCATATAGTAATACGTCATAACGTATAACGTCACATAGTAAAACGTCATGACGAATAATGTTATATAATAAGGCGACATGACGTATAACGCCATATAGTAATGCGTCATAACGTATAACGTCATATAGTATTGCGTCATGACGTATAACGTCATATAATAAGGCGACATGACGTATAACGTCATATCGAATTACGTCATAACGTATAACGTCATATACAATTACGGTTTAACGTATAACGTCAAAAGAGTAATGCGTCATATCCTATAACGCCATATAGTAATTGCGTCATAACGTATAACGTCATATAGTAATGCGTCATAACGTATAACGCCATATAGTAATACGTCATAACTTACAAGGTCATATAGTAATGCGTCATAACGTATAACGTCATATAGTATTGCGTCATGACGAATAATGTCATATAATAAGGCGACATGACGTATAACGTCATACAGTAATGCGTCATAACGTATAACGTCATATAGTAATGCGTCATAACGTATAACGCCATATAGTAATACGTCATAACTTACAAGGTCATATAGTAATGCGTCATGACGAATAATGTCATATAATAAGGCGACATGACGTATAACGTCATATAGTAATGCGTCATAACGTATAACGTCATATAGTAATGCGTCATAACGTATAACGCCATATAGTAATGCGTCATAACGTATAACGTCATATAGCATTGCGTCATAACATCTAACGCCATATAGTAATGCGTCATAACGTATAACGTCATATAGTAATGCGTCATAACGTATAACGCCATATAGCGATGCGTCATAACGTATAACGCCATATAGCAATGCGTCATAACGTATAACGCCATATAGCGATGCGTCATAACGTATAACGCCATATAGCAATGCGTTATAACGAATAACGTCATATAGTAATGCGTCATAACGTATAACGCCATATAGTAATGCGTCATAACGTATAACGTCATATAGTATTGCGGCATGACGTATAACGTCATATAATAAGGCGACATGACGTATAACGTCATATAGAATTACGTCATAACGTATAACGTCATATACAATTACGGTTTAACGTATAACGTCAAAAGAGTAACGCGTCATATCCTATAACGCCATATAGTAATTGCGTCATAGCGTATAACGACGTATAGAATTCCGGCATAACGTATATCGTCATATAGTAATACGTCATAACTTACAAGGTCATATAGTAATGCGTCATAACGTATAACGTCATATAGTATTGCATCATGACGTATAACGTCATATAATAAGGTGACATGACGTATAACGTCATATAGAATTACGGCATAACGTATAACGTCACATAGTAATGCGTCATAACGTATAACGTCATATAGTAATACGTCATAACGTATAACGTCATAGAGTATTGCGTCATGACGAATAATGTCATATAATAAGGCGACATGACGTATAACGTCATATAGTAATGCGTCATAACGTATAACGTCATATAGTAATGCGTCATAACGTATAACGCCATATAGTAATGCGTCATAACATATAACGTCATATAGTATTGCGTCATAACGTCTAACGCCATATAGCAATGCGTCATAACGTATAACGTCATATAGTAATGCGTCATACCGTATAGCGTCATATAGAATTCCGGTTTAACGTATAACGCCATATAGCAATGCGTCATAACGTATAACGTCACATAGTAATACGTCTTAACGTATAAAGTCATATAGAATACCGGGTTAACGTATAACGCCATATAGCAATGCGTCATAACGTATAACGTCATACAGAATTACGGTTTAACGTATAACGCCATATAGCAATGCGTCATAACGCATAACGTTATACAGAATTACGGTTTAACGTATAAAGTCATATAGTAATGCTTCATAACGTATAACGCCATATAGTAATGCGTCATAACGTATAACATCATATAGTATTGCGTCATGACGTATAACGTCATATAGTAATGCGTCATAACGTATAACGTCATATAGTATTGCGTCATAACGTCTAACGCCATATAGCAATGCGTCATAACGTATAACGTCATATAGTAATGCTTCATAACGTATAACGCCATATAGTAATGCGTCATAACGTATAACGTCATATAGTAATACGTCATAACGTATAACGTCATATAGTATTGCGTCATGACGAATAATGTCATATAATAAGGCGACATGACGTATAACGTCATATAGTAATGCGTCATAACGTATAACGTCATATAGTAATGCGTCATAACGTATAACGCCATATAGTAATGCGTCATAACGTATAACGTCATATAGTAATACGTCATAACGTATAACGTCATAGAGTATTGCGTCATGACGAATAATGTCATATAATAAGGCGACATGACGTATAACGTCATATAGTAATGCGTCATAACGTATAACGTCATATAGTAATGCGTCATAACGTATAACGCCATATAGTAATGCGTCATAACATATAACGTCATATAGTATTGCGTCATAACGTCTAACGCCATATAGCAATGCGTCATAACGTATAACGTCATATAGTAATGCGTCATACCGTATAGCGTCATATAGAATTCCGGTTTAACGTATAACGCCATATAGCAATGCGTCATAACGTATAACGTCACATAGTAATACGTCTTAACGTATAAAGTCATATAGAATACCGGGTTAACGTATAACGCCATATAGCAATGCGTCATAACGCATAACGTTATACAGAATTACGGTTTAACGTATAAAGTCATATAGTAATGCTTCATAACGTATAACGCCATATAGTAATGCGTCATAACGTATAACATCATATAGTATTGCGTCATGACGTATAACGTCATATAGTAATGCGTCATAACGTATATCGTCATAGAGTAATGCGTCATAACGTATAACGTCATATAGTATTGCTTCATGACGAATAATGTCATATAATAAGGCGACATGACGTATAACGTCATATAGTAATGTGTCATAAAGTATAACGTCATATAGAATTCCGGTTTAACGTATAACGCCACATAGCAATGCGCCATAACGTATAACGTCACATGGTAATACGTCTTAACGTATAAAGACATATAGAATTCCGGGATAACGTATAACGTCATATAGTAATGCGTCATAACGTATAACGCCATATAGCAATGCGTCATAACGTATAACGCCATATAGCAATGCGTTATAACGAATAACGTCATATAGTAATGCGTCATAACGTATAACGCCATATAGTAATGCGTCATAACATATAACGTCATATAGTATTGCGTCATAACGTCTAACGCCATATAGCAATGCGTCATAACGTATAACGTCATATAGTAATGCGTC
This sequence comes from Bombus fervidus, assembly GCF_041682495.2. Taxonomy (NCBI): domain Eukaryota; kingdom Metazoa; phylum Arthropoda; class Insecta; order Hymenoptera; family Apidae; genus Bombus; species Bombus fervidus. The sequence goes on from NW_027212588.1 coordinate 1,142,893, forward strand.
ATACCGTATAACGTCATGTAGAATTCCGGTTTAACGTATAACGCCATATAGCAATGCGTCATAATGTATAACGTCACATAGTAATACGTCTTAACGTATAAAGTCATATAGAATACCGGGTTAACGTATAACGCCATATAGCAATGCGTCATAACGTATAACGTCATACAGAATTACGGTTTAACGTATAACGCCATTTAGGAATGCGTCATAACGTATAACGTTATACAGAATTACGGTTTAACGTATAAAGTCATATAGTAATGCGTCATAACGTATAACGCCATATAGTAATGCGTCATAACGTATAACATCATATAGTATTGCGTCATGACGTATAACGTCATATAGTAATGCGTCATAACGTATATCGTCATAGAGTAATGCGTCATAACGTATAACGTCATATAGTATAGCGTCATGTCGAATAATGTCATATAATAAGGCGACATGACGTATAACGTCATATAGTAATGCGTCATAACGTATAACGCCATATAGTAATGCGTCATAACGTATAACGTCATATAGTATTGCGTCATAACATCTAACGCCATATAGTAATGCGTCATAACGTATAACGTCATATAGTAATGCGTCATAACGTATAACGCCATATAGCGATGCGTCATAACGTATAACGCCATATAGCAATGCGTTATAACGAATACCGTCATATAGTAATGCGTCATAACTTATAACGCCATATAGTAATGCGTCATAACGTATAACGTCATATAGTATTGCGTCATGACGTATAACGTCATATAATAAGGCGACATGACGTATAACGTCATATAGAATTACGTCATAACGTATAACGTCATATACAATTACGGTTTAACGTATAACGTCAAAAGAGTAATGCGTCATATCCTATAACGCCATATAGCAATTGCGTCATAACGTATAACGTCATATAGAACTCCGGCATAACGTATATCGTCATATAGTAATACGTCATAACTTACAAGGTCATATAGTAATGCGTCATAACGTATAACGTCATATAGTATTGCGTCACGACGTATAACGTCATATAAGGTGACATGACGTATAACGTCATATAGAATTACGGCATAACGTATAACGTCACATAGTAAAACGTCATAACGTATAACGTCATATAGTAATACGTCATAACGTATAACGTCATATAGTATTGCGTCATGACGAATAATGTCATATAATAAGGCGACATGACGTATAACGTCATATAGTAATGCGTCATTACGTATAACGTCATATAGTAATGTGTCATAACGCATAACGCCATATAGTAATGCGTCATAACGTATAACGTCATATAGTAATGCGTCATAACGTATAACGTCATATAGTAATACGTCATAACGTATAACGTCACATAGTAAAACGTCATGACGAATAATGTCATATAATAAGGCGACATGACGTATAACGCCATATAGTAATGCGTCATAACGTATAACGTCATATAGTATTGCGTCATGACGTATAACGTCATATAATAAGGCGACATGACGTATAACGTCATATCGAATTACGTCATAACGTATAACGTCATATACAATTACGGTTTAACGTATAACGTCAAAAGAGTAATGCGTCATATCCTATAACGCCATATAGTAATTGCGTCATAACGTATAACGTCATATAGTAATGCGTCATAACGTATAACGCCATATAGTAATACGTCATAACTTACAAGGTCATATAGTAATGAGTCATAACGTATAACGTCATATAGTATTGCGTCATGACGAATAATGTCATATAATAAGGCGACATGACGTATAACGCCATATAGTAATGCGTCATAACGTATAACGTCATATAGTATTGCGTCATGACGTATAACGTCATATAATAAGGCGACATGACGTATAACGTCATATAGTAATGCGTCATAACGTATAACGTCATATAGTAATGCGTCATAACGTATAACGCCATATAGTAATACGTCATAACTTACAAGGTCATATAGTAATGCGTCATGACGAATAATGTCATATAATAAGGCGACATGACGTATAACGTCATATAGTAATGCGTCATAACGTATAACGTCATATAGTAATGCGTCATAACGTATAACGCCATATAGTAATGCGTCATAACGTATAACGTCATATAGCATTGCGTCATAACATCTAACGCCATATAGTAATGCGTCATAACGTATAACGTCATATAGTAATGCGTCATAACGTATAACGCCATATAGCGATGCGTCATAACGTATAACGCCATATAGCAATGCGTTATAACGAATAACGTCATATAGTAATGCGTCATAACGTATAACGCCATATAGTAATGCGTCATAACGTATAACGTCATATAGTATTGCGTCATGACGTATAACGTCATATAATAAGGCGACATGACGTATAACGTCATATAGAATTACGTCATAACGTATAACGTCATATACAATTACGGTTTAACGTATAACGTCAAAAGAGTAATGCGTCATATCCTATAACGCCATATAGTAATTGCGTCATAGCGTATAACGACGTATAGAATTCCGGCATAACGTATATCGTCATATAGTAATACGTCATAACTTACAAGGTCATATAGTAATGCGTCATAACGTATAACGTCATATAGTATTGCATCATGACGTATAGCGTCATATAATAAGGTGACATGACGTATAACGTCATATAGAATTACGGCATAACGTATAACGTCACATAGTAAAACGTCATAACGTATAACGTCATATAGTAATACGTCATAACGTATAACGTCATATAGTATTGCGTCATGACGAATAATGTCATATAATAAGGCGACATGACGTATAACGTCATATAGTAATGCGTCATAACGTATAACGTCATATAGTAATGCGTCATAACGTATAACGCCATATAGTAATGCGTCATAACGTATAACGTCATATAGTAATACGTCATAACGTATAACGTCATAGAGTATTGCGTCATGACGAATAATGTCATATAATAAGGCGACATGACGTATAACGTCATATAGTAATGCGTCATAACGTATAACGTCATATAGTAATGCGTCATAACGTATAACGCCATATAGTAATGCGTCATAACATATAACGTCATATAGTATTGCGTCATAACGTCTAACGCCATATAGCAATGCGTCATAACGTATAACGTCATATAGTAATGCGTCATACCGTATAGCGTCATATAGAATTCCGGTTTAACGTATAACGCCATATAGCAATGCGTCATAACGTATAACGTCACATAGTAATACGTCTTAACGTATAAAGTCATATAGAATACCGGGTTAACGTATAACGCCATATAGCAATGCGTCATAACGTATAACGTCATACAGAATTACGGTTTAACGTATAACGCCATATAGCAATGCGTCATAACGCATAACGTTATACAGAATTACGGTTTAACGTATAAAGTCATATAGTAATGCTTCATAACGTATAACGCCATATAGTAATGCGTCATAACGTATAACATCATATAGTACTGCGTCATGACGTATAACGTCATATAGTAATGCGTCATAACGTATATCGTCATAGAGTAATGCGTCATAACGTATAACGTCATATAGTATTGCTTCATGACGAATAATGTCATATAATAAGGCGACATGACGTATAACGTCATATAGTAATGTGTCATAAAGTATAACGTCATATAGAATTCCGGTTTAACGTATAACGCCACATAGCAATGCGCCATAACGTATAACGTCACATGGTAATACGTCTTAACGTATAAAGACATATAGAATTCCGGGATAACGTATAACGTCATATAGTAATGCGTCATAACGTATAACGCCATATAGCAATGCGTCATAACGTATAACGCCATATAGCAATGCGTTATAACGAATAACGTCATATAGTAATGCGTCATAACGTATAACGCCATATAGTAATGCGTCATAACGTATAACGTCATATAGTAATGCGTCATAACGTATAACGCCATATAGTAATGCGTCATAACATATAACGTCATATAGTATTGCGTCATAACGTCTAACGCCATATAGCAATGCGTCATAACGTATAACGTCATATAGTAATGCGTCATACCGTATAACGTCATGTAGAATTCCGGTTTAACGTATAACGCCATATAGCAATGCGTCATAATGTATAACGTCACATAGTAATACGTCTTAACGTATAAAGTCATATAGAATACCGGGTTAACGTATAACGCCATATAGCAATGCGTCATAACGTATAACGTCATACAGAATTACGGTTTAACGTATAACGCCATTTAGGAATGCGTCATAACGTATAACGTTATACAGAATTACGGTTTAACGTATAAAGTCATATAGTAATGCGTCATAACGTATAACGCCATATAGTAATGCGTCATAACGTATAACATCATATAGTATTGCGTCATGACGTATAACGTCATATAGTAATGCGTCATAACGTATATCGTCATAGAGTAATGCGTCATAACGTATAACGTCATATAGTATAGCGTCATGTCGAATAATGTCATATAATAAGGCGACATGACGTATAACGTCATATAGTAATGCGTCATAACGTATAACGCCATATAGTAATGCGTCATAACGTATAACGTCATATAGTATTGCGTCATAACATCTAACGCCATATAGTAATGCGTCATAACGTATAACGTCATATAGTAATGCGTCATAACGTATAACGCCATATAGCGATGCGTCATAACGTATAACGCCATATAGCAATGCGTTATAACGAATACCGTCATATAGTAATGCGTCATAACTTATAACGCCATATAGTAATGCGTCATAACGTATAACGTCATATAGTATTGCGTCATGACGTATAACGTCATATAATAAGGCGACATGACGTATAACGTCATATAGAATTACGTCATAACGTATAACGTCATATACAATTACGGTTTAACGTATAACGTCAAAAGAGTAATGCGTCATATCCTATAACGCCATATAGTAATTGCGTCATAACGTATAACGTCATATAGAACTCCGGCATAACGTATATCGTCATATAGTAATACGTCATAACTTACAAGGTCATATAGTAATGCGTCATAACGTATAACGTCATATAGTATTGCGTCACGACGTATAACGTCATATAAGGTGACATGACGTATAACGTCATATAGAATTACGGCATAACGTATAACGTCACATAGTAAAACGTCATAACGTATAACGTCATATAGTAATACGTCATAACGTATAACGTCATATAGTATTGCGTCATGACGAATAATGTCATATAATAAGGCGACATGACGTATAACGTCATATAGTAATGCGTCATTACGTATAACGTCATATAGTAATGTGTCATAACGCATAACGCCATATAGTAATGCGTCATAACGTATAACGTCATATAGTAATACGTCATAACGTATAACGTCATATAGTATTGCGTCATGACGAATAATGTCATATAATAAGGCGACATGACGTATAACGTCATATAGTAATGCGTCATAACGTATAACATCATATAGTATTGCGTCATGACGTATAACGTCATATAGTAATGCGTCATAACGTATATCGTCATAGAGTAATGCGTCATAACGTATAACGCCATATAGCAATGCGTCATAACGTATAACGTCACATAGTAATACGTCTTAACGTATAAAGTCATATAGAATACCGGGTTAACGTATAACGCCATATAGCAATGCGTCATAACGTATAACGTCATACAGAATTACGGTTTAACGTATAACGCCATATAGCAATGCGTCATAACGTATAACGTTATACAGAATTACGGTTTAACGTATAAAGTCATATAGTAATGAGTCATAACGTATAACGCCATATAGTAATGCGTCATAACGTATAACATCATATAGTATTGCGTCATGACGTATAACGTCATATAGTAATGCGTCATAACGTATATCGTCATAGAGTAATGCGTCATAACGTATAACGTCATATAGTATTGCGTCATGACGAATAATGTCATATAATAAGGCGACATGACGTATAACGTCATATAGTAATGCGTCATAACGTATAACGTCATATAGTAATGCGTCATAACGTATAACGTCATATAGTAATACGTCATAACGTATAACGTCACATAGTAAAACGTCATGACGAATAATGTCATATAATAAGGCGACATGACGTATAACGCCATATAGTAATGCGTCATACCGTATAACGTCATATAGTATTGCGTCATGACGTATAACGTCATATAATAAGGCGACATGACGTATAACGTCATATCGAATTACGTCATAACGTATAACGTCATATACAATTACGGTTTAACGTATAACGTCAAAAGTGTAATGCGTCATATCCTATAACGCCATATAGTAATTGCGTCATAACGTATAACGTCATATAGTAATGCGTCATAACGTATAACGCCATATAGTAATACGTCATAACTTACAAGGTCATATAGTAATGCGTCATAACGTATAACGTCATATAGTATTGCGTCATGACGAATAATGTCATATAATAAGGCGACATGACGTATAACGTCATATAGTAATGCGTCATAACGTATAACGTCATATAGTAATGCGTCATAACGTATAACGCCATATAGTAATACGTCATAACTTACCAGGTCATATAGTAATGCGTCATAACGTATAACGTCATATAGTATTGCGTCATGACGTATAACGTCATATAAGGTGACATGACGTATAACGTCATATAGAATTACGGCATAACGCATAACGTCACATAGTAAAACGTCATAACGTATAACGTCATATAGTAATACGTCATAACGTATAACGTCATATAGTATTGCGTCATGACGAATAATGTCATATAATAAGGCGACATGACGTATAACGTCATATAGTAATGCGTCATAACGTATAACGTCATATAGTAATGTGTCATAACGTATAACGCCATATAGTAATGCGTCATAACGTATAACGTCATATAGTAATACGTCATAACGTATAACGTCATATAGTATTGCGTCATGACGAATAATGTCCTATAATAAGGCGACATGGCGTATAACGTCATATAGTAATGCGTCATAACGTATAACATCATATAGTATTGCGTCATGACGTATAACGTCATATAGTAATGCGTCATAACGTATATCGTCATAGAGTAATGCGTCATAACGTATAACGTCATATAGTATTGCGTCATGACGAATAATGTCATATAATAAGGCGACATGACGTATAACGTCATATAGAATTCCGGTTTAACGTATAACGCCATATAGCAATGCGTCATAACGTACAACGTCACATAGTAATACGTCTTAACGTATAAAGTCACATAGAATACCGGGTTAACGTATAACGCCATATACCAATGCGTCATAACGTATAACGTCATACAGAATTACGGTTTAACGTATAACGCCATATAGCAATGCGTCATAACGTATAACGTTATACAGAATTACGGTTTAACGTATAAAGTCATATAGTAATGCGTCATAACGTATAACGCCATATAGTAATGCGTCATAACGTATAACGTCATATAGTAATGCGTCATAACGTATAACGCCATATAGCGATGCGTCATAACGTATAACGCCATATAGCAATGCGTTATAACGAATAACGTCATATAGTAATGCGTCATAACGTATAACGCCATATAGTAATGCGTCATAACGTATAACGTCATATAGTATTGCGTCATGACGTATAACGTCATATAATAAGGCGACATGACGTATAACGTCATATAGAATTACGTCATAACGTATAACGTCATATACAATTACGGTTTAACGTGTAACGTCAAAAGAGTAATGCGTCATATCCTATAACGCCATATAGTAATTGCGTCATAACGTATAACGACGTATAGAATTCCGGCATAACGTATATCGTCATATAGTAATACGTCATAACTTACAAGGTCATATAGTAATGCGTCATAACGTATAACGTCATATAGTATTGCATCATGACGTATAACGTCATATAATAAGGTGACATGACGTATAACGTCATATAGAATTACGGCATAACGTATAACGTCACATAGTAAAACGTCATAACGTATAACGTCATATAGTAATACGTCATAACGTATAACGTCATATAGTATTGCGTCATGACGAATAATGTCATATAATAAGGCGACATGACGTATAACGTCATATAGTAATGCGTCATAACGTATAACGTCATATAGTAATGCGTCATGACGTATAACGCCATATAGTAATGCGTCATAACGTATAACGTCATATAGTAATACGTCATAACGTATAACGTCATATAGTATTGCGTCATGACGAATAATGTCATATAATAAGGCGACATGACATATAACGTCATATAGTAATGCGTCATAACGTATAACGTCATATAGTATTGCGTCATGACGAATAATGTCATATAATAAGGCGACATGACGTATAACGTCATATAGTAAGGTGTCATAAAGTATAACGTCATATAGAATTCCGGTTTAACGTATAACGCCACATAGCAATGCGCCATAACGTATAACGTCACATGGTAATACCTCTTAACGTATAAAGACATATAGAATTCCGGGATAACGTATAACGTCATATAGTAATGCGTCATAACGTATAACGCCATATAGCAATGCGTCATAACGTATAACGCCATATAGCAATGCGTTATAACGAATAACGTCATATAGTAATGCGTCATAACGTATAACGCCATATAGTAATGCGTCATAACGTATAACGTCATATAGTAATGCGTCATAACGTATAACGCCATTTAGTAATGCGTCATAACATATTTCGTCATATAGTATTGCGTCATAACGTCTAACGCCATATAGCAATGCGTCATAACGTATAACGTCATATAGTAATGCGTCATACCGTATAACGTCCTATAGAATTCCGGTTTAACGTATAACGCCATATAGCAATGCGTCATAATGTATAACGTCACATAGTAATACGTCTTAACGTATAAAGTCATATAGAATACCGGGTTAACGTATAACGCCATATAGCAATGCGTCATAACGTATAACGTCATACAGAATTACGGTTTAACGTATAACGCCATATAGGAATGCGTCATAACGTATAACGTTATACAGAATTACGGTTTAACGTATAAAGTCATATAGTAATGCGTCATAACGTATAACGCCATATAGTAATGCGTCATAACGTATAACATCATATAGTATTGCGTCATGACGTATAACGTCATATAGTAATGCGTCATAACGTATATCGTCATAGAGTAATGCGTCATAACGTATAACGTCATATAGTATAGCGTCATGTCGAATAATGTCATATAATAAGGCGACATGACGTATAACGTCATATAGTAATGCGTCATAACGTATAACGTCATATAGTAATGCGTCATTACGTATAACGCCATATAGTAATGCGTCATAACGTATAACGTCATATAGTATTGCGTCATAACATTTAACGCCATATAGTAATGCGTCATAACGTATAACGTCAAATAGTAATGCGTCATAATGTATAACGCCATATAGCAATGCGTTATAACGAATACCGTCATATAGTAATGCGTCATAACTTATAACGCCATATAGTAATGCGTCATAACGTATAACGTCATATAGTATTGCGTCATGACGTATAACGTCATATAATAAGGCGACATGACGTATAACGTCATATAGAATTACGTCATAACGTATAACGTCATATACAATTACGGTTTAACGTATAACGTCAAAAGAGTAATGCGTCATATCCTATAACGCCATATAGTATTTGCGTCATAACGTATAACGTCATATAGAACTCCGGCATAACGTATATCGTCATATAGTAATACGTCATAACTTACAAGGTCATATAGTAATGCGTCATAACGTATAACGTCATATAGTATTGCGTCATGACGTATAACGTCATATAAGGTGACATGAAATATAACGTCATATAGAATTACGGCATAACGTATAACGTCACATAGTAAAACGTCATAACGTATAACGTCATATAGTAATACGTCATAACGTATAACGTCATATAGTATTGCGTCATGACGAATAATGTCATATAATAAGGCGACATGACGTATAACGTCATATAGTAATGCGTCATAACGTATAACGTCATATAGTAATGCGTCATGACGTATAACGCCATATAGTAATGCGTCATAACGTATAACGTCATATAGTAATACGTCATAACGTATAACGTCATATAGTATTGCGTCATGACGAATAATGTCATATAATAAGGCGACATGACGTATAACGTCATATAGTAATGCGTCATAACGTATAACGTCATATAGTATTGCGACATGACGAATAATGTCATATAATAAGGCGACATGACGTATAACGTCATATAGTAAGGTGTCATAAAGTATAACGTCATATAGAATTCCGGTTTAACGTATAACGCCACATAGCAATGCGCCATAACGTATAACGTCACATGGTAATACCTCTTAACGTATAAAGACATATAGAATTCCGGGATAACGTATAACGTCATATAGTAATGCGTCATAACGTATAACGCCATATAGCAATGCGTCATAACGTATAACGCCATATAGCAATGCGTTATAACGAATAACGTCATATAGTAATGCGCCATAACGTATAACGCCATATAGTAATGCGTCATAACGTATAACGTCATATAGTAATGCGTCATAACGTATAACGCCATTTAGTAATGCGTCATAACATATAACGTCATATAGTATTGCGTCATAACGTCTAACCCCATATAGCAATGCGTCATAACGTATAACGTCATATAGTAATGCGTCATACCGTATAACGTCATATAGAATTCCGGTTTAACGTATAACGCCATATAGCAATGCGTCATAATGTATAACGTCACATAGTAATACGTCTTAACGTATAAAGTCATATAGAATACCGGGTTAACGTATAACGCCATATAGCAATGCGTCATAACGTATAACGTCATACAGAATTACGGTTTAACGTATAACGCCATATAGGAATGCGTCATAACGTATAACGTTATACAGAATTACGGTTTAACGTATAAAGTCATATAGTAATGCGTCATAACGTATAACGCCATATAGTAATGCGTCATAACGTATAACATCATATAGTATTGCGTCATGACGTATAACGTCATATAGTAATGCGTCATAACGTATATCGTCATAGAGTAATGCGTCATAACGTATAACGTCATATAGTATAGCGTCATGTCGAATAATGTCATATAATAAGGCGACATGACGTATAACGTCATATAGTAATGCGTCATAACGTATAACGTCATATAGTAATGCGTCATTACGTATAACGCCATATAGTAATGCGTCATAACGTATAACGTCATATAGTATTGCGTCATAACATCTAACGCCATATAGTAATGCGTCATAACGTATAACGTCAAATAGTAATGCGTCATAACGTATAACGCCATATAGCGATGCGTCATAACGTATAACGCCATATAGCAATGCGTTATAACGAATACCGTCATATAGTAATGCGTCATAACTTATAACGCCATATAGTAATGCGTCATAACGTATAACGTCATATAGTATTGCGTCATGACGTATAACGTCATATAATAAGGCGACATGACGTATAACGTCATATAGAATTACGTCATAACGTATAACGTCATATACAATTACGGTTTAACGTATAACGTCAAAAGAGTAATGCGTCATATCCTATAACGCCATATAGTAATTGCGTCATAACGTATAACGTCATATAGAACTCCGGCATAACGTATATCGTCATATAGTAATACGTCATAACTTACAAGGTCATATAGTAATGCGTCATAACGTATAACGTCATATAGTATTGCGTCATGACGTATAACGTCATATAAGGTGACATGACGTATAACGTCATATAGAATTACGGCATAACGTATAACGTCACATAGTAAAACGTCATAACGTATAACGTCATATAGTAATACGTCATAACGTATAACGTCATATAGTAATGTGTCATAACGTATAACGCCATATAGTAATGCGTCATAACGTATAACGTCATATAGTAATACGTCATAACGTATAACGTCATATAGTATTGCGTCATGACGAATAATGTCATATAATAAGGCGACATGACGTATAACGTCATATAGTAATGCGTCATAACGTATAACATCATATAGTATTGCGTCATGACGTATAACGTCATATAGTAATGCGTCATAACGTATATCGTCATAGAGTAATGCGTCATAACGTATAACGTCATATAGTATTGCGTCATGACGAATAATGTCATATAATAAGGCGACATGACGTATAACGTCATATAGAATTCCGGTTTAACGTATAACGCCATATAGCAATGCGTCATAACGTATAACGTCACATAGTAATACGTCTTAACGTATAAAGTCATATAGAATACCGGGTTAACGTATAACGCCATATAGCAATGCGTCATACCGTATAACGTCATACAGAATTACGGTTTAACGTATAACGCCATATAGCAATGCGTCATAACGTATAACGTTATACAGAATTACGGTTTAACGTATAAAGTCATATAGTAATGCGTCATAAAGTATAACGCCATATAGTAATGCGTCATAACGTATAACATCATATAGTATTGCGTCATGACGTATAACGTCATATAGTAATGCGTCATAACGTATATCGTCATAGAGTAATGCGTCATAACGTATAACGTCATATAGTATTGCGTCATGACGAATAATGTCATATAATAAGGCGACATGACGTATAACGTCATATAGTAATGCGTTATAACGTATAACGTCATATAGTAATGCGTCATAACGTATAACGCCATATAGTATTGCGTCATAACGTATAACGTCATATAGTACTGCGTCATAACATCTAACGCCATATAGTAATGCGTCATAACGTATAACGTCATATAGTAATGCGTCATAACGTATAACGCCATATAGCGATGCGTCATAACGTATAACGCCATATAGCAATGCGTTATAACGAATAACGTCATATAGTAATGCGTCATAACGTATAACGCCATATAGTAATGCGTCATAACGTATAACGTCATATAGTATTGCGTCATGACGTATAACGTCATATAATAAGGCGACATGACGTATAACGTCATATAGAATTACGTCATAACGTATAACGTCATATACAATTACGGTTTAACGTATAACGTCAAAAGAGTAATGCGTCATATCTTATAACGCCATATAGTAATTGCGTCATAACGTATAACGTCGTATAGAATTCCGGCATAACGTATATCGTCATATAGTAATACGTCATAACTTACAAGGTCATATAGTAATGCGTCATAACGTATAACGTCATATAGTATTGCATCATGACGTATAACGTCATATATTAAGGTGACATGACGTATAACGTCATATAGAATTACGGCATAACGTATAACGTCACATAGTAAAACGTCATAACGTATAACGTCATATAGTAATACGTCATAACGTATAACGTCATATAGTATTGCGTCATGACGAATAATGTCATATAATAAGGCGACATGACGTATAACGTCATATAGTAATGCGTCATAACGTATAACGTCATATAGTAATGCGTCATAACGTATAACGCCATATAGTAATGCGTCATAACATATAACGTCATATAGTATTGCGTCATAACGTCTAACGCCATATAGCAATGCGTCATAACGTATAACGTCATATAGTAATGCGTCATACCGTATAACGTCATATAGAATTCCGGTTTAACGTATAACGCCATATAGCAATGCGTCATAACGTATAACGTCACATAGTAATACGCCTTAACGTATAAAGTCATATAGAATACCGGGTTAACGTATAACGCCATATAGCAATGCGTCATAACGTATAACGTCATACAGAATTACGGTTTAACGTATAACGCCATATAGCAATGCGTCATAACGTATAACGTTATACAGAATTACGGTTTAACGTATAAAGTCATATAGTAATGCGTCATAACGTATAACGCCATATAGTAATGCGTCATAACGTATAACGTCATATAGTATTGCGTCATGACGAATAATGTCATATAATAAGGCGACATGACGTATAACGTCATATAGTAATGCGTCATAACGTATAACGTCATATAGTAATGCGTCATAACGTATAACGCCATATAGTAATGCGTCATAACTTATAACGTCATATAGTATTGCGTCATAACGTCTAACGCCATATAGCAATGCGTCATAACGTATAACGTCATATAGTAATGCGTCATACCGTATAACGTCATATGGAATTCCGGTTTAACGTATAACGCTATATAGCAATGCGTCATAACGTATAACGTCACATAGTAATACGTCTTAACGTATAAAGTCATATAGAATACCGGGTTAACGTATAACGCCATATAGCAATGCGTCATAACGTATAACGTCATACAGAGTTACGGTTTAACGTATAACGCCATATAGCAATGCGTCATAACGTATAACGTTATACAGAATTACGGTTTAACGTATAAAGTCATATAGTAATGCGTCATAACGTCTAACGCCATATAGTAATGCGTCATAACGTATAACATCATATAGTATTGCGTCATGACGTATAACATCATATAGTAATGCGTCATAACGTATATCGTCATAGAGTAATGCGTCATAACGTATAACGTCATATAGTATTGCGTCATGACGAATAATGTCATATAATAAGGCGACATGACGTATAACGTCATATAGTAATGTGTCATAACGTATAACGTCATATAGAATTCCGGTTTAACGTATAACGCCACATAGCAATGCGTCATAACGTATAACGCCACATGGTAATACGTCATAACGTATAAAGACATATAGAATTCCGGGATAACGTATAACGTCATACAGTAATACGTCATAACGTCTAACGTCATATAGTATTGCGTCATGACGAATAATGTCATATAATAAGGCGAAATGATGTATAACGTCATATAGTAATGCGTCATAACGTATAACGTCATATAGTAATGCGTCATAACGTATAACGCCATGTAGTAATGCGTCATAACGTATATCGTCATATAGTATTGCGTCATAACATCTAACGCCATATAGTAATGCGTCATAACGTATAACGTCATATAGTAATGCGTCATAACGTATAACGCCATATAGCAATGCGTCATAACGTATAACGCCATATAGCAATGCGTCATAACGTATAACGTCGTATAGAATTACGGCATAACGTATATCGTCATATAGTAATACGTCATAACTTACAAGGTCATATAGTAATGCGTCATAACGTATAACGTCATATAGTATTGCATCATGACGTATAACGTCATATAATAAGGTGACATGACGTATAACGTCATATAGAATTACGGCATAACGTATAACGTCACATAGTAAAACGTCATAACGTATAACGTCATATAGTAATACGTCATAACGTATAACGTCATATAGTATTGCCTCATGACGAATAATGTCATATAATAAGGCGACATGACGTATAACGTCATATAGTAATGCGTCATAACGTATAACGTCATATAGTAATGCGTCATTACGTATAACGCCATATAGTAATGCGTCATAACGTATAACGTCATATAGTATTGCGTCATAACATCTAACGCCATATAGTAATGCGTCATAACGTATAACGTCAAATAGTAATGCGTCATAACGTATAACGCCATGTAGTAATGCGTCATAACGTATAACGCCATATAGCAATGCGTTATAACGAATACCGTCATATAGTAATGCGTCATAACTTATAACGCCATATAGTAATGCGTCATAACGTATAACGTCATATAGTATTGCGTCATGACGTATAACGTCATATAATAAGGCGACATGACGTATAACGTCATATAGAATTACGTCATAACGTATAACGTCATATACAATTACGGTTTAACGTATAACGTCAAAAGAGTAATGCGTCATATCCTATAACGCCATATAGTAATTGCGTCATAACGTATAACGTCATATAGAACTCCGGCATAACGTATATCGTCATATAGTAATACGTCATAACTTACAAGGTCATATAGTAATGCGTCATAACGTATAACGTCATATAGTATTGCGTCATGACGTATAACGTCATATAAGGTGACATGACGTATAACGTCATATAGAATTACGGCATAACGTATAACGTCACATAGTAAAACGTCATAACGTATAACGTCATATAGTAATACGTCATAACGTATAACGTCATATAGTATTGCGTCATGACGAATAATGTCATATAATAAGGCGACATGACGTATAACGTCATATAGTAATGCGTCATAACGTATAACGTCATATAGTAATGTGTCATAACGTATAACGCCATATAGTAATGCGTCATAACGTATAACGTCATATAGTAATACGTCATAACGTATAACGTCATATAGTATTGCGTCATGACGAATAATGTCATATAATAAGGCGACATGACGTATAACGTCATATAGTAATGCGTCATAACGTATAACATCATATAGTATTGCGTCATGACGTATAACGTCATATAGTAATGCGTCATAACGTATATCGTCATAGAGTAATGCGTCATAACGTATAACGTCATATAGTATTGCGTCATGACGAATAATGTCATATAATAAGGCGACATGACGTATAACGTCATATAGAATTCCGGTTTAACGTATAACGCCATATAGCAATGCGTCATAACGTATAACGTCACATAGTAATACGTCTTAACGTATAAAGTCATATAGAATACCGGGTTAACGTATAACGCCATATAGCAATGCGTCATAACGTATAACGTCATACAGAATTACGGTTTAACGTATAACGCCATATAGCAATGCGTCATAACGTATAACGTTATACAGAATTACGGTTTAACGTATAAAGTCATATAGTAATGCGTCATAAAGTATAACGCCATATAGTAATGCGTCATAACGTATAACATCATATAGTATTGCGTCATGACGTATAACGTCATATAGTAATGCGTCATAACGTATATCGTCATAGAGTAATGCGTCATAACGTATAACGTCATATAGTATTGCGTCATGACGAATAATGTCATATAATAAGGCGACATGACGTATAACGTCATATAGTAATGCGTTATAACGTATAACGTCATATAGTAATGCGTCATAACGTATAACGCCATATAGTATTGCGTCATAACGTATAACGTCATATAGTACTGCGTCATAACATCTAACGCCATATAGTAATGCGTCATAACGTATAACGTCATATAGTAATGCGTCATAACGTATAACGCCATATAGCGATGCGTCATAACGTATAACGCCATATAGCAATGCGTTATAACGAATAACGTCATATAGTAATGCGTCATAACGTATAACGGCATATAGTAATGCGTCATAACGTATAACGTCATATAGTATTGCGTCATGACGTATAACGTCATATAATAAGGCGACATGACGTATAACGTCATATAGAATTACGTCATAACGTATAACGTCATATACAATTACGGATTAACGTATAACGTCAAAAGAGTAATGCGTCATATCCTATAACGCCATATAGTAATTGCGTCATAACGTATAACGTCGTATGGAATTCCGGCATAACGTATATCGTCATATAGTAATACGTCATAACTTACAAGGTCATATAGTAATGCGTCATAACGTATAACGTCATATAGTATTGCATCATGACGTATAACGTCATATAATAAGGTGACATGACGTATAACGTCATATAGAATTACGGCATAACGTATAACGTCACATAGTAAAACGTCATAACGTATAACGTCATATAGTAATACGTCATAACGTATAACGTCATATAGTATTGCGTCATGACGAATAATGTCATATAATAATGCGACATGACGTATAACGTCATATAGTAATGCGTCATAACGTATAACGTCATATAGTAATGCGTCATAACGTATAACGCCATATAGTAATGCGTCATAACATATAACGTCATATAGTATTGCGTCATAACGTCTAACGCCATATAGCAATGCGTCATAACGTATAACGTCATATAGTAATGCGTCATACCGTATAACGTCATATAGAATTCCGGTTTAACGTATAACGCCATATAGCAATGCGTCATAACGTATAACGTCACATAGTAATACGCCTTAACGTATAAAGTCATATAGAATACCGGGTTAACATATAACGCCATATAGCAATGCGTCATAACGTATAACGTCATACAGAATTACGGTTTAACGTATAACGCCATATAGCAATGCGTCATAACGTATAACGTTATACAGAATTACGGTTTAACGTATAAAGTCATATAGTAATGCGTCATAACGTATAACGCCATATAGTAATGCGTCATAACGTATAACGTCATATAGTATTGCGTCATGACGAATAATGTCATATAATAAGGCGACATGACGTATAACATCATATAGTAATGCGTCATAACGTATATCGTCATAGAGTAATGCGTCATAACGTATAACGTCATATAGTATTGCGGCATGACGAATAATGTCATATAATAAGGCGACATGACGTATAACGTCATATAGTAATGTGTCATAACGTATAACGTCATATAGAATTCCGGTTTAACGTATAACGCCACATAGCAATGCGTCATAACGTATAACGCCACATGGTAATACGTCATAACGTATAAAGACATATACAATTCCGGGATAACGTATAACGTCATACAGTAATACGTCATAACGTATAACGTCATATAGTATTGCGTCATGACGAATAATGTCATATAATAAGGCGAAATGATGTATAACGTCATATAGTAATGCGTCATAACGTATAACGTCATATAGTAATGCGTCATAACGTATAACGCCATGTAGTAATGCGTCATAACGTATATCGTCATATAGTATTGCGTCATAACATCTAACGCCATATAGTAATGCGTCATAACGTATAACGTCATATAGTAATGCGTCATAACGTATAACGCCATATAGCAATGCGTCATAACGTATAACGCCATATAGCAATGCGTCATAACGTATAACGTCGTATAGAATTACGGCATAACGTATATCGTCATATAGTAATACGTCATAACTTACAAGGTCATATAGTAATGCGTCATAACGTATAACGTCATATAGTATTGCATCATGACGTATAACGTCATATAATAAGGTGACATGACGTATAACGTCATATAGAATTACGGCATGACGTATAACGTCACATAGTAAAACGTCATAACGTATAACGTCATATAGTAATACGTCATAACGTATAACGTCATATAGTATTGCCTCATGACGAATAATGTCATATAATAAGGCGACATGACGTATAACGTCATATAGTAATGCGTCATAACGTATAACGTCATATAGTAATGCGTCATAACGTATAACGCCATATAGTAATGCGTCATAACTTATAACGTCATATAGTATTGCGTCATAACGTCTAACGCCATATAGCAATGCGTCATAACGTATATCGTCATATAGTAATGCGTCATACCGTATAACGTCATATGGAATTCCGGTTTAACGTATAACGCTAAATAGCAATGCGTCATAACGTATAACGTCACATAGTAATACGTCTTAACGTATAAAGTCATATAGAATACCGGGTTAACGTATAACGCCATATAGCAATGCGTCATAACGTATAACGTCATACAGAGTTACGGTTTAACGTATAAAGCCATATAGCAATGCGTCATAACGTATAACGTTATACAGAATTACGGTTTAACGTATAAAGTCATATAGTAATGCGTCATAACGTATAACGCCATATAGCAATGCGTCATAACGTATAACGTTATACAGAATTACGGTTTAACGTATAAAGTCATATAGTAATGCGTCATAACGTCTAACGCCATATAGTAATGCGTCATAACGTATAACATCATATAGTATTGCGTCATGACGTATAACATCATATAGTAATGCGTCATGACGAATAGTGTCATATAATAAGGCGACATGACGTATAACGTCATATAGTAATGTGTCATAACGTATAACGTCATATAGAATTCCGGTTTAACGTATAACGCCACATAGCAATGCGTCATAACGTATAACGCCACATGGTAATACGTCATAACGTATAAAGACATATAGAATTCCGGGATAACGTATAACGTCATATAGTAATACGTCATAACGTATCACGTCATATAGTAATGCGTCATAACGTATAACGCTATATAGTAATGCGTCGTAACTGATAACGTCATATAGTATTGCGTCATAACGTCTAACGCCATATAGCAATGCGTCATAACGTATAACGTCATATAGCAATGCGTCATTCCTTATAACGTCATATAGAATTCCGGTTTAACGTATAACGCCATATAGCAATGCGTCATAACGTATAACGTCACATAGTAATACGTCTTAACGTATGAAGTCATATAGAATACCGGGTTAACGTATAACGCCATATAGCAATGCGTCATAACGTATAACGTCATACAGAATTACGGTTTAACGTATAACGCCATATAGCAATGCGTCATAACGTATAACGTAATACAGAATTACGGTTTAACGTATAAAGTCATATAGTAATGCGTCATAACGTATAACGCCATATAGCGATGCGTCATAACGTATAACGCCATATAGCAATGCGTTATAACGAATACCGTCATATAGTAATGCGTCATAACTTATAACGCCATATAGTAATGCGTCATAACGTATAACGTCATATAGTATTGCGTCATGACGTATAACGTCATATAATAAGGCGACATGACGTATAACGTCATATAGAATTACGTCATAACGTATAACGTCATATACAATTACGGTTTAACGTATAACGTCAAAAGAGTAATGCGTCATATCCTATAACGCCATATAGTAATTGCGTCATAACGTATAACGTCATATAGAACTCCGGCATAACGTATATCGTCATATAGTAGTACGTCATAACTTACAAGGTCATATAGTAATGCGTCATAACGTATAACGTCATATAGTATTGCGTCATGACGTATAACGTCATATAAGGTGACATGACGTATAACGTCATATAAGGTGACATGACGTATAACGTCATATAGTAATGCGTCATAACGTATAACGTCATATAGTAATGCGTCATAACGTATAACGCCATATAGTAATGCGTCATAACGTATAACGTCATATAGTAATACGTCATAACGTATAACGTCATATAGTATTGCGTCATGACGAATAATGTCATATAATAAGGCGACATGACGTATACCGTCATATAGTAATGCGTCATAATGTATAACGTCATATAGTAATGCGTCATAACGTATAACGCCATATAGTAATGCGTCATAACATATAACGTCATATAGTATTGCGTCATAACGTCTAACGCCATATAGCAATGCGTGATAACGTATAACGTCATATAGTAATGCGTCATACCGTATAACGTCATATAGAATTCCGGTTTAACGTATAACGCCATATAGCAATGCGTCATAACGTATAACGTCACATAGTAATACGCCTTAACGTATAAAGTCATATAGAATACCGGGTTAACGTATAACGCCATATAGCAATGCGTCATAACGTATAACGTCATACAGAATTACGGTTTAACGTATAACGCCATATAGCAATGCGTCATAACGTATAACGTTATACAGAATTACGGTTTAACGTATAAAGTCATATAGTAATGCGTCATAACGTATAACGTCATATAGTAATACGTCATAACGTATAACGTCATATAGTATTGCGTCATGACGAATAATGTCATATAATAAGGCGACATGACGTATACCGTCATATAGTAATGCGTCATAACGTATAACATCCTATAGTATTGCGTCATGACGTATAACGTCATATAGTAATGCGTCATAACGTATATCGTCATAGAGTAATGCGTCATAACGTATAACATCATATAGTATTGCGTCATGACGAATAATGTCATATAATAAGGCGACATGACGTATAACGTCATATAGAATTCCGGTTTAACGTATAACGCCATATAGCAATGCGTCATAACGTATAACGTCACATAGTAATACGTATTAACGTATAAAGTCATATAGAATACCGGGTTAACGTATAACGCCATATAGCAATGCGTCATAACGTATAACGTCATACAGAATTACGGTTCAACGTATAACGCCATATAGCAATGCGTCATAACGTATAACGTTATACAGAATTACGGTTTAACGTATAAAGTCATATAGTAATGCGTCATAACGTATAACGCCATATAGTAATGCGTCATAACGTATAACATCATATAGTATTGCGTCATGACGTATAACGTCATATAGTAAAACGTCATAACGTATAACGTCATAGAGTAATGCGTCATAACGTATAACGTCATATAGTAATGCGTCATAACGTATAACGCCATATAGTAATGCGTCATAACATATAACGTCATATAGTATTGCGTCATAACGTCTAACGCCATATAGCAATGCGTCATAACGTATAACGTCACATAGTAATGCGTCATACCGTATAACGTCATATAGAATTCCGGTTTAACGTATAACGCCATATAGCAATGCGTCATAACGTATAACGTCACATAGTAATACGCCTTAACGTATAAAGTCATATAGAATACCGGGTTAACGTATAACGCCATATAGCAATGCGTCATAACGTATAACGTCATACAGAATTACGGTTTAACGTATAACGCCATATAGCAATGCGTCATAACGTATAACGTTATACAGAATTACGGTTTAACGTATAAAGTCATATAGTAATGCGTCATAACGTATAACGCCATATAGTAATGCGTCATAACGTATAACGTCATATAGTATTGCGTCATGACGAATAATGTCATATAATAAGGCGACATGACGTATTACGTCATATAGTAATGCCTCGTAACGTGTAACGCCATATAGTAATGCGTCATAACGTATAACATCATATAGTATTGCGTCATGACGTATAACATCATATAGTAATGCGTCATAACGTATATCGTCATAGAGTAATGCGTCATAACGTATAACGTCATATAGTATTGCGTCATGACGAATAATGTCATATAATAAGGCGACATGACGTATAACGACATATAGTAATGTGCCATAACGTATAACGTCATATAGAATTCCGGTTTAACGTATAACGCTATATAGCAATGCGTCATAACGTATAACGTCACATAGTAATACGTCATAACGTATAAAGACATATAGAATTCCGGGATAACGTATAACGTCATATAGTAATACGTCATAACGTATAACGTCATATAGTATTGCGTCATAACGTCTAACGCCATATAGCAATGCGTCATAACGTATAACGTCATATAGTAATGCGTCATACCGTATAACGTCATATGGAATTCCGGTTTAACGTATAACGCTATATAGCAATGCGTCATAACGTATAACGTCACATAGTAATACGTCTTAACGTATAAAGTCATATAGAATACCGGGTTAACGTATAACGCCATATAGCAATGCGTCATAACGTATAACGTCATACAGAGTTACGGTTTAACGTATAACGCCATATAGCAATGCGTCATAACGTATAACGCCATATAGTAATGCGTCATAACGTATAACATCATATAGTATTGCGTCATGACGTATAACATCATATAGTAATGCGTCATAACGTATATCGTCATAGAGTAATGCGTCATAACGTATAACGTCATATAGTATTGCGTCATGACGAATAATGTCATATAATAAGGCGACATGACGTATAACGTCATATAGTAATGTGCCATAACGTATAACGTCATATAGAATTCCGGTTTAACGTATAACGCCACATAGCAATGCGTCATAACGTATAACGCCACATGGTAATACGTCATAACGTATAAAGACATATAGAATTCCGGGATAACGTATAACGTCATATAGTAATACGTCATAACGTATAACGTCATATAGTATTGCGTCATGACGAATAATGTCATATAATAAGGCGACATGATGTATAACGTCATATAGTAATGCGTCATAACGTATAACGTCATATAGTAATGCGTCATAATGTATAACGCCATGTAGTAATGCGTCATAACGTATAACGTCATATAGTATTGCGTCATAACATCTAACGCCATATAGTAATGCGTCATAACGTATAACGTCATATAGTAATGCGTCATAACGTATAACGCCATATAGCAATGCGTCATAACGTATAACGCCATATAGCAATGCGTCATAACGTATAACGTCGTATAGAATTACGGCATAACGTATATCGTCATATAGTAATACGTCATAACTTACAAGGTCATATAGTAATGCGTCATAACGTATAACGTCATATAGTATTGCATCATGACGTATAACGTCATATAATAAGGTAACATGACGTATAACGTCATATAGAATTACGGCATAACGTATAACGTCACATAGTAAAACGTCATAACGTATAACGTCATATAGTAATACGTCATAACGTATAACGTCATATAGTATTGCCTCATGACGAATAATGTCATATAATAAGGCGACATAACGTATAACGTCATGTAGTAATACGTCATACCGTATAACGTCATATAGAATGCCGGTTTAACGTATAACGCCATATAGCAATGCGTCATAACGTATAACGTCATATAGCAATGCGTCATAACGTATAACGTCATATCTTAATGCGTCATAACGTATAACGCCATATAGTAATGCGTCATAGCGTATAACGTCATGTAGTAATACGTCATAACGTATAACGTCATATAGTATTGCGTCATGACGAATAATGTCATATAATAAGGCGACATGACGTATAACGTCATATAGTAATGCGTCATAACGTATAACGTCATATAGTAATGCGTCATAACGTATAACGCCATATAGTAATGCGTCATAACTTGTAACGTCATATAGTATAGCGTCATAACGTCTAACGCCATATAGCAATGCGTCATAACGTATAACGTCATATAGTAATGCGTCATACCGTATAACGTCATATAGAATTCCGGTTTAACGTATAACGCCATATAGCAATGCGTCATAACGTATAACGTCACATAGTATTGCGTCATGACGAATAATGTCATATAATAAGGCGACATGACGTATAACGTCATATAGTAATGCGTCATAACGTATAACGTCATATAGTAATGCGTCATAACGTATAACGCCATATAGTAATGCGTCATAACTTATAACGTCATATAGTATAGCGTCATAACGTCTAACGCCATATAGCAATGCGTCATAACGTATAACGTCATATAGTAATGCGTCATACCGTATAACGTCATATAGAATTCCGGTTTAACGTATAACGCCATATAGCAATGCGTCATAACGTATAACGTCACATAGTGATACGTCTTAACGTATAAAGTCATATAGAATACCGGGTTAACGTATAACGCCATATAGCAATGCGTCATAACGTATAACGTCATACAGAGTTACGGTTTAACGTATAACGCCATATAGCAATGCGTCATAACGTATAACGTTATACAGAATTACGGTTTAACGTATAAAGTCATATAGTAATGCGTCATAACGTATAACGCCATATAGTAATGCGTCATAACGTATAACATCATATAGTATTGCGTCATGACGTATAACATCATATAGTAATGCGCCATAACGTATATCGTCATAGAGTAATGCGTCATAACGTATAACGTCATATAGTATTGCGTCATGACGAATAATGTCATATAATAAGGCGACATGACGTATAACGACATATAGTAATGTGTCACAACGTATAACGTCATATAGAATTCCGGTTTAACGTATAACGCCACATAGCAATGCGTCATAACGTATAACGCCACATGGTAATACGTCATAACGTATAAAGACATATAGAATTCCGGGATAACGTATAACGTCATATAGTAATACGTCATAACGTATAACGTCATATAGTATTGCGTCATGACGAATAATGTCATATAATAAGGCGACATGACGTATAACGTCATATAGTAATGCGTCATAACGTATAACGTCATATAGTAATGCGTCATAACGTATAACGCCATGTAGTAATGCGTCATAACGTATAAAGACATATAGAATTCCGGGATAACGTATAACGTCATATAGTAATACGTCATAACGTATAACGTCATATAGTATTGCGTCATGACGAATAATGTCATATAATAAGGCGACATGACGTATAACGTCATATAGTAATGCGTCATAACGTATAACGTCATATAGTAATGCGTCATAACGTATAACGCCATGTAGTAATGCGTCATAACGTATAACGTCATATAGTATTGCGTCATAACATCTAACGCAATATAGTAATGCGTCATAACGTATAACGTCATATAGTAATGCGTCATAACGTATAACGCCATATAGCAATGCGTCATAACGTATAACGCCATATAGCAATGCGTTATAACGAATAACGTCATATAGTAATGCGTCATAACGTATAACGTCATATAGTAATGCGTCATAACGTATAACGCCATATAGTATTGCGTCATAACATCTAACGTCATATAGTAATGCGTCATAACGTATAACGTCATATAGTAATACGTCATAACGTATAACGCCATACAGTAATGCGTCATAACTTATAACGTCATATAGTATTGCGTCATAACGTCTAACGCCATATAGCAATGCGTCATAACGTATAACGTCATATAGTAATGCGTCATACCGTATAACGTCATATAGAATTCCGGTTTAACGTATAACGCCATATAGCAATGCGTCATAACGTATAACGTCATATAGTAATGCGTCATAACGTATAACGCCATATAGTAATGCGTCATAACATATAACGTCATATAGTATTGCGTCATAACGTCTAACGCCATATAGCAATGCGTCATAACGTATAACGTCATATAGTAATGCGTCATACCGTATAACGTCATATAGAATTCCGGTTTAACGTATAACGCCATATAGCAATGCGTCATAACGTATAACGTCACATAGTAATGCGTCATACCGTATAACGTCATATAGAATTCCGGTTTAACGTATAACGCCATATAGCAATGCGTCATAACGTATAACGCCTAATGGTAATACGTCATAACGTATAAAGACATATAGAACTCCGGGATAACGTATAACGTCATATAGTAATACGTCATAACGTATAACGTCATATAGTATTGCGTCATGACGAATAATGTCATATAATAAGGCGACATGACGTATAACGTCATATAGTAATGCGTCATAACGTATAACGTCATATAGTAATGCGTCATAACGTATAACGCCACATGGTAATACGTCTTAACGTATAAAGACATATAGAATTCCGGGATAACGTATAACGTCATATAGTAATACGTCATAACGTATAACGTCATATAGTATTGCGTCATGACGAATAATGTCATATAATAAGGCGACATGACGTATAACGTCATATAGTATTGCGTCATAACATCTAACGCCATATAGTAATGCGTCATAACGTATATCGTCATGTAGTAATGCGTCATAACGTATAACGCCATATAGCAATGCGTCATAACGTATAACGCCATATAGCAATGCGTTATAACGAATAACGTCATATAGTAATGCGTCATAACGTATAACGCCATATAGCAATGCGTCATAACGTATATCGTCATATAGTAATGCGTCATAACGTATAACGCCATATAGCAATGCGTTATAACGAATAACGCCATATAGCAATGCGTCATAACGTATAACGTTATACAGAATTACGGTTTAACGTATAACGCCATATAGCAATGCGTCATAACGTATAACGCCTAATGGTAATACGTCATAACGTATAAAGACATATAGAATTCCGGGATAACGTATAACGTCATATAGTAATACGTCATAACGTATAACGTCATATAGTATTGCGTCATGACGAATAATGTCATATAATAAGGCGACATGACGTATAACGTCATATAGTATTGCGTCATAACATCTAACGCCATATAGTAATGCGTCATAACGTATATCGTCATGTAGTAATGCGTCATAACGTATAACGCCATATAGCAATGCGTCATAACGTATAACGCCATATAGCAATGCGTTATAACGAATAACGTCATATAGTAATGCGTCATAACGTATAACGCCATATAGCAATGCGTCATAACGTATATCGTCATATAGTAATGCGTCATAACGTATAACGCCATATAGCAATGCGTTATAACGAATAACGCCATATAGCAATGCGTCATAACGTATAACGTTATACAGAATTACGGTTTAACGTATAAAGTCATATAGTAATGCGTCATAACGTATAACGCCATATAGTAATGCGTCATAACGTATAACATCATATAGTATTGTGTCATGACGTATAACGTCATATAGTAATGCGTCATAACGTATATCGTCATAGAGTAATGCGTCATAACGTATAACGTCATATAGTATTGCGTCATGATGAATAATGTCATATAATAAGGCGACATGACGTATAACGTCATATAGTAATGTGTCATAACGTATAACGTCATATCGAATTCCGGTTTAACGTATAACGCCACATAGCAATGCGTCATAACGTATAACGCCACATGGTAATACATCATAACGTATAAAGACATATAGAATTCCGGGATAACGTATAACGTCATATAGTAATACGTCATAACGTATAACGTCATATAGTATTGCGTCATGACGAATAATGTCATATAATAAGGCGACATGACGTATAACGTCATATAGTAATGCGTCATAACGTATAACGTCATATAGTAATGCGTCATAACGTATAACGCCACATGGTAATACGTCTTAACGTATAAAGACATATAGAATTCCGGGATAACGTATAACGTCATATAGTAATACGTCATAACGTATAACGTCATATAGTATTGCGTCATGACGAATAATGTCATATAATAAGGCGACATGACGTATAACGTCATATAGTAATGCGTCATAACGTATAACGTCATATAGTAATGCGTCATAACGTATAACGCCATGTAGTAATGCGTCATAACGTATAACGTCATATAGTATTGCGTCATAACATCTAACGCCATATAGTAATGCGTCATAACGTATATCGTCATGTAGTAATGCGTCATAACGTATAACGCCATATAGCAATGCGTCATAACGTATAACGCCATATAGCAATGCGTTATAACGAATAACGTCATATAGTAATGCGTCATAACGTATAACGCCATATAGCAATGCGTCATAACGTATATCGTCATATAGTAATGCGTCATAACGTATAACGCCATATAGCAATGCGTTATAACGAATAACGCCATATAGCAATGCGTCATAACGTATAACGTTATACAGAATTACGGTTTAACGTATAAAGTCATATAGTAATGCGTCATAACGTATAACGCCATATAGTAATGCGTCATAACGTATAACATCATATAGTATTGTGTCATGACGTATAACGTCATATAGTAATGCGTCATAACGTATATCGTCATAGAGTAATGCGTCATAACGTATAACGTCATATAGTATTGCGTCATGATGAATAATGTCATATAATAAGGCGACATGACGTATAACGTCATATAGTAATGTGTCATAACGTATAACGTCATATCGAATTCCGGTTTAACGTATAACGCCACATAGCAATGCGTCATAACGTATAACGCCACATGGTAATACATCATAACGTATAAAGACATATAGAATTCCGGGATAACGTATAACGTCATATAGTAATACGTCATAACGTATAACGTCATATAGTATTGCGTCATGACGAATAATGTCATATAATAAGGCGACATGACGTATAACGTCATATAGTAATGCGTCATAACGTATAACGTCATATAGTAATGCGTCATAACGTATAACGCCATGTTGTAATGCGTCATAACGTATAACGTCATATAGTATTGCGTCATAACATCTAACGCCATATAGTAATGCGTCATAACGTATATGGTCATATAGTAATGCGTCATAACGTATAACGCCATATAGCAATGCGTCATAACGTATAACGCCATATAGCAATGCGTTATAACGAATAACGTCATATAGTAATGCGTCATAACGTATAACGTCATATAGTAATGCGTCATAACGTATAACGCCATATAGTATTGCGTCATAACATCTAACGCCATATAGTAATGCGTCATAACGTATAACGTCATATAGTAATGCGTCATAACGTATAACGCCATATAGTAATGCGTCATAACTTATAACGTCATATAGTATTGCGTCATAACGTCTAACGCCATATAGCAATGCGTCATAACGTATAACGTCATATAGTAATGCGTCATACCGTATAACGTCATATAGAATTCCCGTTTAACGTATAACGCCATATAGCAATGCGTCATAACGTATAACGTCACATAGTAATACGTCTTAACGTATAAAGTCATATAGAATACCGGGTTAACGTATAACGCCATATAGCAATGCGTCATAACGTATAACGTCATACAGAGTTACGGTTTAACGTATAACGCCATATAGCAATGCGTCATAACGTATAACGTTATACAGAATTACGGTTTAACGTATAAAGTCATATAGTAATGCGTCATAACGTATAACGCCATATAGTAATGCGTCATAACGTATAACATCATATAGTATTGCGTCATGACGTATAACATCATATAGTAATGCGCCATAACGTATATCGTCATAGAGTAATGCGTCATAACGTATAACGTCATATAGTATTGCGTCATGACGAATAATGTCATATAATAAGGCGACATGACGTATAACGACATATAGTAATGTGTCACAACGTATAACGTCATATAGAATTCCGGTTTAACGTATAACGCCACATAGCAATGCGTCATAACGTATAACGCCACATGGTAATACGTCATAACGTATAAAGACATATAGAATTCCGGGATAACGTATAACGTCATATAGTAATACGTCATAACGTATAACGTCATATAGTATTGCGTCATGACGAATAATGTCATATAATAAGGCGACATGACGTATAACGTCATATAGTAATGCGTCATAACGTATAACGTCATATAGTAATGCGTCATAACGTATAACGCCATGCAGTAATGCGTCATAACGTATAACGTCATATAGTATTGCGTCATAACGTCTAACGCCATATAGCAATGCGTCATAACGTATAACGTCATATAGTAATGCGTCATACCGTATAACGTCATATAGAATTCCGGTTTAACGTATAACGCCATATAGCAATGCGTCATAACGTATAACGTCACATAGTAATGCGTCATACCGTATAACGTCATATAGAATTCCGGTTTAACGTATAACGCCATATAGCAATGCGTCATAACGTATAACGCCTAATGGTAATACGTCATAACGTATAAAGACATATAGAATTCCGGGACAACGTATAACGTCATATAGTAATACGTCATAACGTATAACGTCATATAGTATTGCGTCATGACGAATAATGTCATATAATAAGGCGACATGACGTATAACGTCATATAGTAATGCGTCATAACGTATAACGTCATATAGTAATGCGTCATAACGTATATCGCCACATGGTAATACGTCTTAACGTATAAAGACATATAGAATTCCGGGATAACGTATAACGTCATATAGTAATACGTCATAACGTATAACGTCATATAGTATTGCGTCATGGCGAATAATGTCATATAATAAGGCGACATGACGTATAACGTCATATAGTAATGCGTCATAACGTATAACGTCATATAGTAATGCGTCATAACGTATAACGTCATATAGTAATACGTCATAACGTATAACGTCATATAGTATTGCGTCATGACGAATAATGTCATATAATAAGGCGACATGACGTATAACGTCATATAGTAATACGTCATAACATCTAACGCCATATAGTAATGCGTCATAACGTATAACGTCATATAGTAATACGTCATAACGTATAACGCCATACAGTAATGCGTCATAACTTATAACGTCATATAGTATTGCGTCATAACGTCTAACGCCATATAGCAATGCGTCATAACGTATAACGTCATATAGTAATGCGTCATACCGTATAACGTCATATAGAATTCCGGTTTAACGTATAACGCCATATAGCAATGCGTCATAACGTATAACGTCATATAGTAATGCGTCATAACGTATAACGCCATATAGTAATGCGTCATAACATATAACGTCATATAGTATTGCGTCATAACGTCTAACGCCATATAGCAATGCGTCATAACGTATAACGTCATATAGTAATGCGTCATACCGTATAACGTCATATAGAATTCCGGTTTAACGTATAACGCCATATAGCAATGCGTCATAACGTATAACGTCACATAGTAATGCGTCATACCGTATAACGTCATATAGAATTCCGGTTTAACGTATAACGCCATATAGCAATGCGTCATAACGTATAACGCCTAATGGTAATACGTCATAACGTATAAAGACATATAGAATTCCGGGACAACGTATAACGTCATATAGTAACACGTCATAACGTATAACGTCATATAGTATTGCGTCATGACGAATAATGTCATATAATAAGGCGACATGACGTATAACGTCATATAGTAATGCGTCATAACGTATAACGTCATATAGTAATGCGTCATAACGTATAACGCCATGTAGTAATGCGTCATAACGTATAACGTCATATAGTATTGCGTCATAACATCTAACGCCATATAGTAATGCGTCATAACGTATATCGTCATATAGCAATGCGTTATAACGAATAACGCCATATAGCAATGCGTCATAACGTATAACGTTATACAGAAATACGGTTTAACGTATAAAGTCATATAGTAATGCGTCATAACGTATAACGCCATATAGTAATGCGTCATAACGTATAACATCATATAGTATTGCGTCATGACGTATAACGTCATATAGTAATGCGTCATAACGTATATCGTCATAGAGTAATGCGTCATAACGTATAACGTCATATAGTAATACGTCATAACGTATAACGTCATATAGTATTGCGTCATGACGAATAATGTCATATAATAAGGCGACATGACGTATAACGTCATATAGTAATACGTCATAACATCTAACGCCATATAGTAATGCGTCATAACGTATAACGTCATATAGTAATACGTCATAACGTATAACGCCATACAGTAATGCGTCATAACTTATAACGTCATATAGTATTGCGTCATAACGTCTAACGCCATATAGCAATGCGTCATAACGTATAACGTCATATAGTAATGCGTCATACCGTATAACGTCATATAGAATTCCGGTTTAACGTATAACGCCATATAGCAATGCGTCATAACGTATAACGTCATATAGTAATGCGTCATAACGTATAACGCCATATAGTAATGCGTCATAACATATAACGTCATATAGTATTGCGTCATAACGTCTAACGCCATATAGCAATGCGTCATAACGTATAACGTCATATAGTAATGCGTCATACCGTATAACGTCATATAGAATTCCGGTTTAACGTATAACGCCATATAGCAATGCGTCATAACGTATAACGTCACATAGTAATGCGTCATACCGTATAACGTCATATAGAATTCCGGTTTAACGTATAACGCCATATAGCAATGCGTCATAACGTATAACGCCTAATGGTAATACGTCATAACGTATAAAGACATATAGAATTCCGGGACAACGTATAACGTCATATAGTAACACGTCATAACGTATAACGTCATATAGTATTGCGTCATGACGAATAATGTCATATAATAAGGCGACATGACGTATAACGTCATATAGTAATGCGTCATAACGTATAACGTCATATAGTAATGCGTCATAACGTATAACGCCATGTAGTAATGCGTCATAACGTATAACGTCATATAGTATTGCGTCATAACATCTAACGCCATATAGTAATGCGTCATAACGTATATCGTCATATAGCAATGCGTTATAACGAATAACGCCATATAGCAATGCGTCATAACGTATAACGTTATACAGAAATACGGTTTAACGTATAAAGTCATATAGTAATGCGTCATAACGTATAACGCCATATAGTAATGCGTCATAACGTATAACATCATATAGTATTGCGTCATGACGTATAACGTCATATAGTAATGCGTCATAACGTATATCGTCATAGAGTAATGCGTCATAACGTATAACGTCATATAGTATTGCGTCATGATGAATAATGTCATATAATAAGGCGACATGACGTATAACGTCATATAGTAATGTGTCATAACGTATAACGTCATATCGAATTCCGGTTTAACGTATAACGCCACATAGCAATGCGTCATAACGTATAACGCCACATGGTAATACGTCATAACGTATAAAGACATATAGAATTCCGGGATAACGTATAACGTCATATAGTAATACGTCATAACGTATAACGTCATATAGTATTGCGTCATGACGAATAATGTCATATAATAAAGCGACATGACGTATATCGTCATATAGTAATGCGTCATAACGTATAACGTCATATAGTAATGCGTCATAACGTATAACGTCATATAGTAATGCGTCATAACGTATAACGCCATGTAGTAATGCGTCATAACGTATAACGTCATATAGTATTGCGTCATAACATCTAACGCCATATAGTAATGCGTCATAACGTATATCGTCATATAGTAATGCGTCATAACGTATAACGCCATACAGCAATGCGTCATAACGTATAACGCCATATAGCAATGCGTTATAACGAATAACGTCATATAGTAATGCGTCATAACGTATAACGTCATATAGTAATGCGTCATAACGTATAACGCCACATGGTAATACGTCTTAACGTATAAAGACATATAGAATTCCGGGATAACGTATAACGTCATATAGTAATACGTCATAACGTATAACGTCATATAGTATTGCGTCATGACGAATAATGTCATATAATAAGGCGACATGACGTATAACGTCATATAGTAATGCGTCATAACGTATAACGTCATATAGTAATGCGTCATAACGTATAACGCCATGTAGTAATGCGTCATAACGTATAACGTCATATAGTATTGCGTCATAACATCTAACGCCATATAGTAATGCGTCATAACGTATATCGTCATATAGCAATGCGTTATAACGAATAACGCCATATAGCAATGCGTCATAACGTATAACGTTATACAGAAATACGGTTTAACGTATAAAGTCATATAGTAATGCGTCATAACGTATAACGCCATATAGTAATGCGTCATAACGTATAACATCATATAGTATTGCGTCATGACGTATAACGTCATATAGTAATGCGTCATAACGTATATCGTCATAGAGTAATGCGTCATAACGTATAACGTCATATAGTATTGCGTCATGATGAATAATGTCATATAATAAGGCGACATGACGTATAACGTCATATAGTAATGTGTCATAACGTATAACGTCATATCGAATTCCGGTTTAACGTATAACGCCACATAGCAATGCGTCATAACGTATAACGCCACATGGTAATACGTCATAACGTATAAAGACATATAGAATTCCGGGATAACGTATAACGTCATATAGTAATACGTCATAACGTATAACGTCATATAGTATTGCGTCATGACGAATAATGTCATATAATAAAGCGACATGACGTATATCGTCATATAGTAATGCGTCATAACATCTAACGCCATATAGTAATGCGTCATAACGTATATCGTCATATAGTAATGCGTCATAACGTATAACGCCATACAGCAATGCGTCATAACGTATAACGCCATATAGCAATGCGTTATAACGAATAACGTCATATAGTAATGCGTCATAACGTATAACGTCATATAGTAATGCGTCATAACGTATAACGCCAAATAGTATTGCGTCATAACATCTAACGCCATATAGTAATGCGTCATAACGTATAACGTCATATAGTAATGCGTCATAACGTATAACGCCATGTAGTAATGCGTCATAACGTATAACGTCATATAGTATTGCGTCATAACATCTAACGCCATATAGTAATGCGTCATAACGTATATCGTCATATAGTAATGCGTCATAACGTATAACGCCATACAGCAATGCGTCATAACGTATAACGCCATATAGCAATGCGTTATAACGAATAACGTCATATAGTAATGCGTCATAACGTATAACGTCATATAGTAATGCGTCATAACGTATAACGCCAAATAGTATTGCGTCATAACATCTAACGCCATATAGTAATGCGTCATAACGTATAACGTCATATAGTAATGCGTCATAACGTATAACGCCATATAGTAATGCGTCATAACTTATAACGTCATATAGTATTGCGTCATAACGTCTAACGCCATATAGCAATGCGTCATAACGTATAACGTTATACAGAATTACGGTTTAACGTATAAAGTCATATAGTAATGCGTCATAACGTATAACGCCATATAGTAATGCGTCATAACGTATAACATCATATAGTATTGCGTCATGAAGTATAACATCATATAGTAATGCGCCATAACGTATATCGTCATAGAGTAATGCGTCATAACGTATAACGTCATATAGTATTGCGTCATGACGAATAATGTCATATAATAAGGCGACATGACGTATAACGACATATAGTAATGTGTCACAACGTATAACGTCATATAGAATTCCGGTTTAACGTATAACGCCATATAGCAATGCGTCATAACGTATAACGTCACATAGTAATACGTCTTAACGTATAAAGTCATATAGAATACCGGGTTAACGTATAACGCCATATAGCAATGCGTCATAACGTATAACGTCATACAGAGTTACGGTTTAACGTATAACGCCATATAGCAATGCGTCATAACGTATAACGTTATACAGAATTACGGTTTAACGTATAAAGTCATATAGTAATGCGTCATAACGTATAACGCCATATAGTAATGCGTCATAACGTATAACATCATATAGTATTGCGTCATGACGTGTAACATCATATAGTAATGCGCCATAACGTATATCGTCATAGAGTAATGCGTCATAACGTATAACGTCATATAGTATTGCGTCATGACGAATAATGTCATATAATAAGGCGACATGACGTATAACGACATATAGTAATGTGTCACAACGTATAACGTCATATAGAATTCCGGTTTAACGTATAACGCCACATAGCAATGCGTCATAACGTATAACGCCACATGGTAATACGTCATAACGTATAAAGACATATAGAATTCCGGGATAACGTATAACGTCATATAGTAATACGTCATAACGTATAACGTCATATAGTATTGCGTCATGACGAATAATGTCATATAATAAGGCGACATGACGTATAACGTCATATAGTAATGCGTCATAACGTATAACGTCATATAGTAATGCGTCATAACGTATAACGCCATGTAGTAATGCGTCATAACGTATAACGTCATATAGTATTGCGTCATAACATCTAACGCCATATAGTAATGCGTCATAACGTATAACGTCATATAGTAATGCGTCATAACGTATAACGCCATATAGCAATGCGTCATAACGTATAACGCCATATAGCAATGCGTTATAACGAATAACGTCATATAGTAATGCGTCATAACGTATAACGTCATATAGTAATGCGTCATAACGTATGACGCCATATAGTATTGCGTCATAACATCTAACGCCATATAGTAATGCGTCATAACGTATAACGTCATATAGTAATACGTCATAACGTATAACGCCATACAGTAATGCGTCATAACTTATAACGTCATATAGTATTGCGTCATAACGTCTAACGCCATATAGCAATGCGTCATAACGTATAACGTCATATAGTAATGCGTCATACCGTATAACGTCATATAGAATTCCGGTTTAACGTATAACGCCATATAGCAATGCGTCATAACGTATAACGTCATATAGTAATGCGTCATAACGTATAACGCCATATAGTAATGCGTCATAACGTATAACGCCATGTAGTAATGCGTCATAACGTATAACGTCATATAGTATTGCGTCATAACATCTAACGCCATATAGTAATGCGTCATAACGTATAACGTCATATAGTAATGCGTCATAACGTATAACGCCATATAGCAATGCGTCATAACGTATAACGTCATATAGTAATGCGTCATAACGTATAACGCCATATAGTAATGCGTCATAACGTATAACGTCATATAGTATTGCGTCATGACGAATAATGTCATATAATAAGGCGACATGACGTATAACGACATATAGTAATGTGTCACAACGTATAACGTCATATAGAATTCCGGTTTAACGTATAACGCCACATAGCAATGCGTCATAACGTATAACGCCACATGGTAATACGTCATAACGTATAAAGACATATAGAATTCCGGGATAACGTATAACGTCATATAGTAATACGTCATAACGTATAACGTCATATAGTATTGCGTCATGACGAATAATGTCATATAATAAGGCGACATGACGTATAACGTCATATAGTAACGCGTCATAACGTATAACGTCATATAGTAATGCGTCATAACGTATAACGCCATGTAGTAATGCGTCATAACGTATAACGTCATATAGTATTGCGTCATAACATCTAACGCCATATAGTAATGCGTCATAACGTATAACGTCATATAGTAATGCGTCATGACGAATAATGTCATATAATAAGGCGACATGACGTATAACGTCATATAGTAATGCGTCATAACGTATATCGTCATATAGTAATGCGTCATAACGTATAACGCCATGTAGTAATGCGTCATAACGTATAATGTCATATAGTATTGCGTCATAACATCTAACGCCATATAGTAATGCGTCATAACGTATAACGTCATATAGTAATGCGTCATAACGTATAACGTCATATAGTAATACGTCATAACGTATAACGTCATATAGTATTGCGTCATGACGAATAATGTCATATAATAAGGCGACATGACGTATAACGTCATATAGTAATACGTCATAACATCTAACGCCATATAGTAATGCGTCATAACGTATAACGTCATATAGTAATACGTCATAACGTATAACGCCATACAGTAATGCGTCATAACTTATAACGTCATATAGTATTGCGTCATAACGTCTAACGCCATATAGCAATGCGTCATAACGTATAACGTCATATAGTAATGCGTCATACCGTATAACGTCATATAGAATTCCGGTTTAACGTATAACGCCATATAGCAATGCGTCATAACGTATAACGTCATATAGTAATGCGTCATAACGTATAACGCCATATAGTAATGCGTCATAACATATAACGTCATATAGTATTGCGTCATAACGTCTAACGCCATATAGCAATGCGTCATAACGTATAACGTCATATAGTAATGCGTCATACCGTATAACGTCATATAGAATTCCGGTTTAACGTATAACGCCATATAGCAATGCGTCATAACGTATAACGTCACATAGTAATGCGTCATACCGTATAACGTCATATAGAATTCCGGTTTAACGTATAACGCCATATAGCAATGCGTCATAACGTATAACGCCTAATGGTAATACGTCATAACGTATAAAGACATATAGAATTCCGGGACAACGTATAACGTCATATAGTAATACGTCATAACGTATAACGTCATATAGTATTGCGTCATGACGAATAATGTCATATAATAAGGCGACATGACGTATAACGTCATATAGTAATGCGTCATAACGTATAACGTCATATAGTAATGCGTCATAACGTATAACGCCACATGGTAATACGTCTTAACGTATAAAGACATATAGAATTCCGGGATAACGTATAACGTCATATAGTAATACGTCATAACGTATAACGTCATATAGTATTGCGTCATGACGAATAATGTCATATAATAAGGCGACATGACGTATAACGTCATATAGTAATGCGTCATAACGTATAACGTCATATAGTAATGCGTCATAACGTATAACGCCATGTAGTAATGCGTCATAACGTATAACGTCATATAGTATTGCGTCATAACATCTAACGCCATATAGTAATGCGTCATAACGTATAGCGTCATATAGCAATGCGTTATAACGAATAACGCCATATAGCAATGCGTCATAACGTATAACGTTATACAGAAATACGGTTTAACGTATAAAGTCATATAGTAATGCGTCATAACGTATAACGCCATATAGTAATGCGTCATAACGTATAACATCATATAGTATTGCGTCATGACGTATAACGTCATATAGCTATGCGTCATAACGTATATCGTCATAGAGTAATGCGTCATAACGTATAACGTCATATAGTATTGCGTCATGATGAATAATGTCATATAATAAGGCGACATGACGTATAACGTCATATAGTAATGTGTCATAACGTATAACGTCATATCGAATTCCGGTTTAACGTATAACGCCACATAGCAATGCGTCATAACGTATAACGCCACATGGTAATACGTCATAACGTATAAAGACATATAGAATTCCGGGATAACGTATAACGTCATATAGTAATACGTCATAACGTATAACGTCATATAGTATTGCGTCATGACGAATAATGTCATATAATAAAGCGACATGACGTATAACGTCATATAGTAATGCGTCATAACGTATAACGTCATATAGTAATGCGTCATAAAGTATAACGCCATGTAGTAATGCGTCATAACGTATAACGTCATATAGTATTGCGTCATAACATCTAACGCCATATAGTAATGCGTCATAACGTATATCGTCATATAGTAATGCGTCATAACGTATAACGCCATACAGCAATGCGTCATAACGTATAACGCCATATAGCAATGCGTTATAACGAATAACGTCATATAGTAATGCGTCATAACGTATAACGTCATATAGTAATGCGTCATAACGTATAACGCCAAATAGTATTGCGTCATAACATCTAACGCCATATAGTAATGCGTCATAACGTATAACGTCATATAGTAATGCGTCATAACGTATAACGCCATATAGTAATGCGTCATAACTTATAACGTCATATAGTATTGCGTCATAACGTCTAACGCCATATAGCAATGCGTCATAACGTATAACGTTATACAGAATTACGGTTTAACGTATAAAGTCATATAGTAATGCGTCATAACGTATAACGCCATATCGTAATGCGTCATAACGTATAACATCATATAGTATTGCGTCATGACGTATAACATCATATAGTAATGCGCCATAACGTATATCGTCATAGAGTAATGCGTCATAACGTATAACGTCATATAGTATTGCGTCATGACGAATAATGTCATATAATAAGGCGACATGACGTATAACGACATATAGTAATGTGTCACAACGTATAACGTCATATAGAATTCCGGTTTAACGTATAACGCCATATAGCAATGCGTCATAACGTATAACGTCACATAGTAATACGTCTTAACGTATAAAGTCATATAGAATACCGGGTTAACGTATAACGCCATATAGCAATGCGTCATAACGTATAACGTCATACAGAGTTACGGTTTAACGTATAACGCCATATAGCAATGCGTCATAACGTATAACGTTATACAGAATTACGGTTTAACGTATAAAGTCATATAGTAATGCGTCATAACGTATAACGCCATATAGTAATGCGTCATAACGTATAACATCATATAGTATTGCGTCATGACGTGTAACATCATATAGTAATGCGCCATAACGTATATCGTCATAGAGTAATGCGTCATAACGTATAACGTCATATAGTATTGCGTCATGACGAATAATGTCATATAATAAGGCGACATGACGTATAACGACATATAGTAATGTGTCACAACGTATAACGTCATATAGAATTCCGGTTTAACGTATAACGCCACATAGCAATGCGTCATAACGTATAACGCCACATGGTAATACGTCATAACGTATAAAGACATATAGAATTCCGGGATAACGTATAACGTCATATAGTAATACGTCATAACGTATAACGTCATATAGTATTGCGTCGTGACGAATAATGTCATATAATAAGGCGACATGACGTATAACGTCATATAGTAATGCGTCATAACGTATAACGTCATATAGTAATGCGTCATAACGTATAACGCCATGTAGTAATGCGTCATAACGTATAACGTCATATAGTATTGCGTCATAACATCTAACGCCATATAGTAATGCGTCATAACGTATAACGTCATATAGTAATGCGTCATAACGTATAACGCCATATAGCAATGCGTCATAACGTATAACGCCATATAGCAATGCGTTATAACGAATAACGTCATATAGTAATGCGTCATAACGTATAACGTCATATAGTAATGCGTCATAACGTATAACGCCATATAGTATTGCGTCATAACATCTAACGCCATATAGTAATGCGTCATAACGTATAACGTCATATAGTAATACGTCATAACGTATAACGCCATACAGTAATGCGTCATAACTTATAACGTCATATAGTATTGCGTCATAACGTCTAACGCCATATAGCAATGCGTCATAACGTATAACGTCATATAGTAATGCGTCATACCGTATAACGTCATATAGAATTCCGGTTTAACGTATAACGCCATATAGCAATGCGTCATAACGTATAACGTCATATAGTAATGCGTCATAACGTATAACGCCATATAGTAATGCGTCATAACGTATAACGCCATGTAGTAATGCGTCATAACGTATAACGTCATATAGTATTGCGTCATAACATCTAACGCCATATAGTAATGCGTCATAACGTATAACGTCATATAGTAATGCGTCATAACGTATAACGCCATATAGCAATGCGTCATAACGTATAACGCCATATAGCAATGCGTTATAACGAATAACGTCATATAGTAATGCGTCATAACGTATAACGTCATATAGTAATGCGTCATAACGTATAACGCCATATAGTATTGCGTCATAACATCTAACGCCATATAGTAATGCGTCATAACGTATAACGTCATATAGTAATACGTCATAACGTATAACGCCATACGGTAATGCGTCATAACTTATAACGTCATATAGTATTGCGTCATAACGTCTAACGCCATATAGTAATGCGTCATAACGTATAACGTCATATAGTAATGCGTCATACCGTATAACGTCATGTAGAATTCCGGTTTAACGTATAACGCCATATAGCAATGCGTCATAACGTATAACGTCATATAGTAATGCGTCATAACGTATAACGCCATATAGTAATGCGTCATAA
This sequence comes from Bombus fervidus, assembly GCF_041682495.2. Taxonomy (NCBI): domain Eukaryota; kingdom Metazoa; phylum Arthropoda; class Insecta; order Hymenoptera; family Apidae; genus Bombus; species Bombus fervidus. The sequence goes on from NW_027212588.1 coordinate 1,185,947, forward strand.
CATATAACGTCATATAGTATTGCGTCATAACGTCTAACGCCATATAGCAATGCGTCATAACGTATAACGTCATATAGTAATGCGTCATACCGTATAACGTCATATAGAATTCCGGTTTAACGTATAACGCCATATAGCAATGCGTCATAACGTATAACGTCACATAGTAATGCGTCATACCGTATAACGTCATATAGAATTCCGGTTTAACGTATAACGCCATATAGCAATGCGTCATAACGTATAACGCCTAATGGTAATACGTCATAACGTATAAAGACATATAGAATTCCGGGATAACGTATAACGTCATATAGTAATACGTCATAACGTATAACGTCATATAGTATTGCGTCATGACGAATAATGTCATATAATAAGGCGACATGACGTATAACGTCATATAGTAATGCGTCATAACGTATAACGTCATATAGTAATGCGTCATAACGTATAACGCCACATGGTAATACGTCTTAACGTATAAAGACATATAGAATTCCGGGATAACGTATAACGTCATATAGTAATACGTCATAACGTATAACGTCATATAGTATTGCGTCATGACGAATAATGTCATATAATAAGGCGACATGACGTATAACGTCATATAGTAATGCGTCATAACGTATAACGTCATATAGTAATGCGTCATAACGTATAACGCCATGTAGTAATGCGTCATAACGTATAACGTCATATAGTATTGCGTCATAACATCTAACGCCATATAGTAATGCGTCATAACGTATATCGTCATATAGCAATGCGTTATAACGAATAACGCCATATAGCAATGCGTCATAACGTATAACGTTATACAGAAATACGGTTTAACGTATAAAGTCATATAGTAATGCGTCATAACGTATAACGCCATATAGTAATGCGTCATAACGTATAACATCATATAGTATTGCGTCATGACGTATAACGTCATATAGTAATGCGTCATAACGTATATCGTCATAGAGTAATGCGTCATAACGTATAACGTCATATAGTATTGCGTCATGATGAATAATGTCATATAATAAGGCGACATGACGTATAACGTCATATAGTAATGTGTCATAACGTATAACGTCATATCGAATTCCGGTTTAACGTATAATGCCACATAGCAATGCGTCATAACGTATAACGCCACATGGTAATACGTCATAACGTATAAAGACATATAGAATTCCGGGATAACGTATAACGTCATATAGTAATACGTCATAACGTATAACGTCATATAGTATTGCGTCATGACGAATAATGTCATATAATAAGGCGACATGACGTATAACGTCATATAGTAATGCGTCATAACGTATAACGTCATATAGTAATGCGTCATAACGTATAACGCCATGTAGTAATGCGTCATAACGTATAACGTCATATAGTATTGCGTCATACCGTATAACGTCATATAGAATTCCGGTTTAACGTATAACGCCATATAGCAATGCGTCATAACGTATAACGTCATATAGTAATGCGTCATAACGTATAACGCCATATAGTAATGCGTCATAACATATAACGTCATATAGTATTGCGTCATAACGTATAACGCCATATAGCAATGCGTCATAACGTATAACGTCACATAGTAATACGTCTTAACGTATAAAGTCATATAGAATACCGGGTTAACGTATAACGCCATATAGCAATGCGTCATAACGTATAACGTCACATAGTAATACGTCTTAACGTATAAAGTCATATAGAATACCGGGTTAACGTATAACGCCATATAGCAATGCGTCATAACGTATAACGTCATACAGAATTACGGTTTAACGTATAACGCCATATAGCAATGCGTCATAACGTATAACGTTATACAGAATTACGGTTTAACGTATAACGTTATACAGAAATACGGTTTAACGTATAAAGTCATATAGTAATGCGTCATAACGTATAACGCCATATAGTAATGCGTCATAACGTATAACATCATATAGTATTGCGTCATGACGTATAACGTCATATAGTAATGCGTCATAACGTATATCGTCATAGAGTAATGCGTCATAACGTATAACGTCATATAGTATTGCGTCATGATGAATAATGTCATATAATAAGGCGACATGACGTATAACGTCATATAGTAATGTGTCATAACGTATAACGTCATATCGAATTCCGGTTTAACGTATAATGCCACATAGCAATGCGTCATAACGTATAACGCCACATGGTAATACGTCATAACGTATAAAGACATATAGAATTCCGGGATAACGTATAACGTCATATAGTAATACGTCATAACGTATAACGTCATATAGTATTGCGTCATGACGAATAATGTCATATAATAAGGCGACATGACGTATAACGTCATATAGTAATGCGTCATAACGTATAACGTCATATAGTAATGCGTCATAACGTATAACGCCATGTAGTAATGCGTCATAACGTATAACGTCATATAGTATTGCGTCATACCGTATAACGTCATATAGAATTCCGGTTTAACGTATAACGCCATATAGCAATGCGTCATAACGTATAACGTCATATAGTAATGCGTCATAACGTATAACGCCATATAGTAATGCGTCATAACATATAACGTCATATAGTATTGCGTCATAACGTCTAACGCCATATAGCAATGCGTCATAACGTATAACGTCATATAGTAATGCGTCATACCGTATAACGTCATATAGAATTCCTGTTTAACGTATAACGCCATATAGCAATGCGTCATAACGTATAACGTCACATAGTAATACGTCTTAACGTATAAAGTCATATAGAATACCGGGTTAACGTATAACGCCATATAGCAATGCGTCATAACGTATAACGTCATACAGAATTACGGTTTAACGTATAACGCCATATAGCAATGCGTCATAACGTATAACGTTATACAGAATTACGGTTTAACGTATAAAGTCATATAGTAATGCGTCATAACGTATAACGCCATATAGTAATGCGTCATAACGTATAACGCCATATAGCAATGCGTCATAACGTATATCGTCATATAGTAATGCGTCATAACGTATAACGCCATATAGCAATGCGTTATAACGAATAACGCCATATAGCAATGCGTCATAACGTATAACGTTATACAGAATTACGGTTTAACGTATAAAGTCATATAGTAATGCGTCATAACGTATAACGCCATATAGTAATGCGTCATAACGTATAACATCATATAGTATTGCGTCATGACGTATAACGTCATATAGTAATGCGTCATAACGTATATCGTCATAGAGTAATGCGTCATAACGTATAACGTCATATAGTATTGCGTCATGATGAATAATGTCATATAATAAGGCGACATGACGTATAACGTCATATAGTAATGTGTCATAACGTATAACGTCATATAGAATTCCGGTTTAACGTATAACGCCACATAGCAATGCGTCATAACGTATAACGCCACATGGTAATACGTCATAACGTATAAAGACATATAGAATTCCGGGATAACGTATAACGTCATATAGTAATACGTCATAACGTATAACGTCATATAGTATTGCGTCGTGACGAATAATGTCATATAATAAGGCGACATGACGTATAACGTCATATAGTAATGCGTCATAACGTATAACGTCATATAGTAATGCGTCATAACGTATAACGCCATGTAGTAATGCGTCATAACGTATAACGTCATATAGTATTGCGTCATAACATCTAACGCCATATAGTAATGCGTCATAACGTATAACGTCATATAGTAATGCGTCATAACGTATAACGCCATATAGCAATGCGTCATAACGTATAACGCCATATAGCAATGCGTTATAACGAATAACGTCATATAGTAATGCGTCATAACGTATAACGTCATATAGTAATGCGTCATAACGTATAACGCCATATAGTATTGCGTCATAACATCTAACGCCATATAGTAATGCGTCATAACGTATAACGTCATATAGTAATACGTCATAACGTATAACGCCATACAGTAATGCGTCATAACTTATAACGTCATATAGTATTGCGTCATAACGTCTAACGCCATATAGCAATGCGTCATAACGTATAACGTCATATAGTAATGCGTCATACCGTATAACGTCATATAGAATTCCGGTTTAACGTATAACGCCATATAGCAATGCGTCATAACGTATAACGTCATATAGTAATGCGTCATAACGTATAACGCCATATAGTATTGCGTCATAACATCTAACGCCATATAGTAATGCGTCATAACGTATAACGCCACATAGCAATGCGTCATAACGTATAACGCCACATGGTAATACGTCATAACGTATAAAGACATATAGAATTCCGGGATAACGTATAACGTCATATAGTAATACGTCATAACGTATAACGTCATATAGTATTGCGTCGTGACGAATAATGTCATATAATAAGGCGACATGACGTATAACGTCATATAGTAATGCGTCATAACGTATAACGTCATATAGTAATGCGTCATAACGTATAACGCCATGTAGTAATGCGTCATAACGTATAACGTCATATAGTATTGCGTCATAACATCTAACGCCATATAGTAATGCGTCATAACGTATAACGTCATATAGTAATGCGTCATAACGTATAACGCCATATAGCAATGCGTCATAACGTATAACGCCATATAGCAATGCGTTATAACGAATAACGTCATATAGTAATGCGTCATAACGTATAACGTCATATAGTAATGCGTCATAACGTATAACGCCATATAGCAATGCGTCATAACGTATAACGTCATATAGTAATGCGTCATAACGTATAACGCCATATAGTAATGCGTCATAACATATAACGTCATATAGTAATGCGTCATATCGTCTAACGCCATATAGTAATGCGTCATAACGTATAACGTCATATAGTAATGCGTCATAACGTATAACGCCATATAGTAATGCGTCATAACTTATAACGTCATATAGTATTGCGTCATAACGTCTAACGCCATATAGCAATGCGTCATAACGTATAACGTCATATAGTAATGCGTCATACCGTATAACGTCATATAGAATTCCGGTTTAACGTATAACGCCATATAGCAATGCGTCATAACGTATAACGTCATATAGTAATGCGTCATAACGTATAACGCCATATAGTAATGCGTCATAACATATAACGTCATATAGTAATGCGTCATATCGTCTAACGCCATATAGCAATGCGTCATAACGTATAACGTCATATAGTAATGCGTCAGACCGTATAACGTCATATAGAATTCCGGTTTAACGTATAACGCCATATAGCAATGCGTCATAACGTATAACGTCACATAGTAATACGTCTTAACGTATAAAGTCATATAGAATACCGGGTGAACGTATAACGCCATATAGCAATGCGTCATAACGTATAACGTCATACAGAATTACGGTTTAACGTATAACGCCATATAGCAATGCGTCATAACGTATAACGTTATACAGAATTACGGTTTAACGTATAAAGTCATATAGTAATGCGTCATAACGTATAACGCCATATAGTAATGCGTCATAACGTATAACATCATATAGTATTGCGTCATGACGTATAACGTCATATAGTAATGCGTCATAACGTATATCGTCATAGAGTAATGCGTCATAACGTATAACGTCATATAGTATTGCGTCATGACGAATAATGTCATATAATAAGGCGACATGACGTATAACGTCATATAGCAATGCGTCATAAAGTATAACGTCATATAGTAATGCGTCATAACGTATAACGCCATATAGTAATGCGTCATAACGTATAACGTCATATAGTAATGCGTCATAACTTATAACGCCATATAGCGATGCGTCATAACGTATAACGCCACATAGCAATGCGTCATAACGTATAACGCCACATGGTAATACGTCTTAACGTATAAAGACATATAGAATTCCGGGATAACGTATAACGTCATATAGTAATACGTCATAACGAATAACGTCATATAGTAATGCGTCATAACGCATAACGTCATATAGTAATGCGTCATAACGTATAACGCCATATAGTATTGCGTCATAACATCTAACGCCATATAGTAATGCGTCATACCGTATAACGTCATATGGAATTCCGGTTTAACGTATAACGCCATATAGCAATGCGTCATAACGTATAACGTTATACAGAATTACGGTTTAACGTATAAAGTCATATAGTAATGCGTCATAACGTATAACGCCATATAGTAATGCGTCATAACGTATAACATCATATAGTATTGCGTCATGACGTATAACGTCATATAGTAATGCGTCATAACGTATATCGTCATAGAGTAATGCGTCATAACGTATAACGTCATATAGTATTGCGTCATGACGAATAATGTCATATAATAAGGCGACATGACGTATAACGTCATATAGTAATGCGTCATAACGTATAACGCCATATAGTAATGCGTCATAACGTATCACGTCATATAGTAATGCGTCATAACGTATAACGCCATATAGTAATGCGTCATAACGTATAACGCCATATAGTATTGCGTCATAACATCTAACGCCATATAGTAATGCGTCATAACGTATAACGTCATATAGTAATGCGTCATAACGTATAACGCCATGTAGTAATGCGTCATAACTTATAACGTAATATAGTATTGCGTCATAACGTCTAACGCCATATAGCAATGCGTCACAACGTATAACGTCATATAGTAATGCGTCATACCGTATACCGTCATATAGAATTCCGGTTTAACGTATAACGCCACATAGCAATGCGTCATAACGTATAACGTCATATAGTAATGCGTCATAACGTATAACGCCATATAGTAATGCGTCATAACATATAACGTCATATAGTATTGCGTCATAACGTCTAACGCCATATAGCAATGCGTCATAACGTATAACGTCATATAGTAATGCGTCATACCGTATAACGTCATATAGAATTCCGGTTTAACGTATAACGGCATATAGCAATGCGTCATAACGTATCACGTCATATAGTAATGCGTCATAACGTATAACGCCATATAGTTATGCGTCATAACGTATAACGCCATATAGTATTGCGTCATAACATCTAACGCCATATAGTAATGCGTCATAACGTATAACGTCATATAGTAATGCGTCATAACGTATAACGCCATGTAGTAATGCGTCATAACTTATAACGTAATATAGTATTGCGTCATAACGTCTAACGCCATATAGCAATGCGTCATAACGTATAACGTCATATAGTAATGCGTCATACCGTATACCGTCATATAGAATTCCGGTTTAACGTATAACGCCACATAGCAATGCGTCATAACGTATAACGTCATATAGTAATGCGTCATAACGTATAACGCCATATAGTAATGCGTCATAACATATAACGTCATATAGTATTGCGTCATAACGTCTAACGCCATATAGCAATGCGTCATAACGTATAACGTCATATAGTAATGCGTCATAACGTATAACGCCATATAGTAATGCGTCATAACATATAACGTCATATAGTATTGCGTCATAACGTCTAACGCCATATAGCAATGCGTCATAACGTATAAAGTCATATAGTAATGCGTCATAACGTATAACGCCATATAGTAATGCGTCATAACGTATAACATCATATAGTATTGCGTCATGACGTATAACGTCATATAGTAATGCGTCATAACGTATATCGTCATAGAGTAATGCGTCATAACGTATAACGTCATATAGTATTGCGTCATGATGAATAATGTCATATAATAAGGCGACATGACGTATAACGTCATATAGTAATGTGTCATAACGTATAACGTCATATCGAATTCCGGTTTAACGTATAATGCCACATAGCAATGCGTCATAACGTATAACGCCACATGGTAATACGTCATAACGTATAAAGACATATAGAATTCCGGGATAACGTATAACGTCATATAGTAATACGTCATAACGTATAACGTCATATAGTATTGCGTCATGACGAATAATGTCATATAATAAGGCGACATGACGTATAACGTCATATAGTAATGCGTCATAACGTATAACGTCATATAGTAATACGTCATAACGTATAACGCCATGTAGTAATGCGTCATAACGTATAACGTCATATAGTATTGCGGCATACCGTATAACGTCATATAGAATTCCGGTTTAACGTATAACGCCATATAGCAATGCGTCATAACGTATAACGTCATATAGTAATGCGTCATAACGTATAACGCCATATAGTAATGCGTCATAACATATAACGTCATATAGTATTGCGTCATAACGTCTAACGCCATATAGCAATGCGTCATAACGTATAACGTCATATAGTAATGCGTCATACCGTATAACGTCATATAGAATTCCTGTTTAACGTATAACGCCATATAGCAATGCGTCATAACGTATAACGTCACATAGTAATACGTCTTAACGTATAAAGTCATATAGAATACCGGGTTAACGTATAACGCCATATAGCAATGCGTCATAACGTATAACGTCATACAGAATTACGGTTTAACGTATAACGCCATATAGCAATGCGTCATAACGTATAACGTTATACAGAATTACGGTTTAACGTATAAAGTCATATAGTAATGCGTCATAACGTATAACGCCATATAGTAATGCGTCATAACGTATAACGCCATATAGCAATGCGTCATAACGTATATCGTCATATAGTAATGCGTCATAACGTATAACGCCATATAGCAATGCGTTATAACGAATAACGCCATATAGCAATGCGTCATAACGTATAACGTTATACAGAATTACGGTTTAACGTATAAAGTCATATAGTAATGCGTCATAACGTATAACGCCATATAGTAATGCGTCATAACGTATAACATCATATAGTATTGCGTCATGACGTATAACGTCATATAGTAATGCGTCATAACGTATATCGTCATAGAGTAATGCGTCATAACGTATAACGTCATATAGTATTGCGTCATGATGAATAATGTCATATAATAAGGCGACATGACGTATAACGTCATATAGTAATGTGTCATAACGTATAACGTCATATAGAATTCCGGTTTAACGTATAACGCCACATAGCAATGCGTCATAACGTATAACGCCACATGGTAATACGTCATAACGTATAAAGACATATAGAATTCCGGGATAACGTATAACGTCATATAGTAATACGTCATAACGTATAACGTCATATAGTATTGCGTCATGACGAATAATGTCATATAATAAGGCGACATGACGTATAACGTCATATAGTAATGCATCATAACGTATAACGTCATATAGTAATGCGTCATAACTTATAACGCCATGTAGTAATGCGTCATAACGTATGACGTCATATAGTATTGCGTCATAACATCTAACGCCATATAGTAATGCGTCATAACGTATATCGTCATATAGTAATGCGTCATAACGTATAACGCCATATAGCAATGCGTCATAACGTATAACGCCATATAGCAATGCGTTATAACGAATAACGTCATATAGTAATGCGTCATAACGTATAACGTCATATAGTAATGCGTCATAACGTATAACGCCATATAGCAATGCGTCATAACGTATAACGTCATATAGTAATGCGTCATAACGTATAACGCCATATAGTAATGCGTCATAACATATAACGTCATATAGTAATGCGTCATATCGTCTAACGCCATATAGTAATGCGTCATAACGTATAACGTCATATAGTAATGCGTCATAACGTATAACGCCATATAGTAATGCGTCATAACTTATAACGTCATATAGTATTGCGTCATAACGTCTAACGCCATATAGCAATGCGTCATAACGTATAACGTCATATAGTAATGCGTCATACCGTATAACGTCATATAGAATTCCGGTTTAACGTATAACGCCATATAGCAATGCGTCATAACGTATAACGTCATATAGTAATGCGTCATAACGTATAACGCCATATAGTAATGCGTCATAACATATAACGTCATATAGTAATGCGTCATATCGTCTAACGCCATATAGCAATGCGTCATAACGTATAACGTCATATAGTAATGCGTCAGACCGTATAACGTCATATAGAATTCCGGTTTAACGTATAACGCCATATAGCAATGCGTCATAACGTATAACGTCAAATAGTAATACGTCTTAACGTATAAAGTCATATAGAATACCGGGTTAACGTATAACGCCATATAGCAATGCGTCATAACGTATAACGTCATACAGAATTACGGTTTAACGTATAACGCCATATAGCAATGCGTCATAACGTATAACGTTATACAGAATTACGGTTTAACGTATAAAGTCATATAGTAATGCGTCATAACGTATAACGCCATATAGTAATGCGTCATAACGTATAACATCATATAGTATTGCGTCATGACGTATAACGTCATATAGTAATGCGTCATAACGTATATCGTCATAGAGTAATGCGTCATAACGTATAACGTCATATAGTATTGCGTCATGACGAATAATGTCATATAATAAGGCGACATGACGTATAACGTCATATAGCAATGCGTCATAAAGTATAACGTCATATAGTAATGCGTCATAACGTATAACGCCATATAGTAATGCGTCATAACGTATAACGTCATATAGTAATGCGTCATAACTTATAACGCCATATAGCGATGCGTCATAACGTATAACGCCACATAGCAATGCGTCATAACGTATAACGCCACATGGTAATACGTCTTAACGTATAAAGACATATAGAATTCCGGGACAACGTATAACGTCATATAGTAATACGTCATAACGAATAACGTCATATAGTAATGCGTCATAACGCATAACGTCATATAGTAATGCGTCATAACGTATAACGCCATATAGTATTGCGTCATAACATCTAACGCCATATAGTAATGCGTCATACCGTATAACGTCATATGGAATTCCGGTTTAACGTATAACGCCATATAGCAATGCGTCATAACGTATAACGTTATACAGAATTACGGTTTAACGTATAAAGTCATATAGTAATGCGTCATAACGTATAACGCCATATAGTAATGCGTCATAACGTATAACATCATATAGTATTGCGTCATGACGTATAACGTCATATAGTAATGCGTCATAACGTATATCGTCATAGAGTAATGCGTCATAACGTATAACGTCATATAGTATTGCGTCATGACGAATAATGTCATATAATAAGGCGACATGACGTATAACGTCATATAGTAATGCGTCATAACGTATAACGCCATATAGTAATGCGTCATAACGTATCACGTCATATAGTAATGCGTCATAACGTATAACGCCATATAGTAATGCGTCATAACGTATAACGCCATATAGTATTGCGTCATAACATCTAACGCCATATAGTAATGCGTCATAACGTATAACGTCATATAGTAATGCGTCATAACGTATAACGCCATGTAGTAATGCGTCATAACTTATAACGTAATATAGTATTGCGTCATAACGTCTAACGCCATATAGCAATGCGTCATAACGTATAACGTCATATAGTAATGCGTCATACCGTATACCGTCATATAGAATTCCGGTTTAACGTATAACGCCACATAGCAATGCGTCATAACGTATAACGTCATATAGTAATGCGTCATAACGTATAACGCCATATAGTAATGCGTCATAACATATAACGTCATATAGTATTGCGTCATAACGTCTAACGCCATATAGCAATGCGTCATAACGTATAACGTCATATAGTAATGCGTCATACCGTATAACGTCATATAGAATTCCGGTTTAACGTATAACGGCATATAGCAATGCGTCATAACGTATAACGTCACATAGTAATACGTCTTAACGTATAAAGTCATATAGAATACCGGGTTAACGTATAACGCCATATAGCAATGCGTCATAACGTATAACATCATATAGTATTGCGTCATGACGTATAACGTCATATAGTAATGCGTCATAACGTATATCGTCATAGAGTAATGCGTCATAACGTATAACGTCATATAGTATTGCGTCATGACTAATAATGTCATATAATAAGGCGACATGACGTATAACGTCATATAGTAATGCGTCATAACGTATAACGTCATATAGTAATGCGTCATAACGTATAACGCCATATAGTAATGCGTCATAACGTATAACGTCATATAGTAATGCGTCATAACTTATAACGCCATATAGCGATGCGTCATAACGTATAACGCCACATAGCAATGCGTCATAACGTATAACGCCACATGGTAATACGTCTTAACGTATAAAGACATATAGAATTCCGGGATAACGTATAACGTCATATAGTAATACGTCATAACGAATAACGTCAAATAGTAATGCGTCATAACGCATAACGTCATATAGTAATGCGTCATAACGTATAACGGCATATAGTATTGCGTCATAACATCTAACGCCATATTGTAATGCGTCATACCGTATAACGTCATATGGAATTCCGGTTTAACGTATAACGCCATATAGCAATGCGTCATAACGTATAACGTTATACAGAATTACGGTTTAACGTATAAAGTCATATAGTAATGCGTCATAACGTATAACGCCATATAGTAATGCGTCATAACGTATAACATCATATAGTATTGCGTCATGACGTATAACGTCATATAGTAATGCGTCATAACGTATATCGTCATAGAGTAATGCGTCATAACGTATAACGTCATATAGTATTGCGTCATGACGAATCATGTCATATAATAAGGCGACATGACGTATAACGTCATATAGTAATGTGTCATAACGTATAACATCATATAGTATTGCGTCATGACGTATAACGTCATATAGTAATGCGTCATAACGTATATCGTCATAGAGTAATGCGTCATAACGTATAACGTCATATAGTATTGCGTCATGACGAATAATGTCATATAATAAGGCGACATGACGTATAACGTCATATAGTAATGCGTCATAACGTATAACGTCATATAGTAATGCGTCATAACGTATAACGCTATATAGTAATGCGTCATAAAGTATAACGTCATATAGTAATGCGTCATAACGTATAACGCCATATAGTAATGCGTCATAACGTATAACGTCATATAGTAATGCGTCATAACTTATAACGCCATATAGCGATGCGTCATAACGTATAACACCACATAGCAATGCGTCATAACGTATAACGCCACATGGTAATACGTCTTAACGTATAAAGACATATAGAATTCCGGGATAACGTATAACGTCATATAGTAATACGTCATAACGAATAACGTCATATAGTAATGCGTCATAACGCATAACGTCATATAGTAATGCGTCATAACGTATAACGCCATATAGTATTGCGTCATAACATCTAACGCCATATAGTAATGCGTCATACCGTATAACGTCATATGGAATTCCGGTTTAACGTATAACGCCATATAGCAATGCGTCATAACGTATAACGTTATACAGAATTACGGTTTAACGTATAAAGTCATATAGTAATGCGTCATAACGTATAACGCCATATAGTAATGCGTCATAACGTATAACATCATATAGTATTGCGTCATGACGTATAACGTCATATAGTAATGCGTCATAACGTATATCGTCATAGAGTAATGCGTCATAACGTATAACGTCATATAGTATTGCGTCATGACGAATAATGTCATATAATAAGGCGACATGACGTATAACGTCATATAGTAATGCGTCATAACGTATAACGCCATATAGTAATGCGTCATAACGTATCACGTCATATAGTAATGCGTCATAACGTATAACGCCATATAGTAATGCGTCATAACGTATAACGCCATATAGTATTGCGTCATAACATCTAACGCCATATAGTAATGCGTCATAACGTATAACGTCATATAGTAATGCGTCATAACGTATAACGCCATGTAGTAATGCGTCATAACTTATAACGTAATATAGTATTGCGTCATAACGTCTAACGCCATATAGCAATGCGTCATAACGTATAACGTCATATAGTAATGCGTCATACCGTATACCGTCATATAGAATTCCGGTTTAACGTATAACGCCACATAGCAATGCGTCATAACGTATAACGTCATATAGTAATGCGTCATAACGTATAACGCCATATAGTAATGCGTCATAACATATAACGTCATATAGTATTGCGTCATAACGTCTAACGCCATATAGCAATGCGTCATAACGTATAACGTCATATAGTAATGCGTCATACCGTATAACGTCATATAGAATTCCGGTTTAACGTATAACGGCATATAGCAATGCGTCATAACGTATAACGTCACATAGTAATACGTCTTAACGTATAAAGTCATATAGAATACCGGGTTAACGTATAACGCCATATAGCAATGCGTCATAACGTATAACATCATATAGTATTGCGTCATGACGTATAACGTCATATAGTAATGCGTCATAACGTATATCGTCATAGAGTAATGCGTCATAACGTATAACGTCATATAGTATTGCGTCATGACGAATAATGTCATATAATAAGGCGACATGACGTATAACGTCATATAGTAATGCGTCATAACGTATAACGTCATATAGTAATGCGTCATAACGTATAACGCCATATAGTAATGCGTCATAACGTATAACGTCATATAGTAATGCGTCATAACTTATAACGCCATATAGCGATGCGTCATAACGTATAACGCCACATAGCAATGCGTCATAACGTATAACGCCACATGGTAATACGTCTTAACGTATAAAGACATATAGAATTCCGGGATAACGTATAACGTCATATAGTAATACGTCATAACGAATAACGTCATATAGTAATGCGTCATAACGCATAACGTCATATAGTAATGCGTCATAACGTATAACGGCATATAGTATTGCGTCATAACATCTAACGCCATATTGTAATGCGTCATACCGTATAACGTCATATGGAATTCCGGTTTAACGTATAACGCCATATAGCAATGCGTCATAACGTATAACGTTATACAGAATTACGGTTTAACGTATAAAGTCATATAGTAATGCGTCATAACGTATAACGCCATATAGTAATGCGTCATAACGTATAACATCATATAGTATTGCGTCATGACGTATAACGTCATATAGTAATGCGTCATAACGTATATCGTCATAGAGTAATGCGTCATAACGTATAACGTCATATAGTATTGCGTCATGACGAATCATGTCATATAATAAGGCGACATGACGTATAACGTCATATAGTAATGTGTCATAACGTATAACATCATATAGTATTGCGTCATGACGTATAACGTCATATAGTAATGCGTCATAACGTATATCGTCATAGAGTAATGCGTCATAACGTATAACGTCATATAGTATTGCGTCATGACGAATAATGTCATATAATAAGGCGACATGACGTATAACGTCATATAGTAATGTGTCATAACGTATAACATCATATAGTATTGCGTCATGACGTATAACGTCATATAGTAATGCGTCATAACGTATATCGTCATAGAGTAATGCGTCATAACGTATAACGTCATATAGTATTGCGTCATGACGAATAATGTCATATAATAAGGCGACATGACGTATAACGTCATATAGTAATGCGTCATAACGTATAACGTCATATAGTAATGCGTCATAACGTATAACGTCATATAGTAATGCGTCATAACTTATAACGCCATATAGCGATGCGTCATAACGTATAACGCCACATGGTAATACGTCTTAACGTATAAAGACATATAGAATTCCGGGATAACGTATAACGTCATATAGTAATACGTCATAACGTATAACGTCATATAGTATTGCGTCATGACGAATAATGTCATATAATAAGGCGACATGACGTATAACGTCATATAGTAATGTGTCATAACGTATAACATCATATAGTATTGCGTCATGACGTATAACGTCATATAGTAATGCGTCATAACGTATATCGTCATAGAGTAATGCGTCATAACGTATAACGTCATATAGTATTGCGTCATGACGAATAATGTCATATAATAAGGCGACATGACGTATAACGTCATATAGTAATGCGTCATAACGTATAACGTCATATAGTAATGCGTCATAACGTATAACGCCATATAGTAATGCGTCATAACGTATAACGTCATATAGTAATGCGTCATAACGTATAACGTCATATAGTAATGCGTCATAACGTATAACGCCATATAGTAATGCGTCATAACGTATAACGCCACATAGCAATGCGTCATAACGTATAACGTCATATAGTAATGCGTCATAACGTATAACGCCATATAGTAATGCGTCATAACATATAACGTCATATAGTATTGCGTCATAAGGTCTAACGCCATATAGCAATGCGTCATAACGTATAACGTCATATAGTAATGCGTCATACCGTATAACGTCATATAGAATTCCGGTTTAACGTATAACGCCATATAGCAATGCGTCATAACGTATAACGTCACATAGTAATACGTCTTAACGTATAAAGTCATATAGAATACCGGGTTAACGTATAACGCCATATAGCAATGCGTCATAACGTATAACGTCATACAGAATTACGGTTTAACGTATAACGCCATATAGCAATGCGTCATAACGTATAACGTTATACAGAATTACGGTTTAACGTATAAAGTCATAAAGTAATGCGTCATATCGTATAACGCCATATAGTAATGCGTCATAACGTATAACATCATATAGTATTGCGTCATGACGTATAACGTCATATAGTAATGCGTCATAACGTATATCGTCATAGAGTAATGCGTCATAACGTATAACGTCATATAGTATTGCGTCATGACGAATAATGTCATATAATAAGGCGACATGACGTATAACGTCATATAGTAATGCGTCATAACGTATAACGTCATATAGTAATGCGTCATAACGTATAACGCCATATAGTAATGCGTCATAACGTATAACGTCATATAGTAATGCGTCATAACTTATAACGCCATATAGCGATGCGTCATAACGTATAACGCCACATAGCAATGCGTCATAACGTGTAACGCCACATGGTAATACGTCTTAACGTATAAAGACATATAGAATTCCGGGATAACGTATAACGTCATATAGTAATGCGTCATAACGAATAACGTCATATAGTAATGCGTCATAACGCATAACGTCATATAGTAATGCGTCATAACGTATAACGGCATATAGTATTGCGTCATAAGATCTAACGCCATATTGTAATGCGTCATACCGTATAACGTCATATGGAATTCCGGTTTAACGTATAACGCCATATAGCAATGCGTCATAACGTATAACGTCACATAGTAATACGTCTTAACGTATAAAGTCATATAGAATACCGGGTTAACGTATAACGCCATATAGCAATGCGTCATAACGTATAACGTCATACAGAGTTACGGTTTAACGTATAACGCCATATAGCAATGCGTCATAACGTATAACGTTATACAGAATTACGGTTTAACGTATAAAGTCATATAGTAATGCGTCATAACGTATAACGCCATATAGTAATGCGTCATAACGTATAACATCATATAGTATTGCGTCATGACGTATAACGTCATATAGTAATGCGTCATAACGTATATCGTCATAGAGTAATGCGTCATAACGTATAACGTCATATAGTATTGCGTCATGACGAATCATGTCATATAATAAGGCGACATGACGTATAACGTCATATAGTAATGTGTCATAACGTATAACATCATATAGTATTGCGTCATGACGTATAACGTCATATAGTAATGCGTCATAACGTATATCGTCATAGAGTAATGCGTCATAACGTATAACGTCATATAGTATTGCGTCATGACGAATAATGTCATATAATAAGGCGACATGACGTATAACGTCATATAGTAATGCGTCATAACGTATAACGTCATATAGTAATGCGTCATAACGTATAACGCCATATAGTAATGCGTCATAACGTATAACGTCATATAGTATTGCGTCATAACATCTAACGCCATATAGTAATGCGTCATAACGTATAACGTCATATAGTAATGCGTCATAACTTATAACGCCATATAGCGATGCGTCATAACGTATAACGCCACATAGCAATGCGTCATAACGTATAACGCCACATGGTAATACGTCTTAACGTATAAAGACATATAGAATTCCGGGATAACGTATAACGTCATATAGTAATACGTCATAACGTATAACGTCATATAGTATTGCGTCATGACGAATAATGTCATATAATAAGGCGACATGACGTATAACGTCATATAGTAATGTGTCATAACGTATAACATCATATAGTATTGCGTCATGACGTATAACGTCATATAGTAATGCGTCATAACGTATATCGTCATAGAGTAATGCGTCATAACGTATAACGTCATATAGTATTGCGTCATGACGAATAATGTCATATAATAAGGCGACATGACGTATAACGTCATATAGTAATGCGTCATAACGTATAACGTCATATAGTAATGCGTCATAACGTATAACGCCATATAGTAATGCGTCATAACGTATAACGTCATATAGTATTGCGTCATAACATCTAACGCCATATAGTAATGCGTCATAACGTATAACGTCATATAGTAATGCGTCATAACTTATAACGCCATATAGCGATGCGTCATAACGTATAACGCCACATAGCAATGCGTCATAACGTATAACGCCACATGGTAATACGTCTTAACGTATAAAGACATATAGAATTCCGGGATAACGTATAACGTCATATAGTAATACGTCATAACGTATAACGTCATATAGTATTGCGTCATGACGAATAATGTCATATTTTAAGGCGACATGACGTATAACGTCATATAGTAATGCGTCATAACGTATAACGTCATATAGTAATGCGTCAGAACGTATAACGCCATATAGTAATGCGTCAAAACGTATAACGTCATATAGTATTGCGTCATAACATCTAACGCCATATAGGAATGCGTCATAACGTATAACGTCATATAGTAATGCGTCATAACGTATAACGCCATATAGCAATGCGTCATAACGTATAACGCCATATAGCAATGCGTTATAACGAATAACGTCATATAGTAATGCGTCATAACGTATAACGTCATATCGTAATGCGTCATAACGTATATCGTCATAGAGTAATGCGTCATAACGTATAACGTCATATAGTATTGCGTCATGACGAATAATGTCATATTTTAAGGCGACATGACGTATAACGTCATATAGTAATGCGTCATAACGTATAACGTCATATAGTAATGCGTCAGAACGTATAACGCCATATAGTAATGCGTCAAAACGTATAACGTCATATAGTATTGCGTCATAACATCTAACGTCATATAGTAATACGTCATAACGTATAACGTCATATAGTATTGCGTCATGACGAATAATGTCATATAATAAGGCGACATGACGTATAACGTCATATAGTAATGCGTCATAACGTATAACGTCATATAGTAATGCGTCATAACGTATAACGCCATATAGTAATGCGTCATAACGTATAACGTCATATAGTAATGCGTCATAACTTATAACGCCATATAGCGATGCGTCATAACGTATAACGCCACATAGCAATGCGTCATAACGTATAACGCCACATGGTAATTCGTCTTAACGTATAAAGACATATAGAATTCCGGGATAACGTATAACGTCATATAGTAATACGTCATAACGAATAACGTCATATAGTAATGCGTCATAACGCATAACGTCATATAGTAATGCGTCATAACGTATAACGGCATATAGTATTGCGTCATAACATCTAACGCCATATTGTAATGCGTCATACCGTATAACGTCATATGGAATTCCGGTTTAACGTATAACGCCATATAGTAATGCGTCATAACGTATAACGTCACATAGTAATACGTCTTAACGTATAAAGTCATATAGAATACCGGGTTAACGTATAACGCCATATAGCAATGCGTCATAACGTATAACGTCATACAGAGTTACGGTTTAACGTATAACGCCATATAGCAATGCGTCATAACGTATAACGTTATACAGAATTACGGTTTAACGTATAAAGTCATATAGTAATGCGTCATAACGTATAACGCCATATAGTAATGCGTCATAACGTATAACATCATATAGTATTGCGTCATGACGTATAACGTCATATAGTAATGCGTCATAACGTATATCGTCATAGAGTAATGCGTCATAACGTATAACGTCATATAGTATTGCGTCATGACGAATCATGTCATATAATAAGGCGACATGACGTATGACGTCATATAGTAATGTGTCATAACGTATAACATCATATAGTATTGCGTCATGACGTATAACGTCATATAGTAATGCGTCATAACGTATATCGTCATAGAGTAATGCGTCATAACGTATAACGTCATATAGTATTGCGTCATAACATCTAACGCCATATAGTAATGCGTCATAACGTATAACGTCATATAGTAATGCGTCATAACTTATAACGCCATATAGCGATGCGTCATAACGTATAACGCCATATAGCAATGCGTTATAACGAATAACGTCATATAGTAATGCGTCATAACGTATAACGTCATATCGTAATGCGTCATAACGTATAACGCCATATAGTATTGCGTCATAACATCTAACGCCATATAGTAATGCGTCATAACGTATAACGTCATAGAGTAATGCGTCATAACGTATAACGTCATATAGTATTGCGTCATGACGAATAATGTCATATAATAAGGCGACATGACGTATAACGCCACATAGCAATGCGTCATAACGTATAACGCCACATGGTAATACGTCTTAACGTATAAAGACATATAGAATTCCGGGATAACGTATAACGTCATATAGTAATACGTCATAACGTATAACGTCATATAGTATTGCGTCATGACGAATAATGTCATATTTTAAGGCGACATGACGTATAACGTCATATAGTAATGCGTCATAACGTATAACGTCATATAGTAATGCGTCAGAACGTATAACGCCATATAGTAATGCGTCAAAACGTATAACGTCATATAGTATTGCGTCATAACATCTAACGCCATATAGGAATGCGTCATAACGTATAACGTCATATAGTAATGCGTCATAACGTATAACGCCATATAGCAATGCGTCATAACGTATAACGCCATATAGCAATGCGTTATAACGAATAACGTCATATAGTAATGCGTCATAACGTATAACGTCATATCGTAATGCGTCATAACGTATAACGCCATATAGTATTGCGTCATAACTTCTAACGCCATATAGTAATGCGTCATAACGTATAACGTCATATAGTAATGCGTCATACCGTATAACGTCATATGGAATTCCGGTTTAACGTATAACGCCATATAGCAATGCGTCATAACTTATAACGTCATATAGTATTGCGTCATAACGTCTAACGCCATATAGCAATGCGTCATAACGTATAACGTCATATAGTAATGCGTCATAACGTATAACGCCATATAGTAATGCGTCATAACGTATAACGTCATATAGTATTGCGTCATAACATCTAACGCCATATAGTAATGCGTCAGAACGTATAACGTCATATAGTAATGCGTCATAACTTATAACGCCATATAGCGATGAGTCATAACGTATAACGCCACATAGCAATGCGTCATAACGTATAACGCCACATGGTAATACGTCTTAACGTATAAAGACATATAGAATTCCGGGATAACGTATAACGTCATATAGTAATACGTCATAACGTATAACGTCATATAGTATTGCGTCATGACGAATAATGTCATATAATAAGGCGACATGACGTATAACGTCATATAGTAATGTGTCATAACGTATAACATCATATAGTATTGCGTCATGACGTATAACGTCATATAGTAATGCGTCATAACGTATATCGTCATAGAGTAATGCGTCATAACGTATAACGTCATATAGTATTGCGTCATGACGAATAATGTCATATAATAAGGCGACATGACGTATAACGTCATATAATAAGGCGACATGACGTATAACGTCATATAGTAATGCGTCATAACGTATAACGTCATATAGTAATGCGTCATAACGTATAACGCCATATAGTAATGCGTCATAACGTATAACGTCATATAGTATTGCGTCATAACATCTAACGCCATATAGTAATGCGTCATAACGTATAACGTCATATAGTAATGCGTCATAACTTATAACGCCATATAGCGATGCGTCATAACGTATAACGCCACATAGCAATGCGTCATAACGTATAACGCCACATGATAATACGTCTTAACGTATAAAGACATATAGAATTCCGGGATAACGTATAACGTCATATAGTAATACGTCATAACGTATAACGTCATATAGTATTGCGTCATGACGAATAATGTCATATAATAAGGCGACATGACGTATAACGTCATATAGTAATGTGTCATAACGTATAACATCATATAGTATTGCGTCATGACGTATAACGTCATATAGTAATGCGTCATAACGTATATCGTCATAGAGTAATGCGTCATAACGTATAACGTCATATAGTATTGCGTCATGACGAATAATGTCATATAATAAGGCGACATGACGTATAACGTCATATAGTAATGCGTCATAACGTATAACGTCATATAGTAATGCGTCATAACGTATAACGCCATATAGTAATGCGTCATAACGTATAACGTCATATAGTATTGCGTCATAACATCTAACGCCATATAGTAATGCGTCATAACGTATAACGTCATATAGTAATGCGTCATACCGTATAACGTCATATGGAATTCCGGTTTAACGTATAACGCCATATAGCAATGCGTCATAACTTATAACGTCATATAGTATTGCGTCATAACGTCTAACGCCATATAGCAATGCGTCATAACGTATAACGTCATATAGTAATGCGTCATACCGTATAACGTCATATGGAATTCCGGTTTAACGTATAACGCCATATAGCAATGCGTCATAACGTATAACGTCACATAGTAATACGTCTTAACGTATAAAGTCATATAGAATACCGGGTTAACGTATAACGCCATATAGCAATGCGTCATAACGTATAACGTCATACAGAGTTACGGTTTAACGTATAACGCCATATAGCAATGCGTCATAACGTATAACGTTATACAGAATTACGGTTTAACGTATAAAGTCATATAGTAATGCGTCATAACGTATAACGCCATATAGTAATGCGTCATAACGTATAACATCATATAGTATTGCGTCATGACGTATAACGTCATATAGTAATGCGTCATAACGTATATCGTCATAGAGTAATGCGTCATAACGTATAACGTCATATAGTATTGCGTCATGACGAATAATGTCATATAATAAGGCGACATGACGTATAACGTCATATAGTAATTTGTCATAACGTATAACGTCATATAGAATTCCGGTTTAACGTATAACGCCACATAGCAATGCGTCATAACGTATAACGCCACATGGTAATACGTCATAACGTATAAAGACATATAGAATTCCGGGATAACGTATAACGTCATATAGTAATACGTCATAACGTATAACATCATATAGTATTGCGTCATGACGAATAATGTCATATAATAAGGCGACATGACGTATAACGTCATATAGTATTGCGTCATGACGTATAACGTCATATAGTAATGCGTCATAACGTATATCGTCATAGAGTAATGCGTCATAACGTATAACGTCATATAGTATTGCGTCATGACGAATAATGTCATATAATAAGGCGACATGACGTATAACGTCATATAATAAGGCGACATGACGTATAACGTCATATAGTATTGCGTCATAACGTCTAACGCCATATAGCAATGCGTCATAACGTATAACGTCATATAGTAATGCCTCATACCGTATAACGTCATATAGAATTCCGGTTTAACGTATAACGCCATATAGCAATGCGTCATAACGTATAACGTCACATAGTAATACGTCTTAACGTATAAAGTCATATAGAATACCGGGTTAACGTATAACGCCATATAGCAATGCGTCATAACGTATAACGTCATACAGAATTACGGTTTAACGTATAACGCCATATAGCAATGCGTCATAACGTATAACGTTATACAGAATTACGGTTTAACGTATAAAGTCATATAGTAATGCGTCATAACGTATAACGCCATATAGTAATGCGTCATAACGTATAACATCATATAGTATTGCGTCATGACGTATAACGTCATATAGTAATGCGTCATAACGTATATCGTCATAGAGTAATGCGTCATAACGTATAACGTCATATAGTATTGCGTCATGACGAATAATGTCATATAATAAGGCGACATGACGTATAACGTCATATAGTAATGCGTCATAACGTATAACGTCATATAGTAATGCGTCATAACGTATAACGCCATATAGT
The DNA here is from genome assembly GCF_041682495.2 of Bombus fervidus. Classification (NCBI taxonomy): domain Eukaryota; kingdom Metazoa; phylum Arthropoda; class Insecta; order Hymenoptera; family Apidae; genus Bombus; species Bombus fervidus. Next base: position 1,210,265 of record NW_027212588.1, read on the forward strand.
AATGCGTCATAACGTATAACGTCATATAGTAATGCGTCATAACGTATATCGTCATAGAGTAATGCGTCATAACGTATAACGTCATATAGTATTGCGTCATGACGAATAATGTCATATAATAAGGCGACATGACGTATAACGTCATATAGTAATGCGTCATGACGAATAATGTCATATAATAAGGCGACATGACGTATAACGTCATATAGCAATGCGTCATAACGTATAACGTCATACAGAATTACGGTTTAACGTATAACGCCATATAGCAATGCGTCATAACGTATAACGTTATACAGAATTACGGTTTAACGTATAAAGTCATATAGTAATGCGTCATAACGTATAACGCCATATAGTAATGCGTCATAACGTATAACATCATATAGTATTGCGTCATGACGTATAACGTCATATAGTAATGCGTCATAACGTATAACGCCATATAGTAATGCGTCATAACGTATAACGGCATATAGTATTGCGTCATAACATCTAACGCCATATTGTAATGCGTCATACCGTATAACGTCATATGGAATTCCGGTTTAACGTATAACGCCATATAGCAATGCGTCATAACGTATAACGTCACATAGTAATACGTCTTAACGTATAAAGTCATATAGAATACCGGGTTAACGTATAACGCCATATAGCAATGCGTCATAACGTATAACGTCATACAGAGTTACGGTTTAACGTATAACGCCATATAGCAATGCGTCATAACGTATAACGTTATACAGAATTACGGTTTAACGTATAAAGTCATATAGTAATGCGTCATAACGTATAACGCCATATAGTAATGCGTCATAACGTATAACGCCATATAGTAATGCGTCATAACGTATATCGTCATAGAGTAATGCGTCATAACGTATAACGTCATATAGTATTGCGTCATGACGAATAATGTCATATAATAAGGCGACATGACGTATAACGTCATATAGTAATGCGTCATAACGTATAACGTCATATAGTAATGCGTCATAACGTATAACGCCATATAGTAATGCGTCATAACGTATAACGTCATATAGTAATGCGTCATAACTTATAACGCCATATAGCGATGCGTCATAACGTATAACGCCACATAGCAATGCGTCATAACGTATAACGCCACATGGTAATACGTCTTAACGTATAAAGACATATAGAATTCCGGGATAACGTATAACGTCATATAGTAATACGTCATAACGAATAACGTCATATAGTAATGCGTCATAACGCATAACGTCATATAGTAATGCGTCATAACGTATAACGGCATATAGTATTGCGTCATAACATCTAACGCCATATTGTAATGCGTCATACCGTATAACGTCATATGGAATTCCGGTTTAACGTATAACGCCATATAGCAATGCGTCATAACGTATAACGTTATACAGAATTACGGTTTAACGTATAAAGTCATATAGTAATGCGTCATAACGTATAACGCCATATAGTAATGCGTCATAACGTATAACATCATATAGTATTGCGTCATAACGTATAACGTCATATAGTATTGCGTCATGACGAATCATGTCATATAATAAGGCGACATGACGTATAACGTCATATAGTAATGTGTCATAACGTATAACATCATATAGTATTGCGTCATGACGTATAACGTCATATAGTAATGCGCCATAACGTATATCGTCATAGAGTAATGCGTCATAACGTATAACGTCATATAGTATTGCGTCATGACGAATAATGTCATATAATAAGGCGACATGACGTATAACGTCATATAGTAATGTGTCATAACGTATAACATCATATAGTATTGCGTCATAACATCTAACGCCATATTGTAATGCGTCATACCGTATAACGTCATATGGAATTCCGGTTTAACGTATAACGCCATATAGCGATGCGTCATAACGTATAACGCCACATAGCAATGCGTCATAACGTATAACGCCACATGGTAATACGTCTTAACGTATAAAGACATATAGAATTCCGGGATAACGTATAACGTCATATAGTAATACGTCATAACGAATAACGTCATATAATAAGGCGTCATAACGCATAACGTCATATAGTAATGCGTCATAACGTATAACGGCATATAGTATTGCGTCATAACATCTAACGCCATATTGTAATGCGTCATACCGTATAACGTCATATGGAATTCCGGTTTAACGTATAACGCCATATAGCAATGCGTCATAACGTATAACGTTATACAGAATTACGGTTTAACGTATAAAGTCATATAGTAATGCGTCATAACGTATAACGCCATATAGTAATGCGTCATAACGTATAACATCATATAGTATTGCGTCATAACGTATAACGTCATATAGTATTGCGTCATGACGAATCATGTCATATAATAAGGCGACATGACGTATAACGTCATATAGTAATGTGTCATAACGTATAACATCATATAGTATTGCGTCATGACGTATAACGTCATATAGTAATGCGCCATAACGTATATCGTCATAGAGTAATGCGTCATAACGTATAACGTCATATAGTATTGCGTCATGACGAATAATGTCATATAATAAGGCGACATGACGTATAACGTCATATAGTAATGTGTCATAACGTATAACATCATATAGTATTGCGTCATAACATCTAACGCCATATTGTAATGCGTCATACCGTATAACGTCATATGGAATTCCGGTTTAACGTATAACGCCATATAGCGATGCGTCATAACGTATAACGCCACATAGCAATGCGTCATAACGTATAACGCCACATGGTAATACGTCTTAACGTATAAAGACATATAGAATTCCGGGATAACGTATAACGTCATATAGTAATACGTCATAACGAATAACGTCATATAATAAGGCGTCATAACGCATAACGTCATATAGTAATGCGTCATAACGTATAACGGCATATAGTATTGCGTCATAACATCTAACGCCATATTGTAATGCGTCATACCGTATAACGTCATATGGAATTCCGGTTTAACGTATAACGCCATATAGCAATGCGTCATAACGTATAACGTTATACAGAATTACGGTTTAACGTATAAAGTCATATAGTAATGCGTCATAACGTATAACGCCATATAGTAATGCGTCATAACGTATAACATCATATAGTATTGCGTCATGACGTATAACGTCATATAGTAATGCGTCATAACGTATATCGTCATAGAGTAATGCGTCATAACGTATAACGTCATATAGTATTGCGTCATGACGAATCATGTCATATAATAAGGCGACATGACGTATAACGTCATATAGTAATGTGTCATAACGTATAACATCATATAGTATTGCGTCATGACGTATAACGTCATATAGTAATGCGCCATAACGTATATCGTCATAGAGTAATGCGTCATAACGTATAACGTCATATAGTATTGCGTCATGACGAATAATGTCATATAATAAGGCGACATGACGTATAACGTCATATAGTAATGCGTCATAACGTATAACGTCATATAGTAATGCGTCATAACGTATAACGCCATATAGTAATGCGTCATAACGTATAACGTCATATAGTATTGCGTCATAACATCTAACGCCATATAGTAATGCGTCATAACGTATAACGTCATATAGTAATGCGTCATAACTTATAACGCCATATAGCGATGCGTCATAACGTATAACGCCACATAGCAATGCGTCATAACGTATAACGCCACATGGTAATACGTCTTAACGTATAAAGACATATAGAATTCCGGGATAACGTATAACGTCATATAGTAATACGTCATAACGTATAACGTCATATAGTATTGCGTCATGACGTATATCGTCATAGAGTAATGCGTCATAACGTATAACGTCATATAGTATTGCGTCATGACGAATAATGTCATAGAATAAGGCGACATGACGTATAACGTCATATAGTAATGCGTCATAACATCTAACGCCATATAGGAATGCGTCATAACGTATAACGTCATATAGTAATGCGTCATAACGTATAACGCCATATAGCAATGCGTCATAACGTATAACGCCATATAGCAATGCGTTATAACGAATAACGTCATATAGTAATGCGTCATAACTTATAACGTCATATAGTATTGCGTCATAACGTCTAACGCCATATAGCAATGCGTCATAACGTATAACGTCATATAGTAATGCGTCATACCGTATAACGTCATATGGAATTCCGGTTTAACGTATAACGCCATATAGCAATGCGTCATAACTTATAACGTCATATAGTATTGCGTCATAACGTCTAACGCCATATAGCAATGCGTCATAACGTATAACGTCTTATAGTAATGCGTCATACCGTATAACGTCATATAGTAATGCGTCATAACGTATAACAACATATAGTATTGAGTCATGACGTATAACGTCATATAGTAATGCGTCATAACGTATATCGTCATATAGTAATGCGTCATAACGTATAACAACATATAGTATTGCGTCATGACGAATAATGTCATATAATAAGGCGACATGACGTATAACGTCATATAGTAATGCGTCATAACGTATAACGTCATATAGTAATGCGTCATAACGTATAACGCCATATAGTAATGCGTCATAACGTATAACGTCATATAGTATTGCGTCATAACATCTAACGCCATATAGTAATGCGTCATAACGTATAACGTCATATAGTAATGCGTCATAACTTATAACGCCATATAGCGATGCGTCATAACGTATAACGCCACATAGCAATGCGTCATAACGTATAACGCCACATGGTAATACGTCTTAACGTATAAAGACATATAGAATTCAGGGATAACGTATAACGTCATATAGTAATACGTCATAACGTATAACGTCATATAGTATTGCGTCATGACGAATAATGTCATATAATAAGGCGACATGACGTATAACGTCATATAGTAATGTGTCATAACGTATAACATCATATAGTATTGCGTCATGACGTATAACGTCATATAGTAATGCGTCATAACGTATATCGTCATAGAGTAATGCGTCATAACGTATAACGTCATATAGTATTGCGTCATGACGAATAATGTCATATAATAAGGCGACATGACGTATAACGTCATATAGTAATGCGTCATAACGTATAACGTCATATAGTAATGCGTCATAACGTATAACGCCATATAGTAATGCGTCATAACGTATAACGTCATATAGTATTGCGTCATAACATCTAACGCCATATAGTAATGCGTCATAACGTATAACGTCATATAGTAATGCGTCATAACGTATAACGCCATATAGCAATGCGTTATAACGAATAACGTCATATAGTAATGCGTCATAACGTATAACGTCATATCGTAATGCGTCATAACGTGTAACGCCATATAGTATTGCGTCATAACATCTAACGCCATATAGTAATGCGTCATAACGTATAACGTCATATAGTAATGCGTCATACCGTATAACGTCATATGGAATTCCGGTTTAACGTATAACGCCATATAGCAATGCGTCATAACTTATAACGTCATATAGTATTGCGTCATAACGTCTAACGCCATATAGCAATGCGTCATAACGTATAACGTCATATAGTAATGCGTCATACCGTATAACGTCATATGGAATTCCGGTTTACCGTATAACGCCATATAGCAATGCGTCATAACGTATAACGTCACATAGTAATACGTCTTAACGTATAAAGTCATATAGAATACCGGGTTAACGTATAACGCCATATAGCAATGCGTCATAACGTATAACGTCATACAGAGTTACGGTTTAACGTATAACGCCATATAGCAATGCGTCATAACGTATAACGTTATACAGAATTACGGTTTAACGTATAAAGTCATATAGTAATGCGTCATAACGTATAACGCCATATAGTAATGCGTCATAACGTATAACATCATATAGTATTGCGTCATGACGTATAACGTCATATAGTAATGCGTCATAACGTATATCGTCATAGAGTAATGCGTCATAACGTATAACGTCATATAGTATTGCGTCATGACGAATAGTGTCATATAATAAGGCGACATGACGTATAACGTCATATAGTAATTTGTCATAACGTATAACGTCATATAGAATTCCGGTTTAACGTATAACGCCACATAGCAATGCGTCATAACGTATAACGCCACATGGTAATACGTCATAACGTATAAAGACATATAGAATTCCGGGATAACGTATAACGTCATATAGTAATACGTCATAACGTATAACATCATATAGTATTGCGTCATGACGAATAATGTCATATAATAAGGCGACATGACGTATAACGTCATATAGTAATGCGTCATAACGTATCACGTCATATAGTAATGCGTCATAACGTATAACGCCATATAGTAATGCGTCATAACGTATAACGTCATATAGTATTGCGTCATAACGTCTAACGCCATATAGCAATGCGTCATAACGTATAACGTCATATAGTAATGCGTCATACCGTATACCGTCATATAGAATTCCGGTTTAACGTATAACGCCACATAGCAATGCGTCATAACGTATAACGTCATATAGTAATGCGTCATAACGTATAACGCCATATAGTAATGCGTCATAACATATAACGTCATATAGTATTGCGTCATAACGTCTAACGCCATATAGCAATGCGTCATAACGTATAACGTCATATAGTAATGCGTCATACCGTATAACGTCATATAGAATTCCGGTTTAACGTATAACGCCATATAGCAATGCGTCATAACGTATAACGTCACATAGTAATACGTCTTAACGTATAAAGTCATATAGAATACCGGGTTAACGTATAACGCCATATAGCAATGCGTCATAACGTATAACGTCATACAGAATTACGGTTTAACGTATAACGCCATATAGCAATGCGTCATAACGTATAACGTTATACAGAATTACGGTTTAACGTATAAAGTCATATAGTAATGCGTCATAACGTATAACGCCATATAGTAATGCGTCATAACGTATAACATCATATAGTATTGCGTCATGACGTATAACGTCATATAGTAATGCGTCATAACGTATATCGTCATAGAGTAATGCGTCATAACGTATAACGTCATATAGTATTGCGTCATGACGAATAATGTCATATAATAAGGCGACATGACGTATAACGTCATATAGTAATGCGTCATAACGTATAACGTCATATAGTAATGCGTCATAACGTATAACGCCATATAGTAATGCGTCATAACGTATAACGTCATATAGTAATGCGTCATAACTTATAACGCCATATAGCGATGCGTCATAACGTATAACGCCACATAGCAATGCGTCATGACGTATAACGCCACATGGTAATACGTCTTAACGAATAACGTCATATAGTAATGCGTCATAACGCATAACGTCATATAGTAATGCGTCATAACGTATAACGGCATATAGTATTGCGTCATAACATCTAACGCCATATTGTAATGCGTCATACCGTATAACGTCATATGGAATTCCGGTTTAACGTATAACGCCATATAGCAATGCGTCATAACGTATAACGTCACATAGTAATACGTCTTAACGTATAAAGTCATATAGAATACCGGGTTAACGTATAACGCCATATAGCAATGCGTCATAACGTATAACGTCATACAGAGTTACGGTTTAACGTATAACGCCATATAGCAATGCGTCATAACGTATAACGTTATACAGAATTACGGTTTAACGTATAAAGTCATATAGTAATGCGTCATAACGTATATCGTCATAGAGTAATGCGTCATAACGTATAACGTCATATAGTATTGCGTCATGACGAATCATGTCATATAATAAGGCGACATGACGTATAACGTCATATAGTAATGTGTCATAACGTATAACATCATATAGTATTGCGTCATGACGTATAACGTCATATAGTAATGCGTCATAACGTATATCGTCATAGAGTAATGCGTCATAACGTATAACGTCATATAGTATTGCGTCATGACGAATAATGTCATATAATAAGGCGACATGACGTATAACGTCATATAGTAATGCGTCATAACGTATAACGTCATATAGTAATGCGTCATAACGTATAACGCCATATAGTAATGCGTCATAACGTATAACGTCATATAGTATTGCGTCATAACATCTAACGCCATATAGTAATGCGTCATAACGTATAACGTCATATAGTAATGCGTCATAACTTATAACGCCATTTAGCGATGCGTCATAACGTATAACGCCACATAGCAATGCGTCATAACGTATAACGCCACATGGTAATACGTCTTAACGTATAAAGACATATAGAATTCCGGGATAACGTATAACGTCATATAGTAATACGTCATAACGTATAACGTCATATAGTATTGCGTCATGACGTATATCGTCATAGAGTAATGCGTCATAACGTATAACGTCATATAGTATTGCGTCATGACGAATAATCTCATAGAATAAGGCGACATGACGTATAACGTCATATAGTAATGCGTCATAACATCTAACGCCATATAGGAATGCGTCATAACGTATAACGTCATATAGTAATGCGTCATAACGAATAACGCCATATAGCAATGCGTCATAACGTATAACGCCATATAGCAATGCGTTATAACGAATAACGTCATATAGTAATGCGTCATAACGTATAACGTCATATCGTAATGCGTCATAACGTATAACGCCATATAGTATTGCGTCATAACATCTAACGCCATATAGTAATGCGTCATAACGTATAACGTCATATAGTAATGCGTCATAACGTATAACGCCATATAGTAATGCGTCATAACTTATAACGTCATATAGTATTGCGTCATAACGTCTAACGCCATATAGCAATGCGTCATAACGTATAACGTCATATAGTAATGCGTCATACCGTATAACGTCATATGGAATTCCGGTTTAACGTATAACGCCATATAGCAATGCGTCATAACTTATAACGTCATATAGTATTGCGTCATAACGTCTAACGCCATATAGCAATGCGTCATAACGTATAACGTCTTATAGTAATGCGTCATACCGTATAACGTCATATGGAATTCCGGTTTAACGTATAACGCCATATAGGAATGCGTCATAACGTATAACGTCACATAGTAATACGTCTTAACGTATAAAGTCATATAGAATACCGGGTTAACGTATAACGCCATATAGCAATGCGTCATAACGTATAACGTCATACAGAGTTACGGTTTAACGTATAACGCCATATAGCAATGCGTCATAACGTATAACGTTATACAGAATTACGGTTTAACGTATAAAGTCATATAGTAATGCGTCATAACGTATAACGCCATATAGTAATGCGTCATAACGTATAACATCATATAGTATTGCGTCATGACGTATAACGTCATATAGTAATGCGTCATAACGTATATCGTCATAGAGTAATGCGTCATAACGTATAACGTCATATAGTATTGCGTCATGACGAATAATGTCATATAATAAGGCGACAAGACGTATAACGTCATATAGTAATTTGTCATAACGTATAACGTCATATAGAATTCCGGTTTAACGTATAACGCCACATAGCAATGCGTCATAACGTATAACGCCACATGGTAATACGTCATAACGTATAAAGACATATAGAATTCCGGGATAACGTATAACGTCATATAGTAATACGTCATAACGTATAACATCATATAGTATTGCGTCATGGCGAATAATGTCATATAATAAGGCGACATGACGTATAACGTCATATAGTAATGCGTCATAACGTATCACGTCATATAGTAATGCGTCAAAACGTATAACGCCATATAGTAATGCGTCATAACGTATAACGTCATATAGTATTGCGTCATAACATCTAACGCCATATAGTAATGCGTCATAACGTATAACGTCATACAGAGTTACGGTTTAACGTATAACGCCATATAGCAATGCGTCATAACGTATAACGTTATACAGAATTACGGTTTAACGTATACAGTCATATAGTAATGCGTCATAACGTATAACGCCATATAGTAATGCGTCATAACGTATAACGCCACATGGTAATACGTCATAACGTATAAAGACATATAGAATTCCGGGATAACGTATAACGTCATATAGTAATACGTCATAACGTATAACATCATATAGTATTGCGTCATGACGAATAATGTCATATAATAAGGCGACATGACGTATAACGTCATATAGTAATGCGTCATAACGTATCACGTCATATAGTAATGCGTCATAACGTATAACGCCATATAGTAATGCGTCATAACGTATAACGTCATATAGTATTGCGTCATAACATCTAACGCCATATAGTAATGCGTCATAACGTATAACGTCATATAGTAATGCGTCATAACGTATAACGCCATATAGCAATGCGTCATAACGTATAACGCCATATAGCAATGCGTTATAATGAATAACGTCATATAGTAATGCGTCATAACGTATAACGTCATATAGTAATGCGTCATAACGTATAACGTCATATAGTATTGCGTCATAACGTCTAACGCCATATAGCAATGCGTCATAACGTATAACGTCATATAGTAATGCGTCATACCGTATAACGTCATATAGAATTCCGGTTTAACGTATAACGCCACATAGCAATGCGTCATAACGTATAACGTCATACAGAATTACGGCTTAACGTATAACGCCATATAGCAATGCGTCATAACGTATAACCTTATACAGAATTACGGTTTAACGCATAAAGTCATATAGTAATGCGTCATAACGTATAACGTCATAGAGTAATGCGTCATAACGTATAACGTCATATAGTAATGCGTCATAACGTATAACGCCATATAGCAATGCGTCATAACGTATAACGCCATATAGCAATACGTTATAACGAATAACGTCATATAGTAATGCGTCATAACGTATAACGCCACATAGTAATGCGTCATAACGTATAACGTCATATAGTATTGCGTCATGACGTATAGCGTCATATAATAAGGCGACATGACGTATAACGTCATATAGAATTACGTCATAATGTATAACGTCATATACAATTACGGTTTAACGTATAACGTCAAAAGAGTAATGCGTCATATCCTATAACGCCATATAGTAATTGCGTCATAACGTATAACGTCATATAGAATTCCGGCATAACGTATATCGTCATATAGTAATACGTCATAACTTACAAGGTCATATAGTAATGCGTCATAACGTATAACGTCATATAGTATTGCGTCATGACGTATAACGTCATATAATAAGGTGACATGACGTATAACGTCATATAGAATTACGGCATAACGTATAACGTCACATAGTAAAACGTCATAACGTATAACGTCATACAGAATTACGGTTTAACGTCTAATGTCATACAGTAATGCGTCATATCGTATAACATCATATAGAATTCCGGTTTAACGTATAACGCCATATAGCAATGCGTCATAACGTATAACGTCATACAGTAATTCGTAATACCGTATAACGTCATATAGAATTACGGCATAACGTATAACGTCACATAGTAAAACGTCATAACGTATAACTTCATACAGAATTACGGTTTAACGTCTAACGTCATGCAGTAATGCGTCATAACGTATAACATCATACAGAATTCCGGTTTAACGTATGACGCCATATAGCAATGCGTCATAACGTATAACGTTATACAGAATTACGGTTTAACGTCTAATGTCATACAGTAATGCGTCATATCGTATAACATCATATAGAATTCCGGTTTAACGTATAACGCCATATAGCAATGCGTCATAACGTATAACGTCATACAGTAATTCGTAATACCGTATAACGTCATATAGAATTACGGCATAACGTATAACGTCACATAGTAAAACGTCATAACGTATAACGTCATACAGAATTACGGTTTAACGTCTAACGTCATGCAGTAATGCGTCATAACGTATAACATCATACAGAATTCCGGTTTAACGTATAACGTCATATAGTATTGCGTCATGACGTATAGCGTCATATAATAAGGCGACATGACGTATAACGTCATATAGAATTACGTCATAACGTATAACGTCATATACAATTACGGTTTAACGTATAACGTCAAAAGAGTAATGCGTCATATCCTATAACGCCATATAGTAATTGCGTCATAACGTATAACGTCATATAGAATTCCGGCATAACGTATATCGTCATATAGTAATACGTCATAACTTACAAGGTCATATAGTAATGCGTCATAACGTATAACGTCATATAGTATTGCGTCATGACGTATAACGTCATATAATAAGGTGACATGACGTATAACGTCATATAGAATTACGGCATAACGTATAACGTCACATAGTAAAACGTCATAACGTATAACGTCATACAGAATTACGGTTTAACGTCTAATGTCATACAGTAATGCGTCATATCGTATAACATCATATAGAATTCCGGTTTAACGTATAACGCCATATAGCAATGCGTCATAACGTATAACGTCATACAGTTATTCGTAATACCGTATAACGTCATATAGAATTACGGCATAACGAATAACGTCACATAGTAAAACGTCATAACGTATAACGTCATACAGAATTACGGTTTAACGTCTAACGTCATGCAGTAATGCGTCATAACGTATAACATCATACAGAATTCCGGTTTAACGTATGACGCCATATAGCAATGCGTCATAACGTATAACGTTATACAGAATTACGGTTTAACGTATAAAGTCATATAGTAATGCGTCATAACGTATAACGCCATATAGTAATGCGTCATAACGTATAACAACATATAGTATTGAGTCATGACGTATAACGTCATATAGTAATGCGTCATAACGTATATCGTCATATAGTAATGCGTCATAACGTATAACGTCATATAGTATTGCGTCATGACGAATAATGTCATATAATAAGGCGACATGACGTATAACGTCATATAGTAATGCGTCTTAACGTATAAAGTCATATAGAATTCCGGTTTAACGTATAACGCCACATAGCAATGCGTCATAACGTATACCGTCACATAGTAATACGTCTTAACGTATAACGTCATATAGTAATGCGTCATAACGTATAACGCCATCTAGTAATGCGTCATAACATATAACGTCACAGAGTAATACGTCTTAACGTATAAAGTCATATAGAATACCGGGTTAACGTATAACGCCATATAGCAATGCGTCATAACGTATAACATCATATAGTATTCCGTCATGACGTATAACGTCATATAGTAATGCGTCATAACGTATATCGTCATATATTAATGCGTCACAACGTATAACGTCATACAGAATTACGGTTTAACGTATAACGCCATATAGCAATGCGTCATAACGTATAACGTTATACAGAATTACGGTTTAAAGTATAAAGTCATATAGTAATGCGTCATAACGTATAACGCCATCTAGTAATGCGTCATAACATATAACGTCACATAGTAATACGTCTTAACGTATAAAGTCATATAGAATACCGGGTTAACGTATAACGCCATATAGCAATGCGTCATAACGTATAACATCATATAGTATTCCGTCATGACGTATAACGTCATATAGTAATGCGTCATAACGTATATCGTCATATATTAATGCGTCACAACGTATAACGTCATATAGTATTGCGTCATGACGAATAATGTCATTTAATAAGGCGACATGACGTATAACGTCATATAGTAATGCGTCTTATCGTATAACGTCATATAGAATTCCGGTTTAACGTATAACGCCCCATAGCAATGCGTCATGACGTATAACGTCACATAGCAATACGTCTTAACGTATAACGTCATATAGTAATGCGTCATAACGTATAACGTCATATAGTAACACGTCATAACGTATAACGTCATATAGTATTGCGTCATGACGAATAATGTCATATAATAAGGCGACATGACGTATAACGTCATATAGTATTGCGTCATGACGTATAACGTCATATAGTAATGCGGCATAACATATAACGTCATATAGTATTGCGTCATAACGTCTAACGCCATATAGCAATGCGTCATAACGTATAACGTCATATAGTAATGCGTCATACCGTATAACGACATATAGAATTCCGGTTTAACGTATAAAGTCATATAGTAATGCGTCATAACGTATAACGCCATATAGTAATGCGTCATAACGTATAACGTCATATAGTAATGCGTCATACCGTATAACGACATATAGAATTCCGGTTTAACGTATAAAGTCATATAGTAATGCGTCATAACGTATAACGCCATATAGTAATGCGTCATAACGTATAACATCATATAGTATTGCGTCATGACGTATAACGTCATATAGTAATGCGTCATAACGTATATCGTCATAGAGTAATGCGTCATAACGTATAACGTCATATAGTATTGCGTCATGACGAATAATGTCATATAATAAGGCGACATGACGTATAACGTCATATAGTATTGCGTCATGACGTATAACGTCATATGGTAATGCGTCATAACGTATATCGTCATAGAGTAATGCGTCATAACGTATACCGTCACATAGTAATACGTCTTAACGTATAACGTCATATAGTAATGCGTCATAACGTATAACGCCATCTAGTAATGCGTCATAACATATAACGTCACATAGTAATACGTCTTAACGTATAAAGTCATATAGAATACCGGGTTAACGTATAACGCCATATAGCAATGCGTCATAACGTATAACATCATATAGTATTCCGTCATGACGTATAACGTCATATAGTAATGCGTCATAACGTATATCGTCATATATTAATGCGTCACAACGTATAACGTCATACAGAATTACGGTTTAACGTATAACGCCATATAGCAATGCGTCATAACGTATAACGTTATACAGAATTACGGTTTAAAGTATAAAGTCATATAGTAATGCGTCATAACGTATAACGCCATCTAGTAATGCGTCATAACATATAACGTCACATAGTAATACGTCTTAACGTATAAAGTCATATAGAATACCGGGTTAACGTATAACGCCATATAGCAATGCGTCATAACGTATAACATCATATAGTATTCCGTCATGACGTATAACGTCATATAGTAATGCGTCATAACGTATATCGTCATATATTAATGCGTCACAACGTATAACGTCATATAGTATTGCGTCATGACGAATAATGTCATTTAATAAGGCGACATGACGTATAACGTCATATAGTAATGCGTCTTATCGTATAACGTCATATAGAATTCCGGTTTAACGTATAACGCCCCATAGCAATGCGTCATGACGTATAACGTCACATAGCAATACGTCTTAACGTATAACGTCATATAGTAATGCGTCATAACGTATAACGTCATATAGTAACACGTCATAACGTATAACGTCATATAGTATTGCGTCATGACGAATAATGTCATATAATAAGGCGACATGACGTATAACGTCATATAGTATTGCGTCATGACGTATAACGTCATATAGTAATGCGGCATAACATATAACGTCATATAGTATTGCGTCATAACGTCTAACGCCATATAGCAATGCGTCATAACGTATAACGTCATATAGTAATGCGTCATACCGTATAACGACATATAGAATTCCGGTTTAACGTATAAAGTCATATAGTAATGCGTCATAACGTATAACGCCATATAGTAATGCGTCATAACGTATAACGTCATATAGTAATGCGTCATACCGTATAACGACATATAGAATTCCGGTTTAACGTATAAAGTCATATAGTAATGCGTCATAACGTATAACGCCATATAGTAATGCGTCATAACGTATAACATCATATAGTATTGCGTCATGACGTATAACGTCATATAGTAATGCGTCATAACGTATATCGTCATAGAGTAATGCGTCATAACGTATAACGTCATATAGTATTGCGTCATGACGAATAATGTCATATAATAAGGCGACATGACGTATAACGTCATATAGTATTGCGTCATGACGTATAACGTCATATGGTAATGCGTCATAACGTATATCGTCATAGAGTAATGCGTCATAACGTATAACGTCATATAGTATTGCGTCATGTCGAATAATGTCATATAATAAGGCGACATGACGTATAACGTCATATAGTAATGCGTCATAACGTATAAAGTCATATAGAATACCGGATTAACGTATAACGCCATATAGCAATGCGTCATAACGTATAACATCATATAGTATTCCGTCATGACGTATAACGTCATATAGTAAGGCGTCATAACGTATATCGTCATATATTAATGCGTCACAACGTATAACGTCATATAGTATTGCGTCATGACGAATAATGTCATTTAATAAGGCGACATGACGTATAACGTCATACAGTAATGCGTCATAACGTATAACGCCATATAGTAATGCGTCATAACATATAACGTCATATAGTATTGCGTCATAACGTCTAACGCCATATAGCAATGCGTCATAACGTATAACGTCATATAGTAATGCGTCATACCGTATAACGACATATAGAATTCCGGTTTAACGTATAACGCCATATAGCAATGCGTCATAACGTATAACGTCATACAGAATTACGGTTTAACGTATAACGCCATATAGCAATGCGTCATAACGTATAACGTTATACAGAATTACGGTTTAACGTATAAAGTCATATAGTAATGCGTCATAACGTATAACGCCATATAGTAAAGCGTCATAACGTATAACATCATATAGTATTGCGTCATGACGTATAACGTCATATAGTATTGCGTCATAACGTCTAACGCCATATAGCAATGCGTCATAACGTATAACGTTATACAGAATTCCGGTTTAACGTATAACGCCATATAGCAATGCGTCATAACGTATAACGTCATACAGAATTACGGTTTAACGTATAACGCCATATAGCAATGCGTCATAACGTATAACGTTATACAGAATTACGGTTTAACGTATAAAGTCATATAGTAATGCGTCATAACGTATAACGCCATATAGTAATGCGTCATAACGTATAACATCATATAGTATTGCGTCATGACGTATAACGTCATATAGTAATGCGTCATAACGTATATCGTCATAGAGTAATGCGTCATATCCTATAACGCCATATAGTAATTGCGTCATAACGTATAACGTCATATAGAATTCCGGCATAACGTATATCGTCATATAGTAATACGTCATAACTTACAAGGTCATATAGTAATGCGTCATAACGTATAACGTCATATAGTATTGCGTCATGACGTATAACGTCATATAATAAGGTGACATGACGTATAACGTCATATAGAATTACGGCATAACGTATAACGTCACACAGTAAAACGTCATAACGTATAACGTCATACAGAATTACGGTTTAACGTCTAATGTCATACAGTAATGCGTCATATCGTATAACATCATATAGAATTCCGGTTTAACGTATAACGCCATATAGCAATGCGTCATAACGTATAACGTCATACAGTAATTCGTAATACCGTATAACGTCATATAGAATTACGGCATAACGTATAACGTCACATAGTAAAACGTCATAACGTATAACGTCATACAGAATTACGGTTTAACGTCTAACGTCATGCAGTAATGCGTCATAACGTATAACATCATACAGAATTCCGGTTTAACGTATGACGCCATATAGCAATGCGTCATAACGTATAACGTTATACAGAATTACGGTTTAACGTATAAAGTCATATAGTAATGCGTCATGACGTATAACGTCATATAGTAATGCGTCATAACGTATATCGTCATAGAGTAATGCGTCATAACGTATAACGTCATGTAGTATTGCGTCATGACGAATAATGTCATATAATAAGGCGACATGACGTATAACGTCATATAGGAATGCGTCATAACGTATAAAGTCATATAGAATACCGGATTAACGTATAACGCCATATAGCAATGCGTCATAACGTATAACATCATATAGTATTCCGTCATGACGTATAACGTCATATAGTAATGCGTCATAACGTATATCGTCATATATTAATGCGTCACAACGTATAACGTCATATAGTATTGCGTCATGACGAATAATGTCATTTAATAAGGCGACATGACGTATAACGTCATATAGTAATGCGTCTTATCGTATAACGTCATATAGAATTCCGGTTTAACGTATAACGCCTCATAGCAATGCGTCATGACGTATAACGTCACATAGTAATACGTCTTAACGAATAACGTCATATAGTAATGCGTCATAACGTATAACGTCATATAGTAACACGTCATAACGTATAACGTCATATAGTATTGCGTCATGACGAATAATGTCATATAATAAGGCGACATGACGTATAACGTCATATAGTAATGCGTCATAACGTATAACGTCATACAGTAATGCGTCATAACGTATAACGCCATATAGTAATGCGTCATAACATATAACGTCATATAGTATTGCGTCATAACGTCTAACGCCATATAGCAATGCGTCATAACGTATAACGTCATATAGTAATGCGTCATACCGTATAACGACATATAGAATTCCGATTTAACGTATAACGCCATATAGCAATGCGTCATAACGTATAACGTCATACAGAATTACGGTTTAACGTATAACGCCATATAGCAATGCGTCATAACGTATAACGTTATACAGAATTACGGTTTAACGTATAAAGTCATATAGTAATGCGTCATAACGTATAACGCCATATAGTAATGCGTCATAACGTATAACATCATATAGTATTGCGTCATGACGTATAACGTCATATAGTATTGCGTCATAACGTCTAGCGCCATATAGCAATGCGTCATAACGTATAACGTTATACAGAATTCCGGTTTAACGTATAACGCCATATAGCAATGCGTCATAACGTATAACGTCATACAGAATTACGGTTTAACGTATAACGCCATATAGCAATGCGTCATAACGTATAACGTTATACAGAATTACGGTTTAACGTATAAAGTCATATAGTAATGCGTCATAACGTATAACGCCATATAGTAATGCGTCATAACGTATAACATCATATAGTATTGCGTCATGACGTATAACGTCATATAGTAATGCGTCATAACGTATATCGTCATAGAGTAATGCGTCATATCCTATAACGCCATATAGTAATTGCGTCATAACGTATAACGTCATATAGAATTCCGGCATAACGTATATCGTCATATAGTAATACGTCATAACTTACAAGGTCATATAGTAATGCGTCATAACGTATAACGTCATATAGTATTGCGTCATGACGTATAACGTCATATAATAAGGTGACATGACGTATAACGTCATATAGAATTACTGCATAACGTATAACGTCACACAGTAAAACGTCATAACGTATAACGTCATACAGAATTACGGTTTAACGTCTAATGTCATACAGTAATGCGTCATATCGTATAACATCATATAGAATTCCGGTTTAACGTATAACGCCATATAGCAATGCGTCATAACGTATAACGTCATACAGTAATTCGTAATACCGTATAACGTCATATAGAATTACGGCATAACGTATAACGTCATATAGTAATGCGTCATAACGTATATCGTCATAGAGTAATGCGTCATAACGTATAACGTCATATAGTATTGCGTCATGACGAATAATGTCATATAATAAGGCGACATGACGTATAACGTCATATAGTAATGTGTCATAACGTATAACGTCATATAGAATTCCGGTTTAACGTATAACGCCACATAGCAATGCGTCATAACGTATAACGCCACATGGTAATACGTCTTAACGTATAAAGACATATAGAATTCCGGGATAACGTATACGTCATATAGTAATACGTCATAACGTATAACGTCATATAGTATTGCGTCATGACGAATAATGTCATATAATAAGGCGACATGACGTATAACGTCATATAGTAATGCGTCATAACGTATAACGTCATATAGTAATGCGTCATAACGTATAACGCCATATAGTAATGCGTCATAACGTATAACGTCATATAGTATTGCGTCATAACATCTAACGCCATATAGTAATGCGTCATAACGTATAACGTCATATAGTAATGCGTCATAACGTATAACGCCATATAGCAATGCGCCATAACGTATAACGCCATATAGCAATGCGTCATAACGTATAACGTTATACAGAATTACGGTTTAAAGTATAAAGTCATATAGTAATGCGTCATAACGTATAACGCCATCTAGTAATGCGTCATAACATATAACGTCACATAGTAATACGTCTTAACGTATAAAGTCATATAGAATATCGGGTTAACGTATAACGCCATATAGCAATGCGTCATAACGTATAACATCATATAGTATTCCGTCATGACGTATAACGTCATATAGTAATGTGTCATAACGTATAACGTCATATAGAATTCCGGTTTAACGTATAACGCCACATAGCAATGCGTCATAACGTATAACGCCACATGGTAATACGTCTTAACGTATAAAGACATATAGAATTCCGGGATAACGTATACGTCATATAGTAATACGTCATAACGTATAACGTCATATAGTATTGCGTCATGACGAATAATGTCATATAATAAGGCGACATGACGTATAACGTCATATAGTAATGCGTCATAACGTATAACGTCATATAGTAATGCGTCATAACGCATAACGCCATATAGTAATGCGTCATAACGTATAACGTCATATAGTATTGCGTCATAACATCTAACGCCATATAGTAATGCGTCATAACGTATAACGTCATATAGTAATGCGTCATAACGTATAACGCCATATAGCAATGCGTCATAACGTATAACGCCATATAGCAATGCGTCATAACGTATAACGTTATACAGAATTACGGTTTAAAGTATAAAGTCATATAGTAATGCGTCATAACGTATAACGCCATCTAGTAATGCGTCATAACATATAACGTCACATAGTAATACGTCTTAACGTATAAAGTCATATAGAATACCGGGTTAACGTATAACGCCATATAGCAATGCGTCATAACGTATAACATCATATAGTATTCCGTCATGACGTATAACGTCATATAGTAATGCGTCATAACGTATATCGTCATATATTAATGCGTCACAACGTATAACGTCATATAGTATTGCGTCATGACGAATAATGTCATTTAATAAGGCGACATGACGTATAACGTCATATAGTAATGCGTCTTATCGTATAACGTCATATAGAATTCCGGTTTAACGTATAACGCCTCATAGCAATGCGTCATGACGTATAACGTCATACAGTAATGCGTCATAACGTATAACGCCATATAGTAATGCGTCATAACATATAACGTCATATAGTATTGCGTCATAACGTCTAACGCCATATAGCAATGCGTCATAACGTATAACGTCATATAGTAATGCGTCATACCGTATAACGACATATAGAATTCCGGTTTAACGTATAACGCCATATAGCAATGCGTCATAACGTATAACGTCATACAGAATTACGGTTTAACGTATAACGCCATATAGCAATGCGTCATAACGTATAACGTTATACAGAATTACGGTTTAACGTATAAAGTCATATAGTAATGCGTCATAACGTATAACGCCATATAGTAATGCGTCATAACGTATAACATCATATAGTATTGCGTCATGACGTATAACGTCATATAGTAATGCGTCATAACGTATATCGTCATAGAGTAATGCGTCATAACGTATAACGTCATATAGTATTGCGTCATGACGAATAATGTCATATAATAAGGCGACATGACGTATAACGTCATATAGTATTGCGTCATGACGTATAACGTCATATAGTAATGCGTCATAACGTATATCGTCATAGAGTAATGCGTCATAACGTATAACGTCATATAGTATTGCGTCATGCCGAATAATGTCATATAATAAGGCGACATGACGTATAACGTCATATAGTAATGCGTCATAACGTATAAAGACATATAGAATTCCGGGATAACGTATAACGTCATATAGTAATACGTCATAACGTATAACGTCATATAGTATTGCGTCATGACGAATAATGTCATATAATAAGGCGACATGACGTATAACGGCATATAGTAATGCGTCATAACGTATAACGTCATATAGTAATGCGTCATAACGTATAACGCCATATAGTAATGCGTCATAACGTATAACGTCATATAGTATTGCGTCATAACATCTAACGCCATATAGTAATGCGTCATAACGTATAACGTCATATAGTAATGCGTCATAACGTATAACGCCATATAGCAATGCGTCATAACGTATAACGCCATATAGCAATGCGTTATAACGAATAACGTCATATAGTAATGCGTCATAACGTATAACGCCATATAGTAATGCGTCATAACGTATAACGTCATATAGTATTGCGTCATGACGAATAATGTCATATAATAAGGCGACATGACGTATAACGTCATATAGTATTGCGTCATGACGTATAACGTCATATAGTAATGCGTCATAACGTATATCGTCATAGAGTAATGCGTCATAACGTATAACGTCATATAGTATTGCGTCATGCCGAATAATGTCATATAATAAGGCGACATGACGTATAACGTCATATAGTAATGCGTCATAACGTATAAAGACATATAGAATTCCGGGATAACGTATAACGTCATATAGTAATACGTCATAACGTATAACGTCATATAGTATTGCGTCATGACGAATAATGTCATATAATAAGGCGACATGACGTATAACGGCATATAGTAATGCGTCATAACGTATAACGTCATATAGTAATGCGTCATAACGTATAACGCCATATAGTAATGCGTCATAACGTATAACGTCATATAGTATTGCGTCATAACATCTAACGCCATATAGTAATGCGTCATAACGTATAACGTCATATAGTAATGCGTCATAACGTATAACGCCATATAGCAATGCGTCATAACGTATAACGCCATATAGCAATGCGTTATAACGAATAACGTCATATAGTAATGCGTCATAACGTATAACGCCATATAGTAATGCGTCATAACGTATAACGTCATATAGTATTGCGCCATGACGTATAACGTCATATAATAAGGCGACATGACGTATAACGTCATATAGAATTACGTCATAACGTATAACGTCATATACAATTACGGTTTAACGTATAACGTCAAAAGAGTAATGCGTCATATCCTATAACGCCATTTAGTAATTGCGTCATAACGTATAACGTCATATAGAATTCCGGCATAACGTATATCGTCATATAGTAATACGTCATAACTTACAAGGTCATATAGTAATGCGTCATAACGTATAACGTCATATAGTACTGCGTCATGACGTATAACGTCATATAATAAGGTGACATGGCGTATAACGTCATATAGAATTACGGCATAAGGTATAACGTCACATAGTAAAACGTCATAACGTATAACGTCATGCAGAATTACGGTTTAACGTCTAATGTCATACAGTAATGCGTCATATCGTATAACATCATATAGAATTCCGGTTTAACGTATAACGCCATATAGCAATGCGTCATAACGTATAACGTCATACAGTAATTCGTAATACCGTATAACGTCATATAGAATTACGGCATAACGTATAACGTCACATAGTAAAACGTCATAACGTATAACGTCATACAGAATTACGGTTTAACGTCTAACGTCATGCAGTAATGCGTCATAACGTATAACATCATATAGAATTCCGGTTTAACGTATAACGCCATATAGCAATGCGTCATAACGTATAACGTCATACAGTAATTCGTCATACCGTATAACGTCATATAGAATTACGGCATAACGTATAACGTCACATAGTAAAACGTCATAACGTATAACGTCATACAGAATTACGGTTTAACGTCTAACGTCAAAAGAGTAATGCGTCATATCCTATAACGCCATATAGTAATTGCGTCATAACGTATAACGTCATATAGTAATGCGTCATAACGTATAACGCCATATAGTAATGCGTCATAACGTATAACGTCATATAGTATTGCGTCATGACGTATAACGTCATATAATAAGGCGACATGACGTATAACGTCATATAGTAATGTGTCATAACGTATAACGTCATATAGAATTCCGGTTTAACGTATAACGCCACATAGCAATGCGTCAAAACGTATAACGCCACATGGTAATACGTCTTAGCGTATAAAGACATATAGAATTCCGGGATAACGTATAACGTCATATAGTATTGCGTCATGACGTATAACGTCACATAGTAAAACGTCATAACGTATAACGTCATACAGAATTACGGATTAACGTCTAACGTCATGCAGTAATGCGTCATAACGTATAACATCATACAGAATTCCGGTTTAACGTATGACGCCATATAGCAATGCGTCATAACGTATAACGTTATACAGAATTACGGTTTAACGTATAAAGTCATATAGTAACGCGTCATAACGTATAACGCCATATAGTAATGCGTCATAACGTATAACAACATATAGTATTGAGTCATGACGTATAACGTCATAAAGTAATGCGTCATAACGTATATCGTCATATAGTAATGCGTCATAACGTATAACGTCATATAGTAATGCGTTATAACGTATAACGCCATATAGTAATGCGTCATAACGTATAACGTCATATAGTACTGCGTCATAATATCTAACGCCATATAGTAATGCGTCATAACGTATAACATCATATAGTAATGCGTCGTAACGTATAACGCCATATAGCGATGCGTCATAACGTATAACGCCATATAGCAATGCGTTATAACGAATAACGTCATATAGTAATGCGTCATAACGTATAACGTCATATAGTAATGTGTCATAACGTATAACGCCATATAGTAATGCGTCATAACGTATAACGTCATATAGTAATACGTCATAACGTATAACGTCACATAGTAAAACGTCATAACGTATAACGTCATATAGTAATACGTCATAACGTATAACGTCATATAGTATTGCGTCATGACGAATAATGTCATATAATAAGGCGACATGACGTATAACGTCATATAGTAATGCGTCATAACGTATAACGTCATATAGTAATGCGTCATAACGTATAACGCCATATAGTAATGCGACATGACGTATAACGTCATATAGTAATGCGTCATAACGTATAACGTCATATAGTAATGCGTCATAACGTATAACGCCATATAGTAATGCGTCATAACGTATAACGTCATATAGTAATACGTCATAACGTATAACGTCATATAGTATTGCGTCATGACGAATAACGCCATATAGTAATGCGTCATAACATATAACGTCATATAGTATTGCGTCATAACGTATAACGTCATATAGTAATGCGTCATAACGTATAACAACATATAGTAATGCGTCATAACGTATAACGTCATATAGTAATACGTCATAACGTATAACGTCACATAGTAAAACGTCATAACGTATAACGTCATATAGTAATACGTCATAACGTATAACGTCATATAGTAATGTGTCATAACGTATAACGCCATATAGTAATGCGTCATAACGTATAACGTCATATAGTAATACGTCATAACGTATAACGCCATATAGCAATGCGTCATAACGTATAACGTCATACAGTAATTCGTAATACCGTATAACGTCATATAGAATTACGGCATAACGTATAACGTCACATAGTAAAACGTCATAACGTATAACGTCATACAGAATTACGGTTTAACGTCTAACGTCATGCAGTAATGCGTCATAAAGTATAACATCATATAGAATTCCGGTTTAACGTATAACGCCATATAGCAATGCGTCATAACGTATAACGTCATACAGTAATTCGTCATACCGTATAACGTCATATAGAATTACGGCATAACGTATAACGTCACATAGTAAAACGTCATAACGTATAACGTCATACAGAATTACAGTTTAACGTCTAATGTCAAAAGAGTAATGCGTCATATCCTATATCGCCATATAGTAATTGCGTCATAACGTATAACGTCATATAGTAATGCGTCATAACGTATAACGCCATATAGTAATGCGTCAAAACGTATAACGTCATATAGTATTGCGTCATGACGTATAACGTCATATAATAAGGCGACATGACGTATAACGTCATATCGAATTACGTCATAACGTATATCGTCATATACAATTACGGTTTAACGTATAACGTCAAAAGAGTAATGCGTCATATCCTATAACGCCATATAGTAATTGCGTCATAACGTATAACGTCATATAGTAATGCGTCATAACGTATAACGCCATATAGTAATACGTCATAACTTACAAGGTCATATAGTAATGCGTCATAACGTATAACGTCATATAGTATTGCGTCATGACGAATAATGTCATATAATAAGGCGACATGACTTATAACGTCATATAGTAATGCGTCATAACGTATAACGTCATATAGTAATGCGTCATAACGTATAACGCCATATAGTAATACGTCATAACTTACAAGGTCATATAGTAATGCGTCATAACGTATAACGTCATATAGTATTGCGTCATGACGTATAACGTCATATAAGGTGACATGACGTATAACGTCATATAGAATTACGGCATAACGTATAACGTCACATAGTAAAACGTCATAACGTATAACGTCATATAGTAATACGCCATAACGTATAACGTCATATAGTATTGCGTCATGACGAATAATGTCATATAATAAGGCGACATGACGTATAACGTCATATAGTAATGCGTCATAACGTATAACGTCATATAGTAATGTGTCATAACGTATAACGCCATATAGTAATGCGTCATAACGTATAACGTCATATAGTAATACGTCATAACGTATAACGTCATATAGTATTGCGTCATGACCAATAATGTCATATAATAAGGCGACATGACGTATAACGTCATATAGTAATGCGTCATAACGTATAACGTCATATAGTAATGCGTCATAACGTATAACGCCATATAGCAATGCGTTATAACGAATAACGTCATATAGTAATGCGTCATAACGTATAACGCCATATAGTAATGCGTCATAACGTATAACGCCATATAGTAATGCGTCATAACATATAACGTCATATAGTATTGCGTCATAACGTCTAACGCCATATAGCAATGCGTCATAACGTATAACGTCATATAGTAATGCGTCATACCGTATAACGTCATATAGAATTCCGGTTTAACGTATAACGCCATATAGCAATGTGTCATAATGTATAACGTCACATAGTAATACGTCTTAACGTATAAAGTCATATAGAATACCGGGTTAACGTATAACGCCATATAGCAATGCGTCATGACGTATAACGTCATACAGAATTACGGTTTAACGTATAACGCCATATAGGAATGCGTCATAACGTATAACGTTATACAGAATTACGGTTTAACGTATAAAGTCATATAGTAATGCGTCATAACGTATAACGCCATATAGTAATGCGTCATAACGTATAACATCATATAGTATTGCGTCATGACGTATAACGTCATATAGTAATGCGTCATAACGTATATCGTCATAGAGTAATGCGTCATAACGTATAACGTCATATAGTATAGCGCCATGTCGAATAATGTCATATAATAAGGCGACATGACATATAACGTCATATAGTAATGCGTCATAACGTATAAGGTCATATAGTAATGCGTCATTACGTATAACGCCATATAGTAATTGCGTCATAACGTATAACGTCATATAGAACTCCGGCATAACGTATATCGTCATATAGTAATACGTCATAACTTACAAGGTCATATAGTAATGCGTCATAACGTATAACGTCATATAGTATTGCGTCATGACGTATAACGTCATATAAGGTGACATGACGTATAACGTCATATAGAATTACGGCATAACGTATAACGTCACATAGTAAAACGTCATAACGTATAACGTCATATAGTAATACGTCATAACGTATAACGTCATATAGTATTGCGTCATGACGAATAATGTCATATAATAAGGCGACATGACGTATAACGTCATATAGTAATGCGTCATAACGTATAACATCATATAGTATTCCGTCATGACGTATAACGTCATATAGTAATGCGTCATAACGTATATCGTCATATATTAATGCGTCACAACGTATAACGTCATATAGTATTGCGTCATGACGAATAATGTCATTTAATAAGGCGACATGACGTATAACGTCATACAGTAATGCGTCATAACGTATAACGCCATATAGTAATGCGTCATAACATATAACGTCATATAGTATTGCGTCATAACGTCTAACGCCATATAGCAATGCGTCATAACGTATAACGTCATATAGTAATGCGTCATACCGTATAACGACATATAGAATTCCGGTTTAACGTATAACGCCATATAGCAATGCGTCATAACGTATAACGTCATACAGAATTACGGTTTAACGTATAACGCCATATAGCAATGCGTCATAACGTATAACGTTATACAGAATTACGGTTTAACGTATAAAGTCATATAGTAATGCGTCATAACGTATAACGCCATATAGTAAAGCGTCATAACGTATAACATCATATAGTATTGCGTCATGACGTATAACGTCATATAGTATTGCGTCATAACGTCTAACGCCATATAGTAATGCGTCATAACGTATAACGTCATATAGTATTGCGTCATGACGTATAACGTCATATAATAAGGCGACATGACGTATAACGTCATATAGAATTACGTCATAACGTATAACGTCATATACAATTACGGTTTAACGTATAACGTCAAAAGAGTAATGCGTCATATCCTATAACGCCATATAGTAATAGCGTCATAACGTATAACGTCATATAGAACTCCGGCATAACGTATATCGTCATATAGTAATACGTCATAACTTACAAGGTCATATAGTAATGCGTCATAACGTATAACGTCATATAGTATTGCGTCATGACGTATAACGTCATATAAGGTGACATGACGTATAACGTCATATAGAATTACGGCATAACGTATAACGTCACATAGTAAAACGTCATAACGTATAACGTCATATAGTAATACGTCATAACGTATAACGTCATATAGTATTGCGTCATGACGAATAATGTCATATAATAAGGCGACATGACGTATAACGCCATATAGCGATGCGTCATAACGTATAACGCCATATAGCAATGCGTTATAACGAATACCGTCATATAGTAATGCGCCATAACTTATAACGCCATATAGTAATGCGTCATAACGTATAACGTCATATAGTATTGCGTCATGACGTATAACGTCATATAATAAGGCGACATGACGTATAACGTCATATAGAATTACGTCATAACGTATAACGTCATATACAATTACGGTTTAACGTATAACGTCAAAAGAGTAATGCGTCATATCCTATAACGCCATATAGTAATTGCGTCATAACGTATAACGTCATATAGAACTCCGGCATAACGTATATCGTCATATAGTAATACGTCATAACTTACAAGGTCATATAGTAATGCGTCATAACGTATAACGTCATATAGTATTGCGTCATGACGTATAACGTCATATAAGGTGACATGACGTATAACGTCATATAGAATTACGGCATAACGTATAACGTCACATAGTAAAACGTCATAACGTATAACGTCATATAGTAATACGTCATAACGTATAACGTCATATAGTATTGCGTCATGACGAATAATGTCATATAATAAGGCGACATGACGTATAACGTCATATAGTAATGCGTCATAACGTATAACGTCATATAGTATTGCGTCATGACGAATAATGTCATATACAATTACGGTTTAACGTATAACGTCAAAAGAGTAATGCGTCATATCCTATAACGCCATATAGTAATTGCGTCATAACGTATAACGTCATATAGAACTCCGGCATAACGTATATCGTCATATAGTAATACGTCATAACTTACAAGGTCATATAGTAATGTGTCATAACGTATAACGCCATATAGTAATGCGTCATAACGTATAACGTCATATGGTAATACGTCATAACGTATAACGTCATATAGTATTGCGTCATGACGAATAATGTCATATAATAAGGCGACATGACGTATAACGTCATATAGTAATGCGTCATAACGTATAACATCATATAGTATTGCGTCATGACGTATAACGTCATATAGTAATGCGTCATAACGTATATCGTCATAGAGTAATGCGTCATAACGTATAACGTCATATAGTATTGCGTCATGACGAATAATGTCATATAATAAGGCGACATGACGTATAACGTCATATAGAATTCCGGTTTAACGTATAACGCCATATAGCAATGCGTCATAACGTATAACGTCACATAGAAATACGTCTTAACGTATAAAGTCATATAGAATACCGGGTTAACGTATAACGCCATATAGCAATGCGTCATAACGTATAACGTCATACAGAATTACGGTTTAACGTATAACGCCATATAGCGATGCGTCATAACGTATAACGTTATACAGAATTACGGTTTAACGTATAAAGTCATATAGTAATGCGTCATAAAGTATAACGCCATATAGTAATGCGTCATAACGTATAACATCATATAGTATTGCGTCATGACGTATAACGTCATATAGTAATGCGTCATAACGTATATCGTCATAGAGTAATGCGTCATAACGTATAACGTCATATAGTATTGCGTCATGACGAATAATGTCATATAATAAGGCGACATGACGTATAACGTCATATAGTAATGCGTCATAACGTATAACGTCATATAGTAATGCGTCATAACGTATAACGCCATATAGTATTGCGTCATAACGTATAACGTCATATAGTAATGCGTCATAACGTATAACGCCATATAGTAATGCGTCATAACGTATAACGTCATATAGTATTGCGTCATGACGTATAACGTCATATAATAAGGCGACATGACGTATAACGTCATATAGAATTACGTCATAACGTATAACGTCATATACAATTACGGTTTAACGTATAACGTCAAAAGAGTAATGCGTCATATCCTATAACGCCATATAGTAATTGCGTCATAACGTATAACGTCGTATAGAATTCCGGCATAACGTATATCGTCATATAGTAATACGTCATAACTTACAAGGTCATATAGTAATGCGTCATAACGTATAACGTCACATAGTATTGCATCATGACGTATAACGTCATATAATAAGGTGACATGACGTATAACGTCATATAGAATTACGGCATAACGTATAACGTCACATAGTAAAACGTCATAACGTATAACGTCATATAGTAATACGTCATAACGTATAACGTCATATAGTATTGCGTCATGACGAATAATGTCATATAATAAGGCGACATGACGTATAACGTCATATAGTAATGCGTCATAACGTATAACGTCATATAGTAATGCGTCATAACGTATAACGCCATATAGTAATGCGTCATAACGTATAACGTCATATAGTAATACGTCATAACGTATAACGTCATATAGTATTGCGTCATGACGAATAATGCCATATAATAAGGCGACATGACGTATAACGTCATATAGTAATGCGTCATAACGTATAACGTCATATAGTAATGCGTCATAACGTATAACGCCATATAGTAATGCGTCATAACATATAACGTCATATAGTATTGCGTCATAACGTCTAACGTCATATAGCAATGCGTCATAACGTATAACGTCATATAGTAATGCGTCATACCGTATAACGTCATATAGAATTCCGGTTTAACGTATAACGCCATATGGCAATGCGTCATAACGTATAACGTCACATAGTAATACGCCTTAACGTATAAAGTCATATAGAATACCGGTTAACGTATAACGCCATATAGCAATGCGTCATAACGTATAACGTCATACAGAATTACGGTTTAACGTATAACGCCATATAGCAATGCGTCATAACGTATAACGTTATACAGAAATACGGTTTAACGTATAAAGTCATATAGTAATGCGTCATAACGTATAACGCCATATAGTAATGCGTCATAACGTATAACGTCATATAGTATTGCGTCATGACGAATAATGTCATATAATAAGGCGACATGACGTATAACGTCATATAGTAATGCGTCATAACGTATAACGTCATATAGTAATGCGTCATAACGTATAACGCCATATAGTAATGCGTCATAACTTATAACGTCATATAGTATTGCTTCATAACGTCTAACGCCATATAGCAATGCGTCATAACGTATAACGTTATATAGTAATGCGTCATACCGTATAACGTCATATGGAATGCCGGTTTAACGTATAACGCTATATAGCAATGCGCCATAACGTATAACGTCACATAGTAATACGTCTTAACGTATAAAGTCATATAGAATACCGGGTTAACGTATAACGCCATATAGCAATGCGTCATAACGTATAACGTCATACAGAGTTACGGTTTAACGTATAACGCCATATAGCAATGCGTCATAACGTATAACGTTATACAGAATTACGGTTTAACGTATAATGTCATATAGTAATGCGTCATAACGTATAACGCCATATAGTAATGCGTCATAACGTATAACATCATATAGTATTGCGTCATGACGTATAACATCATATAGTAATGCGTCATAACGTATATCGTCATAGAGTAATGCGTCATAACGTATAACGTCATATAGTATTGCGTCATGACGAATAATGTCATATAATAAGGCGACATGACGTATAACGTCATATAGTAATGTGTCATAACGTATAACGACATATAGAATTCCGGTTTAACGTATAACGCCACATAGCAATGCGTCATAACGTATAACGCCACATGGTAATACGTCATAACGTATAAAGACATATAGAATTCCGGGATAACGTATAACGTCATATAGTAATACGTCATAACGTATAACGTCATATAGTATTGCGTCATGACGAATAATGTCATATAATAATTCGACATGATGTATAACGTCATATAGTAATGCGTCATAACGTATAACGTCATATAGTAATGCGTCATAACGTATAACGCCATGTAGTAATGCGTCATAACGTATAACGTCATATAGTATTGCGTCATAACATCTAACGCCATATAGTAATGCGTCATAACGTATAACGTCATATAGTAATGCGTCATAACGTATAACGCCATATAGCAATGCGTCATAACGTATAACGCCATATCGCAATGCGTCATAACGTATAACGTCGTATAGAATTACGGCATAACGTATATCGTCATATAGTAATACGTCATAACTTACAAGGTCATATAGTAATGCGTCATAACGTATAACGTCATATAGTATTGCATCATGACGTATAACGTCATATAATAAGGTGACATGACGTATAACGTCATATAGAATTACGGCATAACGTATAACGTCACATAGTCAAACGTCATAACGTATAACGTCATATAGTAATACGTCATATCGTATAACGTCATATAGTATTGCGTCATGACGAATAATGTCATATAATAAGGCGACATGATGTATAACGTCATATAGTAATGCGTCATAACGTATAACGTCATATAGTAATGCGTCATAACGTATAACGCCATGTAGTAATGCGTCATAACGTATAACGCCATATAGTAATGCGTCATAACTTATAACGTCATATAGTATTGCGTCATAACGTCTAACGCCATATAGCAATGCGTCATAACGTATAACGTCATATAGTAATGCGTCATACCGTATAACGTCATATAGAATTCCGGTTTAACGTATAACGCCATATAGCAATGCGTCATAACGTATAACGTCACATAGTAATATGTCTTAACGTATGAAGTCATATAGAATACCGGGTTAACGTATAACGCCATATAGCAATGCGTCATAATGTATAACGTCATACAGAATTACGGTTTAACGTATAACGCCATATAGCAATGCGTCATAACGTATAACGTTATACAGAATTACGGTTTAACGTATAAAGTCATATATTAATGCGTCATAACGTATAACGCCATATAGTAATGCGTCATAACGTATAACATCATATAGTATTGCGTCATGACGTATAACGTCATATAGTAATGCGTCATAACGTATATCGTCATAGAGTAATGCGTCATAACGTATAACGTCATATAGTATTGCGTCATGACGTATATCGTCATAGAGTAATGCGTCATAACGTATAACGTCATATAGTATTGCGTCATGACGAATAATGTCATATAATAAGGCGACATGACGTATAACGTCATATAGTAATGTGGCATAACGTATAACGTCATATAGAATTCCGGTTTAACGTATAACGCCACATAGCAATGCGTCATAACGTATAACGCCACATGGTAATACGTCATAACGTATAAAGACATATAGAATTCCGGGATAACGTATAACGTCATACAGTAATACGTCATAACGTATAACGTCATATAGTATTGCGTCATGACGAATAATGTCATATAATAAGGCGAAATGATGTATAACGTCATATAGTAATGCGTCATAACGTATAACGTCATATAGTATTGCGTCATGACGAATAATGTCATATAATAAGGCGAAATGATGTATAACGTCATATAGTAATGCGTCATAACGTATAACGTCACATAGTAATGCGTCATAACGTATAACGCCATGTAGTAATGCGTCATAACGTATATCGTCATATAGTATTGCGTCATAACATCTAACGCCTTATAGTAATGCGTCATAACGTATAACGTCATATAGTAATGCGTCATAACGTATAACGCCATATAGCAATGCGTCATAACGTATAACGCCATATAGCAATGCGTCATAACGTATAACGTCGTATAGAATTACGGCATAACGTATATCGTCATATAGTAATACGTCATAACTTACAAGGTCATATAGTAATGCGTCATAACGTCTAACGTCATATAGTATT
The DNA here is from genome assembly GCF_041682495.2 of Bombus fervidus. Taxonomy (NCBI): domain Eukaryota; kingdom Metazoa; phylum Arthropoda; class Insecta; order Hymenoptera; family Apidae; genus Bombus; species Bombus fervidus. The sequence continues at coordinate 1,244,986 of NW_027212588.1, forward strand.
GCATCATGACGTATAACGTCATATAATAAGGTGACATGACGTATAACGTCATATAGGATTACGGCATAACGTATAACGTCACATAGTAAAACGTCATAACGTATAACGTCATATAGTAATACGTCATAACGTATAACGTCATATAGTATTGCCTCATGACGAATAATGTCATATAATAAGGCGACATGACGTATAACGTCATATAGTAATGCGTCATAACGTATAACGTCATATCGTAATGCGTCATAACGTATAACGCCATATAGTAATGCGTCATAACTTATAACGTCATATAGTATTGCGTCATAACGTCTAACGCCATATAGCAATGCGTCATAACGTATAACGTCATATAGTAATGCGTCATACCGTATAACGTCATATGGAATTCCGGTTTAACGTATAACGCTATATAGCAATGCGTCATAACGTATAACGTCACATAGTAATACGTCTTAACGTATAAAGTCATATAGAATACCGGGTTAACGTATAACGCCATATAGCAATGCGTCATAACGTATAACGTCATACAGAGTTACGGTTTAACGTATAACGCCATATAGCAATGCGTCATAACGTATAACGTTATACAGAATTACGGTTTAACGTATAATGTCATATAGTAATGCGTCATAACGTATAACGCCATATAGTAATGCGTCATAACGTATAACATCATATAGTATTGCGTCATGACGTATAACATCATATAGTAATGCGTCATAACGTATATCGTCATAGAGTAATGCGTCATAACGTATAACGTCATATAGTATTGCGTCATGACGAATAATGTCATATAATAAGGCGACATGACGTATAACGTCATATAGTAATGTGTCATAACGTATAACGACATATAGAATTTCGGTTTAACGTATAACGCCACATAGCAATGCGTCATAACGTATAACGCCACATGGTAATACGTCATAACGTATAAAGACATATAGAATTCCGGGATAACGTATAACGTCATATAGTAATACGTCATAACGTATAACGTCATATAGTATTGCGTCATGACGAATAATGTCATATAATAATTCGACATGATGTATAACGTCATATAGTAATGCGTCATAACGTATAACGTCATATAGTAATGCGTCATAACGTATAACGCCATGTAGTAATGCGTCATAACGTATAACGTCATATAGTATTGCGTCATAACATCTAACGCCATATAGTAATGCGTCATAACGTATAACGTCATATAGTAATGCGTCATAACGTATAACGCCATATAGCAATGCGTCATAACGTATAACGCCATATCGCAATGCGTCATAACGTATAACGTCGTATAGAATTACGGCATAACGTATATCGTCATATAGTAATACGTCATAACTTACAAGGTCATATAGTAATGCGTCATAACGTATAACGTCATATAGTATTGCATCATGACGTATAACGTCATATAATAAGGTGACATGACGTATAACGTCATATAGAATTACGGCATAACGTATAACGTCACATAGTCAAACGTCATAACGTATAACGTCATATAGTAATACGTCATAACGTATAACGTCATATAGTAATGCGTCATAACGTATAACGCCATATAGTAATGCGTCATAACGTATAACGTCATGTAGTAATACGTCATAACGTATAACGTCATATAGTATTGCGTCATGACGAATAATGTCATATAATAAGGCGACATGATGTATAACGTCATATAGTAATGCGTCATAACGTATAACGTCATATAGTAATGCGTCATAACGTATAACGCCATGTAGTAATGCGTCATAACGTATAACGCCATATAGTAATGCGTCATAACTTATAACGTCATATAGTATTGCGTCATAACGTCTAACGCCATATAGCAATGCGTCATAACGTATAACGTCATATAGTAATGCGTCATACCGTATAACGTCATATAGAATTCCGGTTTAACGTATAACGCCATATAGCAATGCGTCATAACGTATAACGTCACATAGTAATATGTCTTAACTTATGAAGTCATATAGAATACCGGGTTAACGTATAACGCCATATAGCAATGCGTCATAATGTATAACGTCATACAGAATTACGGTTTAACGTATAACGCCATATAGCAATGCGTCATAACGTATAACGTTATACAGAATTACGGTTTAACGTATAAAGTCATATATTAATGCGTCATAACGTATAACGCCATATAGTAATGCGTCATAACGTATAACATCATATAGTATTGCGTCATGACGTATAACGTCATATAGTAATGCGTCATAACGTATATCGTCATAGAGTAATGCGTCATAACGTATAACGTCATATAGTATTGCGTCATGACGAATAATGTCATATAATAAGGCGACATGACGTATAACGTCATATAGTAATGTGTCATAACGTATAACGACATATAGAATTCCGGTTTAACGTATAACGCCACATAGCAATGCGTCATAACGTATAACGCCACATGGTAATACGTCATAACGTATAAAGACATATAGAATTCCGGGATAACGTATAACGTCATATAGTAATACGTCATAACGTATAACGTCATATAGTATTGCGTCATGACGAATAATGTCATATAATAATTCGACATGATGTATAACGTCATATAGTAATGCGTCATAACGAATAACGTCATATAGTAATGCGTCATAACGTATAACGCCATGTAGTAATGCGTCATAACGTATAACGTCATATAGTAATGCGTCATAACGTATAACGCCATATAGCAATGCGTCATAACGTATAACGTCATATAGTAATACGTCATAACGTATAACGTCATATAGTATTGCCTCATGACGAATAATGTCATATAATAAGGCGACATGACGTATAACGTCATATAGTAATGCGTCATAACGTATAACGTCATATAGTAATGCGTCATAACGTATAACGCCATATAGTAATGCGTCATAACGTATAACGTCATGTAGTAATACGTCATAACGTATAACGTCGTATAGTATTGCGTCATGACGAATAATGTCATATAATAAGGCGACATGACGTATAACGTCATATAGTAATGCGTCATAACGTATAACGTCATATAGTAATGCGTCATAACGTATAACGCCATATAGTAATGCGTCATAACTTATAACGTCATATAGTATTGCGTCATAACGTCTAACGCCATATAGCAATGCGTCATAACGTATAACATCATATAGTAATGCGTCATACCGTATAACGTCATATAGAATTCCGGTTTAACGTATAACGCCATATAGCAATGCGTCATAACGTATAACGTCACATAGTAATACGTCTTAACGTATAAAGTCATATAGAATACCGGGTTAACGTATAACGCCATATAGCAATGCCTCATAACGTATAACGTCACATAGTAATACGTCTTAACGTATAAAGTCATATAGAATACCGGGTTAACGTATAACGCCATATAGCAATGCGTCATAACGTATAACGTCATACAGAGTTACGGTTTAACGTATAACGCCATATAGCAATGCGTCATAACGTATAACGTTATACAGAATTACGGTTTAACGTATAAAGTCATATAGTAATGCGTCATAACGTATAACGCCATATAGTAATGCGTCATAACGTATAACATCATATAGTATTGCGTCATGACGTATAACATCATATAGTAATGCGCCATAACGTATATCGTCATAGAGTAATGCGTCATAACGTATAACGTCATATAGTATTGCGTCATGACGAATAATGTCATATAATAAGGCGACATGACGTATAACGACATATAGTAATGTGTCATAACGTATAACGTCATATAGAATTCAGGTTTAACGTATAACGCCACTTAGCAATGCGTCATAACGTATAACGCCACATGGTTATACGTCATAACGTATAAAGACATATAGAATTCCGGGATAACGTATAACGTCATATAGTAATACGTCATAACGTATAACGTCATATAGTATTGCGTCATGACGAATAATGTCATATAATAAGGCGACATGACGTATAACGTCATATAGTAATGCGTCATAACGTATTACGTCATATAGTAATGCGTCATAACATCTAACGCCATATAGTAATGCGTCATAACTTATAACGTCATATAGTATTGCGTCATAACGTCTAACGCCATATAGCAATGCGTCATAACGTATAACGTCATATAGTAATGCGTCATACCGTATAACGTCATATAGAATTCCGGTTTAACGTATAACGCCATATAGCAATGCGTCATAACGTATAACGTCATATAGTAATGCGTCATAACGTATAACGCCATATAGTAATGCGTCATAACATATAACGTCATATAGTATTGCGTCATAACGTCTAACGCCATATAGCAATGCGTCATAACGTATAACGTCATATAGTGATGCGTCATACCGTATAACGTCATATAGAATTCCGGTTTAACGTATAACGCCATATAGCAATGCGTCATAACGTATAACGTCACATAGTAATACGTCTTAACGTATAAAGTCATATAGAATACCGGGTTAACGTATAACGCCATATAGCAATGCGTCATATCGTATAACGTCATACAGAATTACGGTTTAACGTATAACGCCATATAGTAATGCGTCATAACGTATAACGCCATATAGTAATGCGTCATAACGTATAACATCATATAGTATTGCGTCATGACGTATAACGTCATATAGTAATGCGTCATAACGTATATCGTCATAGAGTAATGCGTCATAACGTATAACGTCATATAGTATTGCGTCATGACGAATAATGTCATATAATAAGGCGACATGACGTATAACGTCATATAGTATTGCGTCATAACATCTAACGCCATATAGTAATGCGTTATAACGTATAACGTCATATAGTAATGCGTCATAACTTATAACAGAATATAGCGATGCGTCATAACGTATAACGCCACATAGCAATGCGTCATAACGTATAACGCCACATGGTAATACGTCTTAACGTATAAAGACATATAGAATTCCGGGATAACGTATAACGTCATATAGTAATACGTCATAACGTATAACGTCATATAGTATTGCGTCATGACGAATAATGTCATATAATAAGGCGACATGACGTATAACGTCATATAGTAATGCGTCATAACGTATAACGTCAAATAGTAATGCGTCATAACGTATAACGCCATATAGTAATGCGTCATAACGTATAACGTCATATAGTATTGCGTCATAACATCTAACGCCATATAGTAATGCGTCATAACGTATATCGTCATAGAGTAATGCGTCATAACGTATAACGTCATATAGTATTGCGTCATGACGAATAATGTCATATAATAAGGCGACATGACGTATATTCCATATAGTAATGTGTCATAACGTATAACGTCATATAGAATTCCGGTTCAACGTATAACGCCACATAGCAATGCGTCATAACGTATAACGCCACATGGTAATACGTCATAACGTATAAAGACATATAGAATTCCGGGATAACGTATAACGTCATATAGTAATACGTCATAACGTATAACGTCATATAGTATTGCGTCATGACGAATAATGTCATATAATAAGGCGACATGATGTATAACGTCATATAGTAATGCGTCATAACGTATAACGTCATATAGTAATGCGTCAGAACGTATAACGCCATGTAGTAATGCGTCATAACGTATAACGTCATATAGTATTGTGTCATAACGTATAACGCCATAGAGCCATGCGTCATAACGTATAACGCCATATAGCAATGCGTCATAACGTATAACGTCGTATAGAATTACGGCATAACGTATATCGTCATATAGTAATACGTCATAACTTACAAGGTCATATAGTAATGCGTCATAACGTATAACGTCATATAGTATTGCATCATGACGTATAACGTCATATAATAAGGTGACATGACGTATAACGTCATATAGAATTACGGCATAACGTATAACGTCACATAGTAAATCGTCATAACGTATAACGTCATATAGTAATACGTCATAACGTATAACGTCATATAGTATTGCCTCATGACGAATAATGTCATATAATAAGGCGACATGACGTATAACGTCATATAGTAATGCGTCATAACGTATAACGTCATATAGTAATGCGTCATAACGTATAACGCCATATAGTAATGCGTCATAACGTATAACGTCATGTAGTAATACGTCATAACGTATAACGTCATATAGTATTGCGTCATGACGAATAATGTCATATAATAAGGCGACATGACGTATAACGTCATATAGTAATGCGTCATAACGTATAACGTCATATAGTAATGCGTCATAACGTATAACGCCATATAGTAATGCGTCATAACTTATAACGTCATATAGTATTGCGTCATAACGTCTAACGCCATATAGCAATGCGTCATAACGTATAACGTCATATAGTAATGCGTCATACCGTATAACGTCATATAGAATTCCGGTTTAACGTATAACGCCATATAGCAATGCGTCATAACGTATAACGTCACATAGTAATACGTCTTAACGTATAAAGTCATATAGAATACCGGGTTAACGTATAACGCCATATAGCAATGCGTCATAACGTATGACGTCATACAGAGTTACGGTTTAACGTATAACGCCATATAGCAATGCGTCATAACGTATAACGTTATACAGAATTACGGTTTAACGTATAAAGTCATATAGTAATGCGTCATAACGTATAACGCCATATAGTAATGCGTCATAACGTATAACATCATATAGTATTGCGTCATGACGTATAACATCATATAGTAATGCGCCATAACGTATATCGTCATAGAGTAATGCGTCATAACGTATAACGTCATATAGTATTGCGTCATGACGAATAATGTCATATAATAAGGCGACATGACGTATAACGACATATAGTAATGTGTCATAACGCATAACGTCATATAGAATTCCGGTTTAACGTATAACGCCACATAGCATTGCGTCATAACGTATAACGCCACATGGTAATACGTCATAACGTATAAAGACATATAGAATTCCGGGATAACGTATAACGTCATATAGTAATACGTCATAACGTATAACGTCATATAGTATTGCGTCATGACGAATAATGTCATATAATAAGGCGACATGACGTATAACGTCATATAGTAATGCGTCATAACGTATTACGTCATATAGTAATGCGTCATAACGTATAACGCCATGTAGTAATGCGTCATAACGTATAACGTCATATAGTATTGCGTCATAACATCTAACGCCATATAGTAATGCGTCATAACGTATAACGTCATATAGTAATGCGTCATAACGTATAACGTCATATAGTAATGCGTCATAACGTATAACGCCATATAGTATTGCGTCATAACATCTAACGCCATATAGTAATGCGTCATAACGTATAACGTCATATAGTAATGCGTCATAACGTATAACGCCATATAGTAATGCGTCATAACTTATAACGTCATATAGTATTGCGTCATAACGTCTAACGCCATATAGCAATGCGTCATAACGTATAACGTCATATAGTAATGCGTCATACCGTATAACGTCATATAGAATTCCGGTTTAACGTATAACGCCATATAGCAATGCGTCATAACGTATAACGTCACATAGTAATACGTCTTAACGTATAAAGTCATATAGAATACCGGGTTAACGTATAACGCCATATAGCAATGCGTCATAACGTATAACGCCTAATGGTAATACGTCATAACTTACAAGGTCATATAGTAATGCGTCATAACGTATAACATCATATAGTATTGCGTCATGACGTATAACGTCATATAGTAATGCGTCATAACGTATATCGTCATAGAGTAATGCGTCATAACGTATAACGTCATATAGTATTGCGTCATGACGAATAATGTCATATAATAAGGCGACATGACGTATAACGTCATATAGTAATGCGTCATAACGTATAACGTCAAATAGTAATGCGTCATAACGTATAACGCCATATAGTAATGCGTCATAACGTATAACGTCATATAGTATTGCGTCATAACATCTAACGCCATATAGTAATGCGTCATAACGTATATCGTCATAGAGTAATGCGTCATAACGTATAACGTCATATAGTATTGCGTCATGACGAATAATGTCATATAATAAGGCGACATGACGTATATTCCATATAGTAATGTGTCATAACGTATAACGTCATATAGAATTCCGGTTCAACGTATAACGCCACATAGGAATGCGTCATAACGTATAACGCCACATGGTAATACGTCATAACGTATAAAGACATATAGAATTCCGGGATAACGTATAACGTCATATAGTAATACGTCATAACGTATAACGTCATATAGTATTGCGTCATGACGAATAATGTCATATAATAAGGCGACATGATGTATAACGTCATATAGTAATGCGTCATAACGTATAACGTCATATAGTAATGCGTCAGAACGTATAACGCCATGTAGTAATGCGTCATAACGTATAACGTCATATAGTATTGTGTCATAACGTATAACGCCATATAGCCATGCGTCATAACGTATAACGCCATATAGCAATGCGTCATAACGTATAACGTCGTATAGAATTACGGCATAACGTATATCGTCATATAGTAATACGTCATAACTTACAAGGTCATATAGTAATGCGTCATAACGTATAACGTCATATAGTATTGCATCATGACGTATAACGTCATATAATAAGGTGACATGACGTATAACGTCATATAGAATTACGGCATAACGTATAACGTCACATAGTAAAACGTCATAACGTATAACGTCATATAGTAATACGTCATAACGTATAACGACATATAGTATTGCGTCATGACGAATAATGTCATATAATAAGGCGACATGACGTATAACGACATATAGTAATGTGTCACAACGTATAACGTCATATAGAATTCCGGTTTAACGTATAACGCCACATAGCAATGCGTCATAACGTATAACGCCACATGGTAATACGTCATAACGTATAAAGACATATAGAATTCCGGGATAACGTATAACGTCATATAGTAACACGTCATAACGTATAACGTCATATAGTATTGCGTCATAACGTATAACGTCATATAGTATTGCGTCATAACATCTAACGCCATATAGTAATGCGTCATAACGTATAACGTCATATAGTAATGCGTCATAACGTATAACGCCATATAGCAATGCGTCATAACGTATAACGCCATATAGCAATGCGTCATAACGTATAACGTCGTATAGAATTACGGCATAACGTATATCGTCATATAGTAATACGTCATAACTTACAAGGTCATATAGTAATGCGTCATAACGTATAACGTCATATAGTATTGCATCATGACGTATAACGTCATATAATAAGGTGACATGACGTATAACGTCATATAGAATTACGGCATAACGTATAACGTCACATAGTAAATCGTCATAACGTATAACGTCATATAGTAATACGTCATAACGTATAACGTCATATAGTATTGCCTCATGACGGATAATGTCATGTAATAAGGCGACATGACGTATAACGTCATATAGTAATGCGTCATAACGTATAACGTCATATAGTAATGCGTCATAACGTATAACGCCATATAGTAATGCGTCATAACGTATAACGTCATGTAGTAATACGTCATAACGTATAACGTCATATAGTATTGCGTCATGACGAATAATGTCATATAATAAGGCGACATGACGTATAACGTCATATAGTAATGCGTCATAACGTATAACGTCATATAGTAATGCGTCATAACGTATAACGCCATATAGTAATGCGTCATAACTTATAACGTCATATAGTATTGCGTCATAACGTCTAACGCCATATAGCAATGCGTCATAACGTATAACGTCATATAGTAATGCGTCATACCGTATCACGTCATATAGAATTCCGGTTTAACGTATAACGCCATATAGCAATGCGTCATAACGTATAACGTCACATAGTAATACGTCTTAACGTATAAAGTCATATAGAATACCGGGTTAACGTATAACGCCATATAGCAATGCGTCATAACGTATGACGTCATACAGAGTTACGGTTTAACGTATAACGCCATATAGCAATGCGTCATAACGTATAACGTTATACAGAATTACGGTTTAACGTATAAAGTCATATAGTAATGCGTCATAACGTATAACGCCATATAGTAATGCGTCATAACGTATAACATCATATAGTGTTGCGTCATGACGTATAACATCATATAGTAATGCGCCATAACGTATATCGTCATAGAGTAATGCGTCATAACGTATAACGTCATATAGTATTGCGTCATGACGAATAATGTCATATAATAAGGCGACATGACGTATAACGACATATAGTAATGTGTCATAACGCATAACGTCATATAGAATTCCGGTTTAACGTATAACGCCACATAGCATTGCGTCATAACGTATAACGCCACATGGTAATACGTCATAACGTATAAAGACATATAGAATTCCGGGATAACGTATAACGTCATATAGTAATACGTCATAACGTATAACGTCATATAGTATTGCGTCATGACGAATAATGTCATATAATAAGGCGACATGACGTATAACGTCATATAGTAATGCGTCATAACGTATTACGTCATATAGTAATGCGTCATAACGTATAACGCCATGTAGTAATGCGTCATAACGTATAACGTCATATAGTATTGCGTCATAACATCTAACGCCATATAGTAATGCGTCATAACGTATAACGTCATATAGTAATGCGTCATAACGTATAACGTCATATAGTAATGCGTCATAACGTATAACGCCATATAGTATTGCGTCATAACATCTAACGCCATATAGTAATGCGTCATAACGTATAACGTCATATAGTAATGCGTCATAACGTATAACGCCATATAGTAATGCGTCATAACTTATAACGTCATATAGTATTGCGTCATAACGTCTAACGCCATATAGCAATGCGTCATAACGTATAACGTCATATAGTAATGCGTCATACCGTATAACGTCATATAGAATTCCGGCTTAACGTATAACGCCATATAGCAATGCGTCATAACGTATAACGTCACATAGTAATACGTCTTAACGTATAAAGTCATATAGAATACCGCGTTAACGTATAACGCCATATAGCAATGCGTCCTAACGTATAACGCCTAATGGTAATACGTCATAACTTACAAGGTCATATAGTAATGCGTCATAACGTATAACGTCATATAGTATTGCATCATGACGTATAACGTCATATAATAAGGTGACATGACGTATAACGTCATATAGAATTACGGCATAACGTATAACGTCACATAGTAAATCGTCATAACGTATAACGTCATATAGTAATACGTCATAACGTATAACGTCATATAGTATTGCCTCATGACGAATAATGTCATATAATAGGGCGACATGACGTATAACGTCATATAGTAATGCGTCATAACGTATAACGTCATATAGTAATGCGTCATAACGTATAACGCCATATAGTAATGCGTCATAACGTATAACGTCATGTAGTAATACGTCATAACGTATAACGTCATATAGTATTGCGTCATGACGAATAATGTCATATAATAAGGCGACATGACGTATAACGTCATATAGTAATGCGTCATAACGTATAACGTCATATAGTAATGCGTCATAACGTATAACGCCATATAGTAATGCGTCATAACTTATAACGTCATATAGTATTGCGTCATAACGTCTAACGCCATATAGCAATGCGTCATAACGTATAACGTCATATAGTAATGCGTCATACCGTATAACGTCATATAGAATTCCGGTTTAACGTATAACGCCATATAGCAATGCGTCATAACGTATAACGTCACATAGTAATACGTCTTAACGTATAAAGTCATATAGAATACCGGGTTAACGTATAACGCCATATAGCAATGCGTCATAACGTATGACGTCATACAGAGTTACGGTTTAACGTATAACGCCATATAGCAATGCGTCATAACGTATAACGTTATACAGAATTACGGTTTAACGTATAAAGTCATATAGTAATGCGTCATAACGTATAACGCCATATAGTAATGCGTCATAACGTATAACATCATATAGTATTGCGTCATGACGTATAACATCATATAGTAATGCGCCATAACGTATATCGTCATAGAGTAATGCGTCATAACGTATAACGTCATATAGTATTGCGTCATGACGAATAATGTCATATAATAAGGCGACATGACGTATAACGTCATATAGTAATGTGTCATAACGTATAACGACATATAGAATTCCGGTTTAACGTATAACGCCACTTAGCAATGCGTCATAACGTATAACGCCACATGGTAATACGTCATAACGTATAAAGACATATAGAATTCCGGGATAACGTATAACGTCATATAGTAATACGTCATAACGTATAACGTCATATAGTATTGCGTCATAACGAATAATGTCATATAATAAGGCGACATGACGTATAACGTCATATAGTAATGCGTCATAACGTATTACGTCATATAGTAATGCGTCATAACATCTAACGCCATATAGTAATGCGTCATAACTTATAACGTCATATAGTATTGCGTCATAACGTCTAACGCCATATAGCAATGCGTCATAACGTATAACGTCATATAGTAATGCGTCATACCGTATAACGTCATATAGAATTCCGGTTTAACGTATAACGCCATATAGCAATGCGTCATAACGTATAACGTCATATAGTAATGCGTCATAACGTATAACGCCATATAGTAATGCGTCATAACATATAACGTCATATAGTATTGCGTCATAACGTCTAACGCCATATAGCAATGCGTCATAACGTATAACGTCATATAGTGATGCGTCATACCGTATAACGTCATATAGAATTCCGGTTTAACGTATAACGCCATATAGCAATGCGTCATAACGTATAACGTCACATAGTAATACGTCTTAACGTATAAAGTCATATAGAATACCGGGTTAACGTATAACGCCATATAGCAATGCGTCATAACGTATAACGTCATACAGAATTACGGTTTAACGTATAACGCCATATAGTAATGCGTCATAACGTATAACGCCATATAGTAATGCGTCATAACGTATAACATCATATAGTATTGCGTCATGACGTATAACGTCATATAGTAATGCGTCATAACGTATATCGTCATAGAGTAATGCGTCATAACGTATAACGTCATATAGTATTGCGTCATGTCGAATAATGTCATATAATAAGGCGACATGACGTATAACGTCATATAGTATTGCGTCATAACATCTAACGCCATATAGTAATGCGTCATAACGTATAACGTCATATAGTAATGCGTCATAACTTATAACGCCATATAGCGATGCGTCATAACGTATAACGCCACATAGCAATGCGTCATAACGTATAACGCCACATGGTAATACGTCTTAACGTATAAAGACATATAGAATTCCGGGATAACGTATAACGTCATATAGTAATACGTCATAACGCATAACGTCATATAGTATTGCGTCATGACGAATAATGTCATATAATAAGGCGACATGACGTATAACGTCATATAGTAATGCGTCATAACGTATAACGTCAAATAGTAATGCGTCATAACGTATAACGCCATATAGTAATGCGTCATAACGTATAACGTCATATAATATTGCGTCATAACATCTAACGCCATATAGTAATGCGTCATAACGTATATCGTCATAGAGTAATGCGTCATAACGTATAACGTCATATAGTATTGCGTCATGACGAATAATGACATATAATAAGGCGACATGACGTATATTCCATATAGTAATGTGTCATAACGTATAACGTCATATAGAATTCCGGTTCAACGTATAACGCCACATAGCAATGCGTCATAACGTATAACGCCACATGGTAATACGTCATAACGTATAAAGACATATAGAATTCCGGGATAACGTATAACGTCATATAGTAATACGTCATAACGTATAACGTCATATAGTATTGCGTCATGACGAATAATGTCATATAATAAGGCGACATGATGTATAACGTCATATAGTAATGCGTCATAACGTATAACGTCATATAGTAATGCGTCAGAACGTATAACGCCATGTGGTAATGCGTCATAACGTATAACGTCATATAGTATTGTGTCATAACGTATAACGCCATATAGCCATGCGTCATAACGTATAACGCCATATAGCAATGCGTCATAACGTATAACGTCGTATAGAATTACGGCATAACGTATATCGTCATATAGTAATACGTCATAACTTACAAGGTCATATAGTAATGCGTCATAACGTATAACGTCATATAGTATTGCATCATGACGTATAACGTCATATAATAAGGTGACATGACGTATAACGTCATATAGAATTACGGCATAACGTATAACGTCACATAGTAAAACGTCATAACGTATAACGTCATATAGTAATACGTCATAACGTATAACGACATATAGTATTGCGTCATGACGAATAATGTCATACAATAAGGCGACATGACGTATAACGACATATAGTAATGTGTCACAACGTATAACGTCATATAGAATTCCGGTTTAACGTATAACGCCACATAGCAATGCGTCATAACGTATAACGCCACATGGTAATACGTCATAACGTATAAAGACATATAGAATTCCGGGATAACGTATAACGTCATATAGTAATGCGTCAGAACGTATAACGCCATGTAGTAATGCGTCATAACGTATAACGTCATATAGTATTGCGTCATAACATCTAACGCCATATAGTAATGCGTCATAACGTATAACGTCATATAGTAATGCGTCATAACGTATAACGCCATATAGCAATGCGTCATAACGTATAACGCCATATAGCAATGCGTCATAACGTATAACGTCGTATAGAATTACGGCATAACGTATATCGTAATATAGTAATACGTCATAACTTACAAGGTCATATAGTAATGCGTCATAACGTATAACGTCATATAGTATTGCATCATGACGTATAACGTCATATAATAAGGTGACATGACGTATAACGTCATATAGAATTACGGCATAACGTATAACGTCACATAGTAAATCGTCATAACGTATAACGTCATATAGTAATACGTCATAACGTATAACGTCATATAGTATTGCCTCATGACGAATAATGTCATATAATAAGGCGACATGACGTATAACGTCATATAGTAATGCGTCATACCGTATAACGTCATATAGAATTCCGGTTTAACGTATAACGCCATATAGCAATGCGTCATAACGTATAACGTCATATAGTAATGCGTCATAACGTATAACGCCATATAGTAATGCGTCATAACATATAACGTCATATAGTATTGCGTCATAACGTCTAACGCCATATAGCAATGCGTCATAACGTATAACGTCATATAGTAATGCGTCATACCGTATAACGTCATATAGAATTCCGGTATAACGTATAACGCCATATAGCAATGCGTCATAACGTATAACGTCACATAGTAATGCGTCATACGGTATAACGTCATATAGAATTCCGGTTTAACGTATAACGAAATATAGCAATGCGTCATAACGTATAACGCCTAATGGTAATACGTCATAACGTATAAAGACATATAGAATTCCGGGATAACGTATAACGTCATATAGTAATACGTCATAACGTATAACGTCATATAGTATTGCGTCATGACGAATAATGTCATATGATAAGGCGACATGACGTATAACGTCATATAGTAATGCGTCATAACGTATAACGTCATATAGTAATGCGTCATAACGTATAACGCCATGTAGTAATGCGTCATAACGTATAACGCCATATAGCAATGCGTCATAACGTATAACGCCATATAGCAATGCGTCATAACGTATATCGTCATATAGTAATGCGTCATAACGTATAACGCCATATAGCAATGCGTTATAACGAATAACGCCATATAGCAATGCGTCATAACGTATATCGTCATATAGTAATGCGTCATAACGTATAACGCCACATAGCAATGCGTCATAACGTATAACGCCACATGGTAATACGTCTTAACGTATAAAGACATATAGAATTCCGGGATAACGTATAACGTCACATAGTAATACGTCTTAACGTATAAAGTCATATAGAATACCGGGTTAACGTATAACGCCATATAGCAATGCGTCATAACGTATAACGTCATACAGAATTACGGTTTAACGTATAACGCCATATAGCAATGCGTCATAACGTATATCGTCATATAGTAATGCGTCATAACGTATAACGCCATATAGCAATGCGTCATAACGTATAACGCCATATAGCAATGCGTTATAACGAATAACGTCATATAGTAATGCGTCATAACGTATAACGTCATATAGTAATGCGTCATAACGTATAACGCCATATAGTATTGCGTCATAACATCTAACGCCATATAGTAATGCGTCATAACGTATAACGTCATATAGTAATGCGTCATAAAGTATAACGCCATATAGTAATGCGTCATAACGTATAACGTCATATAGTAATGCGTCATAACTTATAACGCCATATAGCGATGCGTCATAACGTATAACGCCACATAGCAATGCGTCATAACGTATAACGCCACATGGTAATACGTCTTAACGTATAAAGACATATAGAATTCCGGGATAACGTATAACGTCACATAGTAATACGTCTTAACGTATAAAGCCATATAGAATACCGGGTTAACGTATAACGCCATATAGCAATGCGTCATAACGTATAACGTCATACAGAATTACGGTTTAACGTATAACGCCATATAGCAATGCGTCATAACGTATAACGTTATACAGAATTACGGTTTAACGTATAAAGTCATATAGTAATGCGTCATAACGTATAACGCCATATAGTAATGCGTCATAACTTATAACGTCATATAGTATTGCGTCATAACGTCTAACGCCATATAGCAATGCGTCATAACGTATAACGTCATATAGTAATGCGTCATACCGTATAACGTCATATAGAATTCCGGTTTAACGTATAACGTCATATAGTAATGCGTCATAACGTATAACGTCATATAGTAATGCGTCATAATGTATAACGCCATGTAGTAATGCGTCATAACGTATAACGTCATATAGTATTGCGTCATAACATCTAACGCCATATAGTAATGCGTCATAACGTATAACGTCATATAGTAATGCGTCATAACGTATAACGCCATATAGCAATGCGTCATAACGTATAACGTCATATAGTAATACGTCATAACGTATAACGTCATATAGTATTGCCTCATGACGAATAATGTCATATAATAAGGCGACATGACGTATAACGTCATATAGTAATGCGTCATAACGTATAACGTCATATAGTAATGCGTCATAACGTATAACGCCATATAGTAATGCGTCATAACGTATAACGTCATGTAGTAATACGTCATAACGTATAACGTCGTATAGTATTGCGTCATGACGAATAATGTCATATAATAAGGCGACATGACGTATAACGTCATATAGTAATGCGTCATAACGTATAACGTCATATAGTAATGCGTCATAACGTATAACGCCATATAGTAATGCGTCATAACTTATAACGTCATATAGTATTGCGTCATAACGTCTAACGCCATATAGCAATGCGTCATAACGTATAACATCATATAGTAATGCGTCATACCGTATAACGTCATATAGAATTCCGGTTTAACGTATAACGCCATATAGCAATGCGTCATAACGTATAACGTCACATAGTAATACGTCTTAACGTATAAAGTCATATAGAATACCGGGTTAACGTATAACGCCATATAGCAATGCGTCATAACGTATAACGTCATACAGAGTTACGGTTTAACGTATAAAGCCATATAGCAATGCGTCATAACGTATAACGTTATACAGAATTACGGTTTAACGTATAAAGTCATATAGTAATGCGTCATAACGTATAACGCCATATAGTAATGCGTCATAACGTATAACATCATATAGTATTGCGTCATGACGTATAACATCATATAGTAATGCGCCATAACGTATATCGTCATAGAGTAATGCGTCATAACGTATAACGTCATATAGTATTGCGTCATGACGAATAATGTCATATAATAAGGCGACATGTCGTATAACGACATATAGTAATGTGTCATAACGTATAACGTCATATAGAATTCCGGTTTAACGTATAACGCCACTTAGCAATGCGTCATAACGTATAACGCCACATGGTAATACGTCATAACGTATAAAGACATATAGAATTCCGGGATAACGTATAACGTCATATAGTAACACGTCATAACGTATAACGTCATATAGTATTGCGTCATAACGAATAATGTCATATAATAAGGCGACATGACGTATAACGTCATATAGTAATGCGTCATAACGTATTACGTCATATAGTAATGCGTCATAACATCTAACGCCATATAGTAATGCGTCATAACTTATAACGTCATATAGTATTGCGTCATAACGTCTAACGCCATATAGCAATGCGTCATAACGTATAACGTCATATAGTAATGCGTCATACCGTATAACGTCATATAGAATTCCGGTTTAACGTATAACGCCATATAGCAATGCGTCATAACGTATAACGTCATATAGTAATGCGTCATAACGTATAACGCCATATAGTAATGCGTCATAACATATAACGTCATATAGTATTGCGTCATAACGTCTAACGCCATATAGCAATGCGTCATAACGTATAACGTCATATAGTGATGCGTCATACCGTATAACGTCATATAGAATTCCGGTTTAACGTATAACGCCATATAGCAATGCGTCATAACGTATAACGTCACATAGTAATACGTCTTAACGTATAAAGTCATATAGAATACCGGGTTAACGTATAACGCCATATAGCAATGCGTCATAACGTATAACGTCATACAGAATTACGGTTTAACGTATAACGCCATATAGTAATGCGTCATAACGTATAACGCCATATAGTAATGCGTCATAACGTATAACATCATATAGTATTGCGTCATGACGTATAACGTCATATAGTAATGCGTCATAACGTATATCGTCATAGAGTAATGCGTCATAACGTATAACGTCATATAGTATTGCGTCATGTCGAATAATGTCATATAATAAGGCGACATGACGTATAACGTCATATAGTATTGCGTCATAACATCTAACGCCATATAGTAATGCGTCATAACGTATAACGTCATATAGTAATGCGTCATAACTTATAACGCCATATAGCGATGCGTCATAACGTATAACGCCACATAGCAATGCGTCATAACGTATAACGCCACATGGTAATACGTCTTAACGTATAAAGACATATAGAATTCCGGGATAACGTATAACGTCATATAGTAATACGTCATAACGCATAACGTCATATAGTATTGCGTCATGACGAATAATGTCATATAATAAGGCGACATGACGTATAACGTCATATAGTAATGCGTCATAACGTATAACGTCAAATAGTAATGCGTCATAACGTATAACGCCATATAGTAATGCGTCATAACGTATAACGTCATATAATATTGCGTCATAACATCTAACGCCATATAGTAATGCGTCATAACGTATATCGTCATAGAGTAATGCGTCATAACGTATAACGTCATATAGTATTGCGTCATGACGAATAATGTCATATAATAAGGCGACATGACGTATATTCCATATAGTAATGTGTCATAACGTATAACGTCATATAGAATTCCGGTTCAACGTATAACGCCACATAGCAATGCGTCATAACGTATAACGCCACATGGTAATACGTCATAACGTATAAAGACATATAGAATTCCGGGATAACGTATAACGTCATATAGTAATACGTCATAACGTATAACGTCATATAGTATTGCGTCATGACGAATAATGTCATATAATAAGGCGACATGATGTATAACGTCATATAGTAATGCGTCATAACGTATAACGTCATATAGTATTGTGTCATAACGTATAACGCCATATAGCCATGCGTCATAACGTATAACGCCATATAGCAATGCGTCATAACGTATAACGTCGTATAGAATTACGGCATAACGTATATCGTCATATAGTAATACGTCATAACTTACAAGGTCATATAGTAATGCGTCATAACGTATAACGTCATATAGTATTGCATCATGACGTATAACGTCATATAATAAGGTGACATGACGTATAACGTCATATAGAATTACGGCATAACGTATAACGTCACATAGTAAAACGTCATAACGTATAACGTCATATAGTAATACGTCATAACGTATAACGACATATAGTATTGCGTCATGACGAATAATGTCATATAATAAGGCGACATGACGTATAACGACATATAGTAATGTGTCACAACGTATAACGTCATATAGAATTCCGGTTTAACGTATAACGCCACATAGCAATGCGTCATAACGTATAACGCCACATGGTAATACGTCATAACGTATAAAGACATATAGAATTCCGGGATAACGTATAACGTCATATAGTAATGCGTCAGAACGTATAACGCCATGTAGTAATGCGTCATAACGTATAACGTCATATAGTATTGCGTCATAACATCTAACGCCATATAGTAATGCGTCATAACGTATAACGTCATATAGTAATGCGTCATAACGTATAACGCCATATAGCAATGCGTCATAACGTATAACGCCATATAGCAATGCGTCATAACGTATAACGTCGTATAGAATTACGGCATAACGTATATCGTAATATAGTAATACGTCATAACTTACAAGGTCATATAGTAATGCGTCATAACGTATAACGTCATATAGTATTGCATCATGACGTATAACGTCATATAATAAGGTGACATGACGTATAACGTCATATAGAATTACGGCATAACGTATAACGTCACATAGTAAATCGTCATAACGTATAACGTCATATAGTAATACGTCATAACGTATAACGTCATATAGTATTGCCTCATGACGAATAATGTCATATAATAAGGCGACATGACGTATAACGTCATATAGTAATGCGTCATAACGTATAACGTCATATAGTAATGCGTCATAACGTATAACGCCATATAGTAATGCGTCATAACGTATAACGTCATGTAGTAATACGTCATAACGTATAACGTCATATAGTATTGCGTCATGACGAATAATGTCATATAATAAGGCGACATGACGTATAACGTCATATAGTAATGCGTCATAACGTATAACGTCATATAGTAATGCGTCATAACGTATAACGCCATATAGTAATGCGTCATAACTTATAACGTCATATAGTATTGCGTCATAACATCTAACGCCATATAGTAATACGTCATAACGTATAACGACATATTGTATTGCCTCATGACGAATAATGTCATATAATAAGGCGACATGACGTATAACGTCATATAGTAATGCGTCATAACGTATAACGTCATATAGTAATGCGTCATAACGTATAACGCCATATAGTAATGCGTCATAACTTATAACGTCATATAGTATTGCGTCATAACGTCTAACGCCATATAGCAATGCGTCATAACGTATAACGTCATATAGTATTGCGTCATGACGAATAATGTCATATAATAAGGCGACATGACGTATAACGACATATAGTAATGTGTCATAACGCATAACGTCATATAGAATTCCGGTTTAACGTATAACGCCACATAGCATTGCGTCATAACGTATAACGAAACATGGTAATACGTCATAACGTATAAAGACATATAGAATTCCGGGATAACGTATAACGTCATATAGTAATACGTCATAACGTATAACGTCATATAGTATTGCGTCATGACGAATAATGTCATATAATAAGGCGACATGACGTATAACGTCATATAGTAATGCGTCATAACGTATTACGTCATATACTAATGCGTCATAACGTATAACGCCATGTAGTAATGCGTCATAACGTATAACGTCATATAGTATTGCGTCATAACATCTAACGCCATATAGTAATGCGTCATAACGTATAACGTCATATAGTAATGCGTCATAACGTATAACGTCATATAGTAATGCGTCATAACGTATAACGCCATATAGTATTGCGTCATAACATCTAACGCCATATAGTAATGCGTCATAACGTATAACGTCATATAGTAATGCGTCATAACGTATAACGCCATGTAGTAATGCGTCATAACGTATAATGTCATATAGTATTGCGTCATAACATCTAACGCCATATAGTAATGCGTCATAACGTATATCGTCATATAGTAATGCGTCATAACGTATAACGTCACATAGTAATACGTCTTAACGTATAAAGTCATATAGAATACCGGGTTAACGTATAACGCCATATAGCAATGCGTCATAACGTATAACGTCATACAGAGTTACGGTTTAACGTATAACGCCATATAGCAATGCGTCATAACGTATAACGTTATACAGAATTACGGTTTAACGTATAAAGTCATATAGTAATGCGTCATAACGTATAACGCCATATAGTAATGCGTCATAACGTATAACATCATATAGTATTGCGTCATGACGTATAACATCATATAGTAATGCGCCATAACGTATATCGTCATAGAGTAATGCGTCATAACGTATAACGTCATATAGTATTGCGTCATGACGAATAATGTCATATAATAAGGCGACATGACGTATAACGACATATAGTAATGTGTCACAACGTATAACGTCATATAGAATTCCGGTTTAACGTATAACGCCACATAGCAATGCGTCATAACGTATAACGCCACATGGTAATACGTCATAACGTATAAAGACATATAGAATTCCGGGATAACGTATAACGTCATATAGTAATACGTCATAACGTATAACGTCATATAGTATTGCGTCATGACGAATAATGTCATATAATAAGGCGACATGACGTATAACGTCATATAGTAATGCGTCATAACGTATAACGTCATATAGTAATGCGTCATAACGTATAACGCCATGTAGTAATGCGTCATAACGCATAACGTCATATAGTATTGCGTCATAACATCTAACGCCATATAGTAATGCGTCATAACGTATAACGTCATATAGTAATGCGTCATAACGTATAACGCCATATAGCCATGCGTCATAACGTATAACGCCATATAGCAATGCGTTATAACGAATAACGTCATATAGTAATGCGTCATAACGTATAACGTCATATAGTAATGCGTCATAACGTATAACGCCATATAGTATTGCGTCATAACATCTAACGCCATATAGTAATGCGTCATAACGTATAACGTCATATAGTAATACGTCATAACGTATAACGCCATACAGTAATGCGTCATAACTTATAACGTCATATAGTATTGCGTCATAACGTCTAACGCCATATAGGAATGCGTCATAACGTATAACGTCATATAGTAATGCGTCATACCGTATAACGTCATATAGAATTCCGGTTTAACGTATAACGCCATATAGCAATGCGTCATAACGTATAACGTCATATAGTAATGCGTCATAACGTATAACGCCATATAGTAATGCGTCATAACATATAACGTCATATAGTATTGCGTCATAACGTCTAACGCCATATAGCAATGCGTCATAACGTATAACGTCATATAGTAATGCGTCATACCGTATAACGTCATATAGAATTCCGGTATAACGTATAACGCCATATAGCAATGCGTCATAACGTATAACGTCACATAGTAATGCGTCATACCGTATAACGTCATATAGAATTCCGGTTTAACGTATAACGCCATATAGCAATGCGTCATAACGTATAACGCCTAATGGTAATACGTCATAACGTATAAAGACATATAGAATTCCGGGATAACGTATAACGTCATATAGTAATACGTCATAACGTATAACGTCATATAGTATTGCGTCATGACGAATAATGTCATATGATAAGGCGACATGACGTATAACGTCATATAGTAATGCGTCATAACGTATAACGTCATATAGTAATGCGTCATAACGTATAACGCCATGTAGTAATGCGTCATAACGTATAACGTCATATAGTATTGCGTCATAACATCTAACGCCATATAGTAATGCGTCATAACGTATATCGTCATATAGCAATGCGTCATAACGTATAACGTTATACAGAATTACGGTTTAACGTATAAAGTCATATAGTAATGCGTCATAACGTATAACGCCATGTAGTAATGCGTCATAACGTATAACGCCATATAGTAATGCGTCATAACGTATAACATCATATAGTATTGCGTCATGACGTACAACGTCATATAGTAATGCGTCATAACGTATATCGTCATAGAGTAATGCGTCATAACGTATAACGTCATATAGTATTGCGTCATGACGAATAATGTCATATAATAAGGCGACATGACGTATAACGTCATATAGTAATGCGTCATAACGTATAACGTCATATAGTAATGCGTCATAAAGTATAACGCCATATAGTAATGCGTCATAACGTATAACGTCATATAGTAATGCGTCATAACTTATAACGCCATATAGCGATGCGTCATAACGTATAACGTCATATAGTATTGCGTCATAACATCTAACGCCATATAGTAATGCGTCATAACGTATAACGTCATATAGTAATGCGTCATAACGTATAACGCCATATAGTAATGCGTCATAACGTATAACGCCATGTAGTAATGCGTCATAACGTATAACGTCATATAGTATTGCGTCATAACATCTAACGCCATATAGTAATGCGTCATAACGTATATCGTCATATAGTAATGCGTCATAACGTATAACGTCACATAGTAATACGTCTTAACGTATAAAGTCATATAGAATACCGGGTTAACGTATAACGCCATATAGCAATGCGTCATAACGTATAACGTCATACAGAGTTACGGTTTAACGTATAACGCCATATAGCAATGCGTCATAACGTATAACGTTATACAGAATTACGGTTTAACGTATAAAGTCATATAGTAATGCGTCATAACGTATAACGCCATATAGTAATGCGTCATAACGTATAACATCATATAGTATTGCGTCATGACGTATAACATCATATAGTAATGCGCCATAACGTATATCGTCATAGAGTAATGCGTCATAACGTATAACGTCATATAGTATTGCGTCATGACGAATAATGTCATATAATAAGGCGACATGACGTATAACGACATATAGTAATGTGTCACAACGTATAACGTCATATAGAATTCCGGTTTAACGTATAACGCCACATAGCAATGCGTCATAACGTATAACGCCACATGGTAATACGTCATAACGTATAAAGACATATAGAATTCCGGGATAACGTATAACGTCATATAGTAATACGTCATAACGTATAACGTCATATAGTATTGCGTCATGACGAATAATGTCATATAATAAGGCGACATGACGTATAACGTCATATAGTAATGCGTCATAACGTATAACGTCATATAGTAATGCGTCATAACGTATAACGCCATGTAGTAATGCGTCATAACGTATAACGTCATATAGTATTGCGTCATAACATCTAACGCCATATAGTAATGCGTCATAACGTATAACGTCATATAGTAATGCGTCATAACGTATAACGCCATATAGCCATGCGTCATAACGTATAACGCCATATAGCAATGCGTTATAACGAATAACGTCATATAGTAATGCGTCATAACGTATAACGTCATATAGTAATGCGTCATAACGTATAACGCCATATAGTATTGCGTCATAACATCTAACGCCATATAGTAATGCGTCATAACGTATAACGTCATATAGTAATACGTCATAACGTATAACGCCATACAGTAATGCGTCATAACTTATAACGTCATATAGTATTGCGTCATAACTTCTAACGCCATATAGGAATGCGTCATAACGTATAACGTCATATAGTAATGCGTCATACCGTATAACGTCATATAGAATTCCGGTTTAACGTATAACGCCATATAGCAATGCGTCATAACGTATAACGTCATATAGTAATGCGTCATAACGTATAACGCCATATAGTAATGCGTCATAACATATAACGTCATATAGTATTGCGTCATAACGTCTAACGCCATATAGCAATGCGTCATAACGTATAACGTCATATAGTAATGCGTCATACCGTATAACGTCATATAGAATTCCGGTATAACGTATAACGCCATATAGCAATGCGTCATAACGTATAACGTCACATAGTAATGCGTCATACCGTATAACGTCATATAGAATTCCGGTTTAACGTATAACGCCATATAGCAATGCGTCATAACGTATAACGCCTAATGGTAATACGTCATAACGTATAAAGACATATAGAATTCCGGGATAACGTATAACGTCATATAGTAATACGTCATAACGTATAACGTCATATAGTATTGCGTCATGACGACTAATGTCATATGATAAGGCGACATGACGTATAACGTCATATAGTAATGCGTCATAACGTATAACGTCATATAGTAATGCGTCATAACGTATAACGCCATGTAGTAATGCGTCATAACGTATAACGTCATATAGTATTGCGTCATAACATCTAACGCCATATAGTAATGCGTCATAACGTATATCGTCATATAGCAATGCGTCATAACGTATAACGTTATACAGAATTACGGTTTAACGTATAAAGTCATATAGTAATGCGTCATAACGTATAACGCCATGTAGTAATGCGTCATAACGTATAACGCCATATAGTAATGCGTCATAACGTATAACATCATATAGTATTGCGTCATGACGTACAACGTCATATAGTAATGCGTCATAACGTATATCGTCATAGAGTAATGCGTCATAACGTATAACGTCATATAGTATTGCGTCATGACGAATAATGTCATATAATAAGGCGACATGACGTATAACGTCATATAGTAATGCGTCATAACGTATAACGTCATATAGTAATGCGTCATAAAGTATAACGCCATATAGTAATGCGTCATAACGTATAACGTCATATAGTAATGCGTCATAACTTATAACGCCATATAGCGATGCGTCATAACGTATAACGCCACATAGCAATGCGTCATAACGTATAACGCCACATGGTAATACGTCTTAACGTATAAAGACATATAGAATTCCGGGATAACGTATAACGTCATATAGTAATACGTCATAACGAATAACGTCATATAGTAATGCGTCATAACGCATAACGTCATATAGTAATGCGTCATAACGTATAACGCCATATAGTATTGCGTCATAACATATAACGCCATATAGTAATGCGTCATACCGTATAACGTCATATGGAATTCCGGTTTAACGTATAACGCCATATAGCAATGCGTCATAACGTATAACGTCACATAGTAATACGTCTTAACGTATAAAGTCATATATAATACCGGGTTAACGTATAACGCCATATAGCAATGCGTCATAACGTATGACGTCATACAGAGTTACGTTTTAACGTATAACGCCATATAGCAATGCGTCATAACGTATAACGTTATACAGAATTACGGTTTAACGTATAAAGTCATATAGTAATGCGTCATAACCTATAACGCCATATAGTACTGCGTCATAACGTATAACATCATATAGTATTGCGTCATGACGAATAATGTCATATAATAAGGCGACATGA